>NC_044310.1:118976828-119302852 GCF_007474595.2 Lynx canadensis
TTCTTTCTTTCTTTCTTTCTTTCTTTCTTTCTCTTTCTCTATCTTTCATTTTTCCTTCCTTCTTTTCTTTCTTTTTCTCTTCTTTCTTTCTTTCTTTCTTTCTTTCTTTTTTAATGTTTTATTTATTTTTGAGAGAGAGAGAGAGAGAGAGAGACAGAGCACAAGTCCGGGAGGGGCAGAAAGAGAGGGAGACACAGAATCCAAAACAGTTTCCAGGCTCTGAGCTGTCAGCACAGAGCCAATGTCGGGCTCAAACTTATGAACCGTGAGATCATGACCTGAGCCGAACTCATACGCTCAACCGACTGAGTCACCCAGACGCCCCCCGCTGGGCTTATTTCTATTTCCCAGAGGGAGAGGCTGAGGTTTAGAGAGAGTAAATAACTAGCCAAGGACACACAGCGAAGGTTAGCATGTAGGTTGGGCTCAAAGAGAGCTTTCTTGTTTCCAGGCTATGTCTTTTATTTTATAGGCATCCAGGGGTACCTGGGTGGCTCAGTCGGTTGAGTATCTGACTCTTGGTTTCCGGTCAGGTCATGATCTCACAGTTTATGAGGTCGAGCGTGGATCGGGCTCCGTGCTGACGGTGTGGAGCCTGCTTGCGATTTTCTCTCTCTCTGTCCCTCCTCTGCTCACTCATGTGTTCTCTCTCTCAAAATAAATAAATAAAGTTTATTTTCTAGGCGTCTATTCAGTTCTCTTCTGAGGACTTTAAGCTTTTCCAGGACAAGAAATGTGCCTTCTGTTCTAGGAGAATCACGCATGATGTCTTCAGGTTCCCAGTGCACATTCACCGAGTCCCTGCCTTTCTAGAGTCCCGTCTCCCAGCACCACCTGCTTGGCTGACATGTCCCCAAGCTTGACCCCTACATTCAATGAGTGTATGAGTTGGGTAAATTCTCACACTCCATTATCGGTGTTTTCATTGTCTGATCCTCCACCTTAAAGGGAGACCACAAAGAAAGGCGGGAAAAAACAGCCTCCCGTGAGACCAACGTACAACAGCCATCATGTTGCTTGTTTTTTCAAAACTCTTCTTGAACATCAGCTACATGCCATGCTCCGTGCTTGGCCCAGGGGCACAGGAACAAAGGAGACAGGCATGACCCCTGTCCTCCTGGAGCTCATGGTCCAGGGGGGAGGGGGGAGGCACACATTGCATGAGTCATTTAAGATCTCTGTGGTGACGTAATGATAAAGGAGAAGGAGAATGCAGGGAGAGCAATTGACCTGGAGACTGCACCTCTTGGAGGGGTCAGGGGACGCTGCCCAGAGGCTGTGTTTTCTAAATTCTAAGCTGGGACCTGAGGGATGGATGGTGGCTGGAGTGGGGAGGGGTTGGAGGGTCAGGAGGCAGGAAAGACCTAGTTGTGGGGGGTTGGGGGGGCACAATGGCGGCAGGTGCAAGATGGGGCTGAGGCAGGGGCCCAAGTGGGAGGTGGTGGTGGCCCTACCAGGGCGCTGGCCATGGAGATGGGTGAGGTGAGAGATGTGTAGAAGGCGGCACGGACATGACTTGGAGGGGGACATGGCGTCAGGGGCGTTCTGGAAGCGCAAAGGCATGTGGCGTCAATCCCGCGATGGGGAAGCAGGAAGCGAGAGCGGTGTGGGTGGGTGTGGAGGTCGGGCCGTGCGGGCTTTGAGAGTCCCGTGAGACGCGCAAAGGGAGACCTGCTGGGCGGCCAGATGGAGATCCTCAAGATCTAGGACGAGACAAGAGACAAGGACAGGGCCGTCACCTGGGGAATGCTGACACCGTGGTAGGGGTCGTGATCACACAGGGAGGAGGGGAGGAGCGAGAAGACGGAAGGCTGGGCCGAACCTTGAGAGCCACCCTGCTCCAGACAGCCCTGACTCAGGTGCTGGAGAAGCACTCGGAAGATGGGTGGCTAGGATTGTGGCAGCTGCGGAAAGGGTGCCACCAGAGAAAGGGAGCTGTTAAATGTACCAGACGTTTCCTAGACAGCAGGGAGGAGGGGGGGCTGCGAACTGCCCGTGGTGACCTGGAGGTCATGCGGAGGAAAGGTGATTTCCCTTCTCTGGGTCCCCGTGTTCTTACCTAGAAAAAGAAGGGGGCGAGCTGTTGGGTCTAAGAGACATTCTCTAATCCCAGCAAAATGGGATTATTCCCATTAGCAGCGTGTAACTGCAAGAGGTTTTTAATGACACAAGCTTCCACTGGCTCCTTGGGGCTGTCAAGCTTGGTGTAACAGGCCAACTGGGAAATTTGCTGCTCAGCTCCACGTTTCCTCCACTTGATTTCGGGTCATTGCCCCTAGCGACATCCCTCTCTAGACTATCTCAAATATTCTGATTTCTACACCCGTGGAACACTTATACAGTGGCCTGATATTTTCCATTCTTTCTTGTCTGAAACTTTCCCTTCATCTCTTTCCTCCTATGACCTTGCTAAGTACATACATGCAAAAGTCAATCCTTGAGAATTTATCAAACAACAATTGTGTCCTAGGTATGGTCCGAGTGGTGTGTGTGTGTGTGTGTGTGTGTGTGTGTGTGTATTTACACACACAGTGGTAACAATGGTAGACACTGGAGTTCAACTACAAATATAGGTAGTGCACAGAATCTGATGGACTTTTGAAAGCCAGGTTTTTTTTAAAAAATATGAAATTTGTTGTCAAATTGGTTTCCATACAACACCCAGTGCTCATCCCAAAAGGTGCCCTCCTCCATGCCCATCACCCACTGGAAGCCAGTTTTTGGATTGGTCCAAAGCAATTCTGGAAGGGAAGGAGCACAAGAGGATTTTAGGATTAAAAATCAATTTTAGACGATGTCTTCTGCCAGCAGAGTCAGGTAGCAAACTGTTTACTGGCATCCGGGCATTCAGACTCAGAAGAGACGGCAAAGGTCAGCATTTTTTATCTTAACTATCCTGCATCGTTAAATGGTGGGGTGAGCTGGGTCCCCTAGAGGTAAGTAAGTCATACAACTAATTGGTAGCATTGCAGAAATTGTCTCCTCTCAGCACAACAGAGCACCCTACGTGCTAAAACGCTGGGCTGGCACCACTGGGGTTCAGACAACCTTGACCTTCATTGGTTCTACCTGGGGGCCTAAAATAAAACCCTTGTGGAACCATCTCGGGCCACATCTGTCTTCATTATATATGTACAAAAGTACGGCAGAGAAGAGACACATGCTGTGTGCCTCAAAGCTCTGAATTTTTTAGTAGGTAGAGAGGGTGAGGGAAGGGGCAGGAGGATCCTGAGGACAGAGAGAATAGAGTGGAGCCACAGGCAAGTGTGAAGAGAAAACAGAAGGAGAAGTGTGGGATTAGGTTAGACAAGTCAAGAGATATTACAGAAATGCAATACACGTGGTCAATTTTCCAGCTGTACCTACACAGACAAAATAGTAACCTGAGGGAGGGGGCTCATGGGGTTCTCCCTTCCACTCCTGTGTCGCAGCATGTGGGTGTTGTCTGCTTTACTGCCCCGTTTTACCCCGGGGGGAGAATCGGACTCAAAGATCCACAGCCCCCAGCTGGGTGAGGTGGGATAAAAGGGACCCAGTGCAGCCAAGACGGTGTGAGCAAGATGGCTGGGCGAAGGGTGAGGGGTGGCCGAGCACGGGGGACCACATACTCGAATCCCTTAAAAGGTTGAGAGAGACAAATGAACCTGGGTTCCTGTACATTTCCATTGTGTCCCCAGTTGGAATCAGGACACATTGTGTACCTATCCCTTGCTCAGCGTCTTTAATTTGTTCCCCCAAACACTCACTGTCTCTGAGAGAGAGAGAGAGAGAGAGAGAGAGAGAGAGACTGTTGAATGCAGACATCTTTCGCTTCTTTTGGGAGGAAAAGTTATGGTAAATTTCATTCCGGAATTTTCCCCAAGGGAAAATTGTGTCAACCAAACAATGAAAATAAGTTTCTGATACTGTGATTTATAATAAGATATATGTTTCGGGGTCTTGGTTCCCATTTCCGGCACAGGGTTGCTCAAACCCTTGGAATGTCCTAAATGATGAAACCAAGGAAAGGTGCCTCCTGTTATGTTAATGAGGTGAGATTCAGCCCTCCCTCAAGGATGGGGCTGGTTGCCAGGAGAGCCAACCACACGATTAGAGGGTTGCAACATTCAGTGCCCCCTCACTGACCTCCTGGGCAGAGGAAAGGGGGGGAGGCCGATTCAGTCACCGATGGCCAGTGATTTAATCAACCAAGCTCCTATAACAAAGCCTCCGTAAAAATCCAAAAGCATGGGGTTCAGAGAGCTTCTGGGTTGGTGACTATGTGAAGACTTGGGAGATTGGCTTCCTCTTGTTCGCACCTTGCCTACACGTCTACTCCATCTGGCTGTGCCTGACTTCCATCTTTTGATAATAACCTGCAATCTAGTAAGTTAAATATTTCTGTTTTCGGAGCCACTCTAACAAATTAACAGAACCCGAGGAGGGGGCGTCCATTGGAACCTCCAGTCTATAACAGCTTGGTCAGAAGCCCAGGTGACAGCTTGGACTTCAGACTGGCCTCTGAAGGGGGCTGGGAGGAGGTAGTCTTGTAGCACTGAGCCCTTCACCAGTGGGATCTCATGCTGTCTCTAGTAGATAGTGTCACAACTGAGACGAATTGTCGGATACCCAGCTGGTGTTGTGAAGCATTCTGTGGTGTGGGAAAAATCACCTCTGCGTCCCACCCCCCCACCCCACTGTAATTGGTCTTAGGACCTTCCACTTCCTGTTAAGTCATAAGAGCAACTTGAAAGTAAATCAATCAACTTTATTTGTGAGTAAAGTGAAGAATTGTGGTATTTACCAAAGGAGGAATCAAAGACCAGATAGTAGATGGAAGCTGGTGGAAGCGAAGGAGTCATTCTTGAGAAAGTGCTTTCTTTTTTTTTTTTTTTATTTATTTTTATTATTTTATTTTATTATTTTTTTATTATGAAATTTATTGTCAAATTGGTTTCCATACAACACCCAGTGCTCATCCCAACAGGTGCCCTCAATACCCATCACCCACCCTTTGTTTAATGCATTATTTTTTTTAGACCTGACGTAACTTTGGGGGAACCTGCGGTATCGTGCGATCAAGTTATGTACTTTAAAAAAGCAGTGGCAAAACAAAACACCTTTATTTTTTTATTTTTTTTAATTTTTTTTTCAACGTTTTTTATTTATTTTTGGGACAGAGAGAGACAGAGCATGAACGGGGGAGGGGCAGAGAGAGAGGGAGACACAGAATCGGAAACAGGCTCCAGGCTCCGAGCCATCAGCCCAGAGCCCGACGCGGGGCTCGAACTCACGGACCGCGAGATCGTGACCTGGCTGATGTCGGACGCTTAACCGACTGCGCCACCCAGGCGCCCCAAAACAAAACACCTTTAAAGGAAATACAGGCTAATTATACTAGTGCATCGAGGCACATGGAAATAAGGCATGTTCTTAACAGACCAAAAAGCACCACAGAAGGTGCTACCTCTGTGGACTCAAACCTCTTGTTTGGTGTCCATAAAGCCCAAGGCTTTGGGTTCATTCAAATGTGAATTCAATTTTGGCCCCAGTGGTATTCTTTTTTTTTTCAACGTTTTTTTTTTTTTTATTTATTTTTGGGACAGAGAGAGACAGAGCATGAACAGGGGAGGGGCAGAGAGAGAGGGAGACACAGAATCGGAAACAGGCTCCAGGCTCTGAGCCATCAGCCCAGAGCCCGACGCGGGGCTCGAACTCACGGACCGCGAGATCGTGACCTGGCTGAAGTTGGACGCTTTAACCGACTGCGCCACCCAGGCGCCCCATGCCCCAGTGGTATTCTTTAACTAGAAAATGTGGTGTCAGGTAAATTGTTGAGTGAGTCTTTGCCTGGAACCATAATGTCGAACCTTCACTTTTTCCAACATATTTATTTGCAATGTTGAGGGGTGAGCAACTTGTACATTGAATAAGAGGGATGGGGCGCCTGGGTGGTTCCGTCGGTTGAATGTCCGACTTCAGCTCAGGTCATGATCTTGCGGTCCGTGAGTTCGAGTCCCGCGAAGGGCTCTGTGCTGACAGCTCAGAGCCTGGAGCCTGCTTCAGAATCTGTGTCCCCCTCTCTCTCTGCCCCTCCCCTGCTCATGCTCTGTCTCTCTCTGTCAAAAATAAAATAAACATTAAAAAAAAATTTTTTTTTAATAAGAGGGAGGTGCTATCTGGAACGTGGTACAACTTTTCAAGAGTCATTGTGATGAAAAGTCATTAACAGATACACAGAGAAAGGAGTAAAATAGGCTTTCTCTCATCTCCAAACTTGTGCCCGCAATGTTTGCACTGCCCAGGACAACTTCCTCTCTGCATTGTCTGTGCCTACTTTGGCCTGGCACACTCTTATTCCGCTTTTCAGGATTAGCTCAGATGTCTAGTGCCGCGAGGAATCTTCTCTGATCTGTCCGTCAGTGCCTTCAACTCCCTCTATTTGGTCCAGGGCTGTTCTCCTTCATGTTCCTAAGGTCCCCGTGCTCTTGGCTCTCATAACATTCAGACGACCGCTATGCCTTTTCACATTTTTATGTTTTCGCTCTGTGTTTCTCATTAGACTGTATAGGGAAATAATGAACAGAGGCTGTGGGTATATTCAGTGTCAGTCGTGCCTGCCACAGTGACTGGTGTATGGCAAGCGTCTGATAAATGTGAGTTAGTGAATGTGTGTAAAACATCATTCAAGAAAGGATTGAGAAGCCAAACTTGAGGGCTCTTTAGCGTATTGGGCAAGTGTGTTGGTTTTCCGCGTGGTAGAAAAAACAATCCCAGTATCTCAGCGGCTTCCAACAACAAACATTCACTTCTTGTTACATTAATGTTGATTATGGGTAGACTAAGAATCTGATCTAAGCTGTATGCACATTGGCTCCACGTGTCCTCTCATGTGGGACTCTGTTCTCAAGGTGGAAGGGAGAAGCGTAACTAGTGAAGCAAAATATGTCATTATAATGAACTGCCTTCACCTGGGTGGGAAAGTATGCTTTGCTTATGGGGGAGCATCGGACAAGTCACATCTAAACGAAATGGGGGTGCAGTCATCTTCAAGAGGAGAGTTGGGTGGTTGTGGTTACCAAGACGAGCAGATTCAGGGACTTTGTTTTTCTGACCTCTATTCTTTTAATAACTTTGCTGAGGTGTAACTGACATGGAACAAATCACACACTTTGCACAACTTGCTAAATTCACCTGTGAAACCTCTACTACAGTCTAGATCAGGAGTAGGCAAATTGTAGCTTACGTGCCAAATATAGCTGACCAGCGAATAGAGTTTTACTGGAAAACCATTTGTTTACATATTGTTTGTGGCTGCTTTTGTTCTATGGCAGAGTTGAGTAGTTGCGACAGAGACTAAATATATAGCTACAAAGGCGAAAAATATTCACTATCTGGCTCTTGACAGAAAAAGTTGGTCAACCCTTGATCTAGATAATGAACATATCCATCATCCCCAAATTCCTTTGTGCCTCTTCGAAGTACTCCCTCTTACTCATTTCCAAACCCCTCCCATCCAGGTAGCCACTGATTTGCTATCTCTATACATTGTCTGTCTTGCAATTTTATATAAATGTACTCTTTCTTATATCTTTCTTTCAGTCACCGCAATTACCTTGAGATTTATCCACGTTGTCAGAATAGATCAATATTTATTCTCTTTAATTGTTGATTGGAAATCTATTAAATGGATATACCACAGTTTGTTTACTACTTACTTGTTGGTGGACATTTGGGTTGTTTCTAGTTTGGAGCTTTCACCATTAAAGCTGCGAAGAGATTTATGTGCAGATATTTGTATGGTCATATGCTTTCATTTCTTCTTGGTAGTTACCTAAAAGTAGAATGTCTGGATTTTGCAGGAGACACATATGTAAGCTTTTAAGAAATTGTCAAATTGTTGTCCAGACTGGTCATAACAGTTTATGATCCCACCAGCAGTGTATAGAGGTTCTAGTTCATTCACATTCTTACAACACATAGTATGGTCAGTCCTTGAAATTTTAGCGTTCTAGTAAGTGGGCAATGGTTTCTCTGTGGTTTTAAATTGTGTTCCTTAATGACTAACGATAGTGTCATAATCTACTAGGGCTGCCCTAAAAGAGATCACAGACTGGGTGGCTTCAACAACAGAAATTTATTTTCTCATACTTCTGGAGCTTAGAAGTCAAGATCAGGGTGCTAGAAGAGTTGGGTTTTAGTGATGATTCTCTTCCGACTTATGGATGTGCACCTTCTTGCTACGTTTTTCACATTGCCTTATTTCAGTGAGCACCTGTGAGGGGCAGGAGGGAGGAAAGAGAGAGAAAAAGGAGATTGAGAGGCAGAGATTTCTTCCTCTTCTTATAAGGCCACTAATCCGAATTTGGGGGTCCTTTTTTTCATGACCTCATCTAGTCCTAATTACCTCCCAAAGGCCCCATCTCCAAATATTATCACATGGCGGGGATAGGGCTTCCAACATATGAAGGGGGTGGGCAGACACAAACAGCTGGTCCATAACAGATATCACACATCTTAATTTTTCTTTGTATGTGGGTATCCAATCCAGCACAATTTCTTCTGAATTGCTTTTGCCACGTTACTAAAAATCAATTGTCTGCCTATGTGTACATCTGCTTCTAAACTCACTATCTATTCTGTTCTATTGACATGTTTATATGGTTTCGATGTGTACCATATCCCATTGTCTTGATGACTGTAGCTTTGTGCTAAGTCTTGAAGTCAGGTCATGTTAGTCTTTGAACTTTGTTTTTTTTTTTTTTCTTTCAAAGTTGTTTTGGCTACTCTAGGTCTTTGGCATTTCCGTACAATTTTTAGAATCACGTTGTCAACGTCTACAAAAAAAAAAATCACCTGTAGGCTTTTTATTTTAAAATTGGCAAGCTGATTTTATTTATTCAGAAAGATAAGGAACATGGGAGGGCTGAAACAACTTTGATAGGGAGGAAGACAGAAGACTAACATTGCCTGATTTAAAGGTTTATTTCAGAGATGTAATAGTCAAGACGACATGGTGCTTTTTAAGGGTGGACATATTCTTCAATAACACAGAATATAGAGACTTCATGAATAGATGCACATGTATTTGATTTTTAATGACTATACTAAGTTAATTCAACAGAGAGGTATACTCCTTTTCACAAACAGTGCTGTAATAACTGGTCATTCATAAGGAGAAACAAACAGAAAACCCACTGCAGCCTCTATCTCATGCCATGTGAAGAGATAGATGTGAAATGAATTATAGATCTAACTATAAGAGTTAAAACTATGAAAGTTCTAGAAGAAAGCATGGGAGAAAATCTTTTTTAAATTTTTTAATTAATTTTTTAATGTGTATTTACTTTTAAGAGAGAGAGAGAGAGAGAGAGAGAGAGCGAGTGGAGGAGGGGCAGAGAGAGGAGTCACAGAATCGGAAGCAGGCTCCAGGGTCTGAGCTGTCAGCACAGTGCCTGATGTGGGGCTCAAACCCGCGGACCATAAGATCATGACCTGAGCCGAAGCTGGATGCTTAACCAACTGAGCCACCCAGGCGCCCCAGGAGAAAATCTTTCTTAGAAGAAAATATTCATAATGCATGCATATGTCATAGAACTTGTGTCCAAAATATATAAGGAACTTTTATAACTTTTATAATACTGAGATGACAACCCAAAAAGATGGGTATAATATTTGAACATTTAACAAAAGAAGATAGAAAATGATCAATAAGGATATGAACAAATGGTCAACATTGCTAGTCATCAGGGAAATGAAAATTAAAATCACAGGGAGCGGGCGCCTGGGTGGTTCAGTTGGCTGAGGACTGAGCATCTGACTCTTGATTTTTGGCTCAGGTCATGATCTCTCAGGTTCGTGAGATCAAGCCCTGAATCAGGCTCTGTGCTGACAGCACAGAAACAGAACAACTAGAGAACAGAGAGACAGAAACAACTAGAACTCTCATACATTGCTGATGGAAGGGTGAAATGTACAAACACCTTGGAAAACAGTTTTTGTTTCTTATAAAGTTAAACATAAGTATACTACACAAGCCAGCCAGCAATTCCATTCCTAGGTATATACCTGCGAGAAATTAAAACATATGTTCACACAAAGACTTCTACAAAGCTGGTCAGAACAACTCTGTCATAATAGCCCCAAACTGGGAATCATCAAAACGTCTGTGGGTAACAAAATGGATGAGCAAACCATCCACACACCGGATTATTGCCTCCAATAAAAAGGGAGCGAATTCCTGATGCATACACACGGAGGAATCTCAAACATGTTTTACTGTGCAAAAGAAGCCAGACAGAGAAGAACACACACCACCTGATTCCATTTATATGAGGCTGTCAAATAGGAAAAAAAAAATCTATATTGATAGAAACCAGATCAATGTTTGCCTGGAGTGGGGAAGGGAGATAGACTAGGGTGAGCAAGACAGAATTTTTAGGGGTGACAGAAATATTCTATACCTCAGGTGGGGTGGTGGTTACAGGAGAATCTACATTTGTCAAAACTCATCCAACTGTACAATGAAAAATGGGTACATTTGTTTTATTATATGCAAATTATATCTCACAATTAAAAATAAGAATAGTAACTTTGTGTGTCAAACGAATATAGGTGCCTACTGATTTTTCAGCAGACCATGAAGGTACATATCTTTCATGCATTCAGCATCTAAACTCAGACGGCAGGCAAGAAATGGCTAGGCTCTGCTGAAGGAATGACCAGCTGATTCAGCATGCCGGGCCCTCGTAAACCCAAAGTTAAAAGCTATCTGGCATATGCCCTTTTCATGACCCTTTCATATTGGCACATGGATGCTGCCATATTGGACCATGAACATGATGCCTCGCGTTGCTAGGCATAGTAGATGGTGAGTTGAAAGGAGCCCAGGTCCCTAAGGCTTCCATGAAGCATAGACAGATGACCACCCACATCTGGATTTCCATGTTACAGAAAGGGAGAAATAACCTGCCTTATTTAAGTGCCTCTTATTTTGATTCTCTTTTATGGCTTAATATAAACTCAACTGGTATAATAATTGTACAAAATTGTCTAAACAAAAATCAAATCATAATTTAGCCTTCAATTCTACTTTTGTTGAGCACCTTCTATGTGTTATAGAGGATTCCATAAATGCTCTCTGTTGACTGGTATTCAATCCAAGAGGTACTTGAAACCTTCACATCATAAAAAATTCTTCCTCAACTCATCCCACCTGGTGTGAAGGTCTGAGACCAACTTGACCATAGTTACTAGCCAAAACCCTTTTGGGGTCAGATTGTCAAAGTAGGAAGCTTCAATCTGTCCTAGAGGCAAAGCATACTGGATCCAATACAAACGTGTTCGGGATTTAGAGATCTATCTTTGTTGTCTGAAGAGTACTGTGAAACTTAGGAACTTGGAAGGAACATGTTTATAAAGGTTGAGAGCTCAAATGGGACTGAGAAAATTTACAAAGCTCTCCAAGATTATGACTGATCTCTGTCCTGGATGGAGTAGTGTCTCCACCCCCGCCCCCCCCCCCCATTTGTGCTCTTCTGGAAACTCAGAATGTGACCTTATTTGGATATAGGGTCTTTACAGATTTGTGAAATTAGTTAGGATGAGGTCCTACTAGATTAGGGTGGGCCCTGTATCCAATGACTGGTGCCCTTATATGGGGAGACATAGAGACTCAAACACACACGGGAAGAAAGCCATGTGATGAAGGAGGCAGAGATTGGAGAAATACCAATACAATAAGCCAAGGAATTTCCGGGATTGCCAGCAGCTACCAGAAGCTGGAAGAAACAAGGAAGGATTCATCTCTAGAGCTTTCAGAGGGAGCGCGGCCCTGCCGACACCAAGGGGTTGGATTTCTAACCTCTAGTACTAGGACGGTATAAATTTCTGTTGTGTTAAGCCACCCAGTTTATGCTAATTTATATGACAGCCTGAGAGGAAACAAATCCAGTCTCCAACATTTCAAATCACCTTTCTTTTGTCTCTATGGCACCCCTCACCCACTTTTGCTTCACCTTGGATTTCTGTTGTTTGTTCACACCCAATTCCTTGAATCGGACATCGTTCTAGATTCTTTTTTTTTCTAAAATGTCCATTTCACTCTGACACATAAAAATGACTGTGTACCCCTATCTTTTGTTTGAAGCCTCCTCTCTTCGTCAGCCCGATGTGGGGGCAGCAGTGTGTGGGGGAACTCGTGCGTACGATGACGTCAGGGCCTTGCGTTGCTCTGGTTGGTGCCTCGCTCTGTTGAAATGACACTTCCCAGTCCCGCCCATCTGTTATGCTTCACACAACTCTAATTGACAACATTGCAACAGAGACTTGGAAGCATTTCTCCAAAACCCTTCAAATTTCCTGTGATGGAAATCCCTTTAGCTTAGTAAAGCTATGGTAGAAATGAAGACATCGAAATAGACCCTGAAAAAGCCCTCAGCATCCTAAGACAGTGTCACGATGCTTCACAGGGCCACTGGTAGTCAAGTACACATAGGCTGTCCTGTTTTCAACCAAGTAGAGTGAGCTGGAAGCATTTTTATTTTATTTTATTTTTTTATATTCTTCTAGAAGCTTTTTATGTCGCTGATTCTGAAAGCAATGGAAACTCTGGACCACTTTTCACTTGGGTTGGGCAACCCGTTTGTGAATCAGGACGTATCCCCACACGGGCCATAGGAGAAAATTGCTGTAGTCTACGGAATGCCTCCAGATGTTAAACCAATTGACGCTATCCTAAAAAACCAACACCGGTTGTTGCATTTGGTTTCCACATTTTTGTTTCATTTTCTGCAATGGTTGCCTTTCCCCACTGAGCCATTTCCATCTCTCCGGGACGCTTAATGCTCACCTTTAAAGGTGTGATCTCCCAGCACTTCATTCCCTGGCGAGGCTTCTTTTAAGCAAGCTAAAACAGACATAACTAGGGCACTGTTTCAAGCTGATATGACAAATGTGAAGCTGAAGAATATTGAAAGCCACTCAAAAATTGGTTTGGTAAAAGACAGTGGTGTATAATGAAACCAAACGCACAGATCGGAATTTTAAAAGAAATCCTAGTGTGAAGATAAAAGGACATGAGAGATAATAAATGTTGAAATGATACACCATCTAATGGTATCCTGTCAAAGAAGAAAGATAATATGATAACTTACGGAGCATCCCCGAGCCTCTATAGGTAGTTGACCTATAGTTTGCAGGGAAACAATCTTTTTGTTTCATCTGGCTCATATTAAAAATAGGAAAAACAAAACCAGCCTTTTTTTCCCTGCTCTCACACAGATGGTGGAAAAATCCATGCAATTTTTAACTGTCTGAAATTCTTTAAAGCAATATAAGACAGAAAGAATTATTAAATCACTTTTCCATTTCATATAATGAAAAACTGCGGTACCACAGTGGGGCTGGGGCCATCAATTTTGGAGCAAGTGGGAGCTCTGATTGGTCCTGTGGACCAATCAATCACCCGGAAGTCCTGGGTCCCTATATCTGAAGTCGTCTTGCTGTAGGAAAAAGAAATTTAAAATAATCAAACTGAAGCCGAACTGTTCATTAGCATTGATATCATTCCCTTTTGAGATTTACTTCGAATACAACTTACATATGACGTACATGTGGGGGCTCGGGGGCACATCCACATTCACTCACCCATGTGTTTCTTTTTTCATTTGTTAATTTGTTTATTCACTTATTTAAAAAATATTTAACAAGTGACTCCGCCAGGCACTGGGGACCCATGCCTTGTCCTTGAGTTAATGGTCCACTGGGACAGAGCAATGGGCGAATAAATGACTACAATGTAGCCTAATAAATTGTGCGATCAATGTCATGTGTATTGTTGACATTAATATGTATATCTGTCCATTTCCACATACTCTGGGGCAAAATCAGAGCCATTAGAAAGGGCAACTCACTTCTACCTAAAGTTTGAGGGAGTGATAACGGTTCTATTTTTTATTTACTTCTGAATTTGGACTTGTCTCTAATACAAAGAATATTTGATGCAGGTTATAGAAATACAGAGTACCAAATTTTTAATTTCTTAAATGTTTATTTATTTTTGACAGAGAGAGAGAGAGAGAGAGAGAGAGAGAGAGAGAGAGAGAGAGAATGAGTGGTGGAGGGGCAGAGAGAGAGGGAGACCCAGAATTCAAAGCAGGTTTCAGGCTCTGAGCTATCAGCACAGAGGCCAACGCGGGGCCCACACTCACAGACTGCAAGATCATGACCTCAGCCAAAGTCAGACACTCAACCAACTGAGCCACCCAGGTGCCCCAAGAGTACCAAATTTTTCATACTTAAATGAATCTGGTTGAGAGAAGCCATTTGTTCTTTGGGAAAGAACCCAGTTAGAGACACTTATTGAATCCAGATATGAGGATTCCTGGGGTACCAGTCTCTAGGGGTAGAAAACATTGTCTACTGACAAGGCCCCTCTCCCCTACAACCTCTTACCTAGGCGGCAAAACTGGACAGGGACCCAAAGTTACCTAACCATGTGCAAATCATCCCTGTTATAGTGCCTCAGTTTCCTCATATGTAAAATGGAATTAACAAAGCTAATTGCCGTTGGGAACAAAGAACAGTATCTATTAGGGCGCCTGCATGGCTCAGTCAGTTAAGCATCCAGCTCTTGATTCTGGCTCAGGTCATGATCTCACGGTTCGTGAGTTCGAGTCCCACGTCGGGTTCTGCACTGACAGTGGGGAGTCTGCTTGGGATTCTGTCTCCCTCTCTCTCTCTGCCCCTTCCCTGCTTGCTCTCTGTCTCTGTCTCAAAATAAATAAGAATAAACTTAAAAAAAAAAAGAACAGTGTTTGGCATGTTGTAAGGCTATAAAAGTGTTCATTCCTATCAATATTTGCTACCCAAGCCTGATCCGCAAGAGCCGACATGCTACTGAACAACCAGGAAAATGCACCTAGATTTCTACTGGGTCCCCCTTCGCATGCACTTGCCCTGCTGCCCTGCATGGTTTCCATTGGAATTGGAGTTTCCCAGAATTCATTTTTTTAATATGAAATTTATTGTCAAATTCGTTTCCATACAACACCCAGTGCTCATCCCAACAGGTGCCCTCCTCAATATCCATCACCCACCCTCCACTCCCTCCCACCCCCCCATCAATCCTCAGTTTGTTCTCAGTTTTTAAGAGTCTCTTATGGTTTGGTTCCCTCCCTCTCTAACTTTTTTTTTTCCTTCCCTTCCCCCATGGTCTTCTGTTAAGTTTCTCAGGATCCACATAAGAGTGAAAACACGTGGTATCTGTCTTTCTCTGTATGACTTATTTCACTTAGTATAACACTCTCCAGTTTCATGCACGTTGCTACAAAAGGCCAGATTTCATTCTTTCTCATTGCCACGTAGTATTCCATTGTGTATATAAACCACAATTTCTTTATCCATTCATCAGTTGATGGACATTTCGGCTCTTTCCATAATTTGGCTGTTGTTGAAAATGCTGCTGTAAACATTGGGGTACAAGTGCCCCTGTGCATCAGCACTCCTGTATCCCTTGGGTAAATTCCTAGCAGTGCTCTTGCTGGGTCAGTTCCCTCCTGTCTCAGTCCCAGCTCCCTGGAGGTGGAATCTGAGCATATCCCATCAAACGAGCGGCTCCCTAATCTTGGGATGAAGCGAAAGTCATTAGAAAGAGGTTGATGACAACTTGACCCTCCTGTGGGCCAGAGAAAAAAGTGGGTTTGAGATCAGCAGGAGGCTTTAGCAAGGAGGTTAAGCCAAGGAAGTCTTGGGGTATGGTTCAGAATGGGAGGGAAGTCTGTTGTACGGTGTGGTGGTGGGAGCTCGGGGGCAGGAGGCTGGGGGCACATGACCTCTCCAGGCTCCTTTTCAGGCCAACCAAGCCTTCCTCCATACTGTGCCAGGTGGCACTATAAACGTTTTTCTGGGTGGAGGTTCTGGGTTTCTCCCTCACCGGGTCCCATGATACAAAGGTATGGATAGCTATCTCAACAAACAGAGAAGTAACATTTGCTATTTAAAGAATCAGGAGCCGTTTCTACATTCTGGTTAGGGGAAGGATGGGGAGTGTGCCATGGAGAGACATCCTTGGCGAAGAGAAGCCTCCAATTTTGCTTGGGAAAATCCTTTTTTGGGCTGTTAGGTGGGGGCAGTGTTAGGCCTGGAGCTTCTTCCAGAATAGCGAGAATGAGGGTGATAAGAACATAAATTGTTCTTCATGTACAAGTCGAAGAGTAGCCCACCCGAGCAGACTGATTGTTTTCTGAATTTGAAGAGATATTCTTAACAGGCCAGGAAACTGGCTTTGTGATCTTCGAACAGACAAGAGAGAAGGAGAGAAAAGATGTGCAGTTAGGAAAATACCTTCACAACATTGGAGGTCTAAGTGGCCCAAGAAGACAGAGAGAGAGAGAGTGCTCAACGATTCCTTGTGGAAAGGTATGGGAAGGAAGCTTCAGGAACAAGATGCGATGCCTCCCTTAACACCCAAGCCCCTGGAAAGGCATGTTCGACAACCTAGACAACTAAGCAGTAATTTTAAGAATGAAGAGGTTTAAGAACCGTGTGATGTAAACTGGGAACTGGGTCCTTAATTTGGTTATTAAGGAGAAGGGCGTTCCAGAAGACTGGTAACTTGGTGGACACTTGGGCACATGTGGTGAGGCCACTGCTAAAAGGGTCTTAGTCATTCAGTTCTTTGGGTAGAGAGGAAGGATGGTTCTGGAGGTTATGCTGGAGTCTGGCCAGGTGAGAAGTACTCTGTTCACACTCAGCAGGGGCATGGAATCTGAGTTAAACCCTGGCTGCAGGGCCAAAGGAGGACCCCAGGCAGGGCCCCGTGGGCTGTGTCCCTCACATACTTTACAGTTGCGAGTGTGGTAGCCTGCTTTCCAAGGTGGTGATGTGAGACGTGTCTTAGAAACAACACTGTCTCCCCAAAGGGACCTCGGGGACAGATATCTGTCTGTGCCCTTTCTTTAGAAAGTTAATCACCCCAGGGGGGTTTGGGAAGGCATAAGTGAGGCTCCTTCTCCAAAGTACATTTGCATTGAAAACTGTCAACTGTTGGGGCACCTGGGTGGCTCAGTCAGTTAAGCGTCTGACTTCGGCTCAGGTCACGATCTCGCGGTTGGTGGGTTCGAGCCCCGCGTCGGGCTCTGTGCAGACAGCTCGGAGCCTGGAGCCTGCTTCAGATTCTGTGACTCCCTCTCTCTCTGCCCCTCTCCCGCTCATGCCCTGCCTCTCTCTGTCTCTCAATAATAAATAAACGTTAAAAAAAAAAAAAAGAAAACTGTCAACTGTTGTCAATTCCAAACATTCTGTTCATCCGTTCAGCACACATGAGCACCTACTATGGGCGAGGCACATGCCAGGCACTGGGGGTGCATCGGTGACGAGATGCTGTCATGGTCCTCAAGGAGCTCCAGTCTAGTGGAGAGTCAGATGCGCAGGGTCAGATCCTGGCCCAAACGCTGCAAACTGTACCAGGAGGAAGCCCAGGTACGACGGGGGCAGAGCTGGAGGTGAAGGTGCTAGGGTTGCAGGGAAATCTTGCTGAGTCCCCAACAGGGGCTGCAGGGAAGGGGTAAGGGAAGGTGTGTTGCCTGGGTCAGGGGCAGGGCCAAGGAGGCACCGCGGGGAGAGGAGAAGGCACACCCAGCCCAGACGGCTCTCTGGACAAAGGGAAGAAAGGAGGCATGCTGGCCGGCCATCTACAGGGGCCATTTTCTCATCCTGACTTTCTTGGGTTCCCCAGCAGTAACCAGCCTTTCCCTTGGAGGCTTCTCACCCCAACCCTGAAATAAACTGACCGTGAAATAAACACACTGCCCCTTACCACCTCCATCTTGGCACATGTTGTTCACAGGGACAAATACAATTGCAAGCTGGGGCTGGGCTGGAGCGAGCTGGTCCTGTGCACAGTGAACGTTGAGACCCATCTGTGGCAGCCTGCAGCCCAGGGCTTCTTTCCGTGTCCGTTGTCCTGGGTGCCGAGGAGACACTAATCCGGGCCGATGCTGCCCACCTGCCCGCTGCCTTGGCATCTCAGCCGTGTGATTTGTTCTCAGGGCCTAGGAGCAAGCAACCACAGCACAGGTAGCCGCAGACTATTTCTGCCTTTGCTTGCAGAGAAAGATAATAACCTCAAGGAGGGGCTTTCACAGCTCTTTGAATTGAGTTGCATGTTTGTTCTGGGTTATTTTTCCTGTTTCCTAATATAACACACATTGCTATTGAGTAAATATTGATCCCTTTGCAGTCGGCAGTAGTGGCGGAGGATGCCGAAAAATAATCAGCCAGGTGATCGGGTCTGCTTTGCGGGGCTGGAAGGGAGGGTGGTGGGGGCCCAGTTAGGACGGGGGCCATGTCCACACCACAGACAATTCAATCGACACTTCTGTAATTACTACGTCCATTGTGGTCCCTTATAATATACGAATCTTCCTGGAATAACACCATTTGTTGAGCATCTGTAAATCAGTCTGTGATGTAGATCCAGGTCATGTGTATCAGCAAGGAGAAATCACTTTGTGTGTGTGTGTGTGTGTGTGTGTGTGTGGTGGGGTAGTGCTGGCTGCAAATTGAATTACAGTTAGATTCTTTGGTGATGCAATAAAGTCTTTGTGAATTAAAGGGCCACTCGTGTTGAAGTCATGGCATATTTTGACCAAGGATGAGCTTCATCTACATAAAAAAGTTGGCAAACAAATTAATAGGGTAATCAAGTTGGCATGGGTTTTCAAGTTCTCAAGTAGAGTACCAGTTATTATATGTCCTTTTTCAGAACCATGGAGCCTAAGCTCATTGGGTGTGACTCCTCCCATTTCACCCCTTCTACGATGTCCCTCCAAATATCCCACCATTCCATCTTGGCTATTCAGGTGGGGGGGGGGCTGGGGGGGTGGGGATGCTCATTGTCTTACAAGGTAATCTGCTTTATTTGGAGGGCTCCAATAGAAAATACTTCCTGCGTAGAGCCAAAATTGTTTCCTTACTTTTAGCCACGGGCCATACAAAAAAAGCCTAATTATTCTTTGAAGTATTTGCAGACGTAAATATTTCTGTGCCTTTATCTGCACTTAATTTTTTTTTAATTTTTATTTTTTTTCCACGTTTGTTTATTTTTGGGACAGAGAGAGACAGAGCATGAACGGGGGAGGGGCAGAGAGAGAGGGAGACACAGAATCGGAAACAGGCTCCAGGCTCTGAGCCATCAGCCCAGAGCCTGACACGGGGCTCGAACTCACGGACCGCGAGATCGTGACCTGGCTGAAGTCGGACGCTTAACCGACTGCGCCACCCAGGCGCCCCTTTATCTGCACTTAAAATCCAAAGTCGATGATCACAACCCCCGCTTGCTTTCCCTTGCCCCGCTCCAATCTAACGCCTAAACTATTGCTTGCGTAACCCTTTCCGATATTCACCTAGCCTGTGACTTCGAGCGGTTTTGAAAAACTTGCTACCAAATGATGTTTCCTCTAAAATTTTCTTTACGTTAGACTGGCCTCTAATGCCTGGATCTTCCTGCATTTACCAGAATTAGTGACATGGGATGGCACTGGCGGTTTGAAAGCGGGAAGATGAGATCAACCCTGTGATGTTCTGTGGTGGTGTTTGGCATACATGATTGAACCTTCTTGAAGATTCTCTGGAGGAAGATGGTGTCTAAATGCATGCATAAATTAAGAAGTCAATAATAAGCCAGGAAGACCCACCCATCAGACCCTTGATAGTCCGTGAAGGTGGACTGACATTCCTTCTGTTGGTTTAGGCAAGTGCTCTGGACTCTCCCTCTGCCCCTTCCCATTCGAACCCCTTGCTCCCATCTGCTTGAAAAATTAGAGCTCATTGGCTCTCCATTTCCCAATTCCGAGTCCTACAGTTTTGTCTCTGCTTCCGGCTTTGCCTCTTGTCTTTGGTGCTGTTCATTTCTGTGGCCCTTGGTACTGAGATATGGCCCAACTATTCCTGTACTCCCAGCAGCTCCTGTCTTCTTTGCTGCATTCTTTCTGTTCCAAACATGCACCTCCACACCGAGTAGATCGTGTTGAAGCCTGGCACCCCATTAATGAAGGGATTTGATCATCACACATAGTTCTTCCCATGCTATGTCCCCAAGGCTAACATACTAGGCTACTCTACACCCCTCCTGCAGAAACTAGTCTGCTGAAAGGTCCACATTCACCGTTACCACACTACCAAGCTGAGAAAATACAAGTTCGTTTTCATTGTGAAAGAAACTTCGATGGGAAATAGTATAATGTCACTTAAAATGACTAGAGAAATGGGCAATTCCCTGTGCCCATGCAACCTGATCTTCTTCCTGGGCGCACCAGGAAGAAGTTGTTGCTGGAACTCCTCTCTCTTTTTTACAGAAGAAATGGATGCTGCTAGAACTTAAGTAACTTGCATGGGCTTCTACACACATAACGGAACAAAAATAGAAACAAGGGAAGTCTTATACATTGTAATCTCTAGTGATGCACAGCGTTATTTACTAATTTATTTTCAGTAAAATCATTTGGAGGGCAGGTTAGATGGCACATTATTGCCTTTAGGTCTTTCCATTAGTGGCTAGTTACTTGTTATGTTTATACCATACCTTGTTTCAAAAAGATTTTGCGCTGGTTTCAATAGTACAATAGTTCCTTCAAAAATCAAACTACAAAGGCCCCTGGGTGGCTCAGTCCGTTAAGCGTCCAACTCTTGGTTTCGGCTCAGGTCGTGATCTCATGGCTCGTGGGATCACGCCCCACGGTGGGCGCCATGCTGACACCGCAGGGCCTGCCTGGGGTTCTCCCTCTCTCTCCTCTCCCTCCCCCTCCCCCTCACGTTCTCTTTCTCTCTTTCAAAATGCGTGAACAAACTTAAATAAGAAGCAGGACACAGGATTTAAGGATGGAAGATGTTTAGTTCAAGAAATAGTTGTCGTGGACTGATGTGGTGGCGGTGATGGTGGAAGAACTGTGGGGGAGGTGTTAGTGGTTCAGGGGTCAAGGCGGAAGTGGAGTCCGTGAACCGTTGTTGTTGTTGATGGTGGTGGTGGTATAGATGTTGGCAACAGCGATGGCCGTATGGGGGTGGCTATTAACGGTAAGCGAAGCAGCCACAGTAAAAGGAAAAGAAAGGAAAAGAAGGGTCAGGGAAATTATGGTTTAGCCAGAAATGACGTGAGCAGACTGGAGATGAAAAGCTGGAGTTAGAAGGAAAGGGAACGGGAAGCTGTCGTTCTACCTTCCTTTTGTTTTTCAATTGGTTTATTTAAACTCAAGGTTGATAATATACAGCGTAGCACTGGCTTCAGAAGTAGGACCCAGCGATTCCTCATTTGCATGTAACACCCAGTGCTCATCTCAACCAGGCCCTTCCTTGATGCCCCTCAGCCGTGTAGCCCGTCCCCCGCCCATTTTCCTTCCAGCCACCCTCGGTTTGTTCTCTGCATTTAAGAGTCTCTTATGGTTTGCCTCCCGCTCTGTTTTTATCTTCTTTTCCTTCCTTCTCCCCATGTTCATCTGTCTTGTTTCTTAAATTCCACGTATGAGTGAAATCATATGATAGGTCTCTCTCTGACTTACTTCACTTAGCATAATACACTCCAGTTCCGTCCACATTGTTGCAGATGGCGAGATTTCCTTCTTTTTGATCATCAAATGATATCCCATTGTATATATACACCACTTCTTTATGCATTCATCAGTTAATGGACATTTGGGCTCTCTCCATACTTTGGCTGTTGCTGATAGTGCTGCTATAAACATGGGGGTGCATGTGCTCCTTTGAATCAGCATTTTTGTATCCTTTCGGTAAGTACCTAGTAGTGCAATTGCTGAGGAGTTTTATTTTTAATTTTTTGAGAACCTCCATACCGTTTTCCAGAGTAGCTGTACCAGTTTGCTTTCCCACAATAGTACAACAGTGTTCTCCTTTCTCCGCATCCCCGCCCACACCTGCTGTTTCCTAAGTTCTTGGTTGCAGCCATTCTGACAGGTGTGAAGTCATATCTCATTGTGGCTTTGATTTGTTATTTCCCTGATGATGAGTAATGTTGAGCATCTCTTCATGCATATGATATATCTGATAAAGGTTAGTATCCAAAATCTGTAAAGAACTTACCAAGTCAACACCCCCGAAAGCCAAATAATCGAGTGCAGAAATGGGCAGAAGACATGAAGAGACACTTTCCCAAAGAAGACACCAGATGGCTAACAGACACATGTTCTACCTTCTGTCACAACTGAGATATAAAGTGGGCTGAGTTCTCCGCAGTCTGGCCAGTGGGGATAGCTATAATATTAATAATGTTAACTAATATTTACTGGCTTACTACGAGCCAAATGGTATTGCAAATACCTTAAATGAAGAGCTCGTTTGGTTCCTTTCTTTAAAGTTTGTTTATGTATGTATGTATGTATACATATGTATGTATGTATCTATGTATGTATTTATTGCAAGAGAGAGTGTGCACACACATGAGTGGGGAGAGGAAGAGAGAGATGGAGAGAGAGAACCCCAAGCAGGGTCCTCGCCGTCAGCGCTGAGCCTGACATGGGGCTTGACCCCCAGAGCCAGATGCTCAACCGACTGAGTCACCCAGGCGCCCCTCATCCGGTTCTGATAACAACTCATGCAATAGTCCCCTCTTTTTATTCACATTTACAGATGAAGAAATTCACAGACGAAGACGAAGAAATGGGGCCACGGAGAGGCTTACGCGATTTGCTCAATGTCATAATGGTAGCAAGTGATAGGACCAGGGTTCTGTCATCTGCAGCTCAAGTCCTTTTTCTTTGTCTTTTTTTTTTTAAGTTTATTTATTTATTTTTGAGAGAGACAGAGAGTGCAAGGCAGGGAGGGGCGCAGAGAAAGAGGGAGAGAGGAAGATTCCCAAGCAGGCTCCGTGTGGTAAGTTTGCTGAGCCCCACGTGGGGCTCGAACCCACAAAACCATGAGATCATGATCTGAGCTTAAATTAAGAGTTGGATGCCCAACCGACTGAGCCACCCAGGTGTCCCCACTGCTCAGGTTCTTAACCGTAGAGCTTTGGGGCGCATGACAGAGAGTGAACTGTGTACACAGGGCTGACCAGCATCCAAAGTGGTGGGTAAAGGAGACATTGTACTTGCTCTTACTCTTGGGTTATAAAGACTCTTCTCTAAGTATTGAGTTAAGAGCTCGGGGAGGAGTCGGCGGCCACAGTTCAACTCCTTAACCTTTAACCTTCAAGCACACGGAGAAACAGCTTCTCATATGCCTGCCCATTCCTTGCAAGTGCAGAGCGGTGCCCGGGTGCAAGCAGCTGTAATATGAATGCGGTCCGAGAAAACGGGTTAGCTGCCTTCCGTTTTCACAGATTGGGCAACTGAGCATTTTTTTACAAAGAAATTTTGATGTTGCGGTTGACGTCTGTGGTCTGGGCTGTCAGTTGTGACCCACATTACTGGCCGTCCACTCCTCGGGCCCGTTTGGGGGATGTCTGCGTGCGATTTCGTGGTTCTGCCCTCCTTCGCTGCAAACGCTCCCTCTGGCCCAACCGAGCGGGCTGCGTGATGGCCCTGACGCGTTGGCTTTCACGCATGCTTTTATGATTATCTCCCCTTCCCCCTTCCCCGCCACGAGCACACATGGGCCTGCCGTCTATTTTTGTAGCCTTTGGTCTGTTGCCTTCGTTAATAAACTCTTTCACGTTTTTCTCGGCTTCTTCTTTTTAGAGGAAGGGCGGAAGAGGAGCCGCCTACCTTACCATCCTCGGGAGCCCCTTGTCACCCGGTACCAATGCATCGGCAGGCCCACGGCAAACTGCAGCTGGGTTCCGAGGATGTGGAGCGTCGGTGGCCGGAGTTGGAACAATATTGTTAGCTTGCTCTTCCACCTCACAGAGCATCATTACAAAGTCACTTTGTCTCGTACAATGTCTCATGGCCTGTCACTCTGACATACTCGCCGTGGCGAGAGAATGTGGATGCACTAATAATCAATGGTTTCCGATTAACGTGCCCTGGCACTTACACCACCGCCTGAGAAAATAGGAAAGGTTCTCCTTTGAAAAGTTTTGCAATTTTTAAAAATATAATGGAGTTCAAGCCATTGACGCCCCTGGACACTCACAGGAACGAGAGAAAAAGCAGCACATGAAAAATAGGTCTGTACTTACCAGCCCGCAGAAGTGACGATACTTCTCAGTCTTGTTTTTTGTTTGTTTGTGTTTTGGGCCGGTGTTTATGGGAAAAGTCAATATTGAGGAATTTTTAGCATTAAAAAGAGGCTTACGATTGTAAAGTTTAACATAAAAACTTAATTGTGGTAACAGTTCCATCCAATGTAGAACTTGTACCATAACCTCAAATTTAAGCTTTTCAGGGAAAATGGTTGTAGCGGGAGGCTCAGAGAAGACTCATAGAGCTAACAAATGTGGCATTTATCGGAACTGATGGCAGACCGTTACCGCTCGCTTGGGAGTTTGGGGCGGGGGTCGGGGGTCACTCTGCTGCCCTGTGGTCCAGAATGATGCTGATGATGTTAACATGAGCAAAAGCTAGCTAATCTTCACGTCTTCTGGAGTTTCACATATCAGTTAAAAATTTCAACACCGTTGAGTAAAATTGTAGGATTGATGGAAGTTACTATCACAACAAACATTAGAAAGACCCCTGCCAGGGTTTAATAATCCCATGCCACTCTTTGAGATCAGCCACAACTTTCTGACCAATGCAGAAATTGGTGACTGTGCCCGTCGACTGGTGCTCAGATTTAAATTATGCAAGAGGGCAATGCGTATTTACAGAAATGTGTCCGTTCGCCAAGTGGTCTTGTTCAAGGTCAGGGAAATGTTTAATTCAGATGGAACAGAGCGATAAAGTGACTTTTAAAACGACTTTTATTGAATTCAAAAATTGTGAGCTAAAAGCACTTGAGTTAAATTAAAAAGCAGTTTTGTTGAGTTAATGGTGAGCATAGAGAATTGAATCAATAAAAACCTTGCTTGCCATTAAGTTCAAAAACAGTGAAAGCATTTTATTAACTGTGTTGTTTTAAATTCAGCAATGTATGTTCCCTTAATTTGCCAAGCTTTTTTTTTGCTTCTGAATGTGGGCTTTAAAAATTGCTGGTATACGTAAATACACATGTATCTAATCTAAACCAGGAGCAAAACTGACCTTGGGCAGGTCATTTAACGACTCCGCTCGTTTCATCACGGGTGAATCCAGGAGAGCTATTGGTGTTTCACATGTTGTTACATTTACGAAGATAGTGTGTAGGGTCCCAACCAGTGGGGTGGGCCCACACTCACTGAAGGCTTCCTATGCCCTTTATAATTTATAAAGCTATCACAGATAAGTGAAGGTGAATTCTCCATATGGCAAATATTAGGTCAAAACATGAAACTGCTGTTTTTGTAGGTTGAAGATGGTTGAATAACAGCAATTTCATATGGTTCAGCCTAATATAGCCCTCTGGAATTCATCCATCCATCCATCCACCCATCCATCCCATCAGTCACTCAACAAATCAAGAGACTGCTCTTCGGGGGGCTGAATGTACAGCGACCAACCAAGAAAACATGGAAATTAAGACAGATGGAGAGACAGGGAACCACAAAGTCTCAAATAAGTGTATAATTAAAACATTGGGATAGGTGCCATCAAAGTAAAAACTTGGGGTGACAAGAACAGTGGAGGAAGCCAAGAAGGGTAGCTCAGAGGCAGTGCCATTAGGCTGCATCTGAGTAATGAGCTGGAGTGAACTAGGTGAAGCATGGGGAAAAGTACTCAGCGGAGGGAGCAGCATGTGTGAAGCACGGGGCGGGGGGCGGGGGTGGGATGTACATGACTCTACGTGAGTCTAGAAGGTTGTGGGGAGAGTGCTGAGTTCCATTTCTCAACTCTGAACCTGGATGGCCTCTCTTTCCAGCTCCACGGGATCGATGTCCCAGTGAGATGGTCTGGTCGGTTTGCTGTCCACCTGTGCCCATATGCTGCAGGTGTTGCCCATGGGGCCAAGCACTACTGGCCTCAGGTAAGTGACGCTGTTACTCTGATCGGTCCTTATGCAGAATCTAAACTCGGAGCCTCAGGGCCCTGCCTGAAAATGAGGAAGTGATTGACAGCTAAGGCCATTGCATCAGCAAGAGCTATGCATTCAACCAGAAACTGTCCTTAACAGAGCATTGTGAGAATACATCAACAAGAACACATATTTTATTTATTATGTGCTTATTATGTGCCAGGCACCCACATATCAACTTCCTTTAAACTTTTTTTTTTTTTTTTTTTTTTTTTTACCAATTATGTCCAATGAGATAGGCACTACTATTATCCCATTTTACAGGTATGGAAACTAAGGTTCAAAGAGATACAGTGACTTGCCCATGGTCTCATGGTGAAGAGGTGATAGGTCTAGGCAGTTTGATCCCAGAGGCTCTGCCTTGAACATTTCTGCTATGCTGACCTCCCCACCCCACCCCACCCCACTCCACCCCATGCTATTAGTGAGCATGTTGTGCTTTGGTTTTCTTCAACGAATGTTACAGTCAAGCCATGACCCTGTGAGTCAAAGATTGGGTCTCCCACAATTAAGTTTTGCTTGTTGAAATCATTTATCAAAGAGGTAAATTCTCACACAAGAACTTGGATAGTGAAGGCTATGGGTCCCAGCAGACCGGAAAAACAAGCTCAGCTTCTTACTTTTGGTGGACACCCTAAGAATCAAGGGGTCTGTGCATCTCGTCCTGGGTGATGTGGTTAAGAAGGGTCTGAGGGAGGGCAAGAGCTGAACAGGGAGCCACCCACTGAAGCACAGACCTTCCAGCTCCCTGTTTCTCTGTGGGATCGCAGCCCAGTCTCTGCAAGGCATCGGAAGGAGTATTTGTCCACCTTGGGCCTGACTGACAAGGGGGAAGTTCATTGCAACAGGGATAGGCATTCCAGGGAAAGGTAAATCCCCAGCTCCAGGGTCATGTTCTTCACGGAGAGCTTCTTTCCAGTGCCACCCCACAGAACAATGCTTTGGCTTTGGGGCTAACGCTTTTCCTTGCCCTGTTACGAGCAACAAAACATATTTCATAATCCCATGGGTAGAGTTCACAGGCTACGTTATCTCCGCTTCCTGGGGGCTGCCAAGCAGGGAAAGATGCCCGTGAAACCGCCGGCGCCAGACGTGAAGAGGAATGCCCTACAAATGCAGTTGTCTTCTGAGTTCCTGGGTGGCGAGGCCTGGTTCAGGCACCAGGACTAAGGCACATCCTGCCCAGGCAGTTTTGGATGGGGGCCCTCCTGGGCTCTCCAGTGCATGTATCGATTTCAGGGCCCTGCATGGAATCAGCGCTGGGAAGGGAAGGCCTGAAACACTGTGAAATGCGATAAAGCTGGTTTGGTTCTGGGTGCCTATGCTTTGTGACACCTGCCTATCTGTTACACTGATGCTCTTACACAACTGTCTGGGAATTCATCTACACCCGCAGGCTTCCAATGGTGCCAACCTACCCCAGAGTGGGTGGGGACCGGGAGGGAGGGGTCCTACTGGCCTCTAGCCCCCCTCTTTGGCTGTGCCGAACTCCCACATCCACCAAATGACACGCTGGCGGAAATCATCGGCATGAAGCTACATTGTCACTTTCAAGGACGCCTCCCTAAGATCCAGATCACAGGGGATATTCTGCCTCCGTCACCCTCCCAGGAAACCCATGCACGTTGTAACGCTCAGGAAAGGAAGTTGCCAAATTTCCCTAGAAATTTCTTTCATTATTAAAAACAATTCAGTTGTCCAATAACAGGCCAATGGGTAAAGAAACTGCTGTATCCATGTGATGGAATACTACTCAGTAACCAAAAGGAAGCACCCACTGGTGGACCAATGTGGAGAAACTCAGAAGCCTCATGCTAAGTGAAAGAAGCCAGACTCAGCTGACCAAATGCCATATGATTCTATTTATATGACATTCTGGAAAAGGCAAAAAAAAAATTGGGGAAAAATCATCCCCATGGCAGGTAGGTTTCAGTCTCAGGGGTGTCTCTGGGGACTCAACGTTAAATGAGGGTAAAATCGCTTTGGGAAGAAACTGAGCCTCTGCATTCAGAGAAGTTTCTCTTTTATCTACTTTATGCATCGGGGTTTGGTTCCTTTGGAAAGCTCATTCTATAGTTTAAAAAAAAGTTTGAATATGCTAAACCAGATGAAATGACATTTAGAGTCACAGTAAAGAGATAGAAGTCTCCACTCCTTGTCCAGCCCAACTAGCTCGACTAGCTTAACTCCTAAGGGAGAAAATCTGATTAATTTTATGATCTCTTTCCCTTGAGAAATGTTCATCTGCCCAGGAACTTACAATTTTGCATGTAGCTTCTGGAGGAGTCTCTGAGGTCCATCTCCAAAGCCCCTAAAACCCCGTGAATCTCCAATTCAAGATCTCTGCCTTCGAGAACAGGGACCCTATTACATGCAATCTTCGTATCATCCGGTTCCGATATGTCACTTCCGATATGGCTGCGTAACAAGCCATCCCAAGACCCAATGACTTAAAATCATAACAGTTTATCATTTCTCTCAATTCTGTGTGCCAGTCGGTCTCAGTTGGGTGGGTCTACTGTTCCATGTGGTGTTTGCTAGGGTTACTTATATGGCTGCAGTCAGCCAGGAGGTCCTGTGGGTGCTCTGCAGGGGCAGAGATGTCCAAGGTGACCTCAGCCACACGTCTGGGGCCTTCGTCTTGACTGTCGACTGGGGCACCTTAGTTCTCTTCCATGAGGACTGTCTTTCTCTCTCCCCAGGTGGACTCTCATCGGTCACTAGTTAAGCCTGAGTGGCTGGCTTCCAAGGGAGAGAAACTGGAAGCTGCCAGTCCTCTTAAAAGCCAAGAGCAGAACTGGCAGGGTCATCTCCGCCATATTTTATTGGTAAAGCAAGTCACAGATTCAAAAGGAGGGAAAATAGATGCTTCCTCTTGATTGGGGGAGCTCTGTGCACTTCCAGTGACAGCCAGCAGAAGGCCACCAGAAGGTAGATGTACCCCTGTTCCTCAAAGCTTATATTTTCTCCCTCCGGCCTATTGCTCTGCCAATTTCCTGATGAAATTAACTGTACTCTTGACTGTACACTTTGGACTTACTCATATAGTGCCTTTTTTTTACTTTTTCTCTCCCCAGAAACGCATGTCTTTCTTTTTTCTCTGGACAAACCGCACACTCCCCAAGGAAAGGAGCCACAACTCCTATTTCGGGAAGCTAGTATAGTTCTACCACACGGGAACAGCCTTGTGGTCTTGTTGCGAGAGCAGCAATTATTTGAAGGCACCGGCCCGTCACTGAAGCCCCTTCTCCACAGATGATGCGGTGGGTGAAGCTTTGGCTTCCACGGGCACCTGAGACGACGAGCTGTCTTTCCATCTGCCAAGCCGATTTGGGTTTTCAGCATCCCCGTCTGAACTGCAACGTAAGATGTCACTGGAATGCATTTCCTGTTTGTTGGGCTAGGACATAATGAAAACAGGATCCCACGGCAAACATTCCCGGGAAGGACCGATGCCACCCTTACCGTCGTGCCCTGCGGGGTCTACGGTATCTATCCAAACACTTTATTTCAACTGGACAGCCTCTTCTGCTGCTTCTTCGTGTTTCTGCTCTTTGCCTAGAATACTTCTCTCTCTCTCGTTCCTTTGCCTCAGCTTGGCCCATTCTTCAAAGCCCGCCCCAACTAGCCCACAGTGGTCTGACCATCCTCCCGAATCCACAGGTTCTCGGGATCCTGAGCTTGAGGTTCTCGGAGCCTGAGAGCTGGAAAGCTTTTCTGAGCTCCTAGTCCAACCGTTTCCAACCCTCCAAGTACTGAGGTTCAAAGATGGGCCTCGGCTGCATAAGGCTGATGAGTGGGTCCTATATGCCGACCTCTGCACTGGCCACTTCCCTTTCAACTTGAAGGCCCCCTTATGTTTTGTTTTAGCCCTGATCTCCCATGTAAAATGTTGTATGGCAATAAAAAAAGATTTCATGCTTAAAAATTGAAAACCATAGGTCTAATCCGATTCCTTCTTTTTGTAAATAAGAAGAATTGGTTTACACACCTGGAGCAGGCTGCTCACCTTTAGATAAGTAGCCAGTGAGTGGTAGGTTCAGAACTCCGGTCTCGCCATCCTGGCTGACTACTGGCTACCATTTCTAGATCATTCTGGATGAGGACAGGATCCATTCATCCTAAGAACGAGAGTAACGGTCTTGACACCGCCTTGCTTTGTCTTAAGAAATCTTTTATCGGACTGGGATCCCGCCCCTGCTTTGCTGGAATTTTCTGTGCTGCTGCAGAACGATTATTGCAGGATCATCTTGTGCCGCGGGACTGTCTCTAGAGCCTGCTGGGAGCTTGTTTTGCTAGCTCAGCTGTTTCTCAGTTTGCCCTGCCCGGATGATGTCAGCCGTGATGTTGTTTCACTCAAGAATCCTCCCTCCCGCTGCTCACTGCCTCGGAGTCTTTTGGTCCAGCTAGCGATGTCTTCATCTTCCCCCCGTTTTTCCTGTTCTCTCCACTTTTGATATCCTTGAGGCTGATGGTGTTTGTCAGCTCTGTCTTTAACTCTGGGGAAAGAGCTGGTGGAGCCATCTGTGGGTTTTGGAGAGCATCCCTGCTTGTAATGATTTTTCCTGGAGTCCCCCTTGATGAGGTGAAGGCCCATTGTTGCATTATTACCCGTTGTCGCCTGGGCTTTCCCATCAGAGAGCGTGTCTTGTGCGGCAACAATGGCATATGAGGGATCTCAGAAAAACAATAGTTGTTGATTTCTTCACAGACAATTCAATGAAGAAGTCGGTTCCCAGGACGACGCTCGGTTGAGTCCCTCACGTTTTTTTGGCTTGCAGAGTCCTCTGCGGTGGCCGTGGGAGGAGGATTTTCGTTAATTCTCCTCCCAAATGTCAGGGAGCTGTCAGAAGCTGGGAGAAAATGGAGAACGGGCGCTTTCTCTACGTGAACAGAGTCTTTCTCCCAGAGTAATGGGCCAAGATGAAATCACTATAAGCCCTCTAAAACCTTAGTAATTTGGGCTACTCATTGTGAAGGACAGTGAGGATACTTGAAAGGGCTAAATTACGTTAAATCCAGCTCAACCGTTGGAAGAGAGTTTGCTGTGAAAGAGCAGGGGACAAGGGGTTGAAAAACCAGGTTTTAATCCGGGCTCTGCCAGCAGCTCGCTGGGTGACGTTAGGTGGGAGTCTTCCTCTCCTTGCATCTATACTTCCTCACGTACAAAACAAATCGTCTCTGAAGGCCCATCCACATCTCACGGTCTGACGTTTAGAATGACTTGCGAAGTAACAACCCCAGGCAGGGCAGTGTTCTGGCGTCTGCAGGGGAAGCAGAGGGACACATGTACCGGAGTCAGTCTACACCGTCAGGTTTTCTTTGGGTAAAGCCCTGCCACCGTGCTCAGTTCAAGCAGAAAGGGGTGTGCGTTAGGCTAACAAATCATTGCCAAAAGGACCCGGCTTTATTCAAAAAGCATGTTTGTAATTAGAGCATTAATCGCTCAAATGCAAATGCTTGCTTATGAAGCGCTCGGAACCCGCGTTTCTCCTAAATATGTTGCGCAACTCTCTCTCCATTGTCCTTTGCGATTGTTTAGTTCCTGCTTTTTCTCATAGATCATTCTTATAACTATTAATGATTTATGCTCTCTGCCTCCTCCAGAAAGGACTTGAGGCAGCCTCAAGCTGAAAACACATACAAACCATGACAATGAAAATTTTTTAAAGGATTAAAAAAAAAAAAAAAAAGAGGGACAACAGAAAGCAATTATAAATAGGGGGGAGGAGGGGAGATAGGCTTTCCAAATACCTGGAGACCTGGAGAAGTTTGTTTCTCCAGTCACACACTTAATCCCCCAGGTTAACTGCACTGTTTTGTTCTCAAAGCACAAATGTAGCCAGGAGGAATGGGGAGTCCAGATGTCCTGGGAGCATGGTCAAGGACTTACTATGTGCGTGGCCTGGGGAGAAGCTGGATTCCTTCCCTTAAGGACAGGTGGGAAGATAGATGTGCAGACAACTTCTCAGGACACAGCGTGCTTTGTGTACATCTCTCAGTGAGCTCTACGTTATCTTTTTTTTTTTTTAATTTTTTTTAACGTTTTATTTATTTTTGAGACAGGGAGAGACAGAGCATGAACGGGGGAGGGTCAGAGAGAGGGGGAGACACAGAATCCGAAGCAGGCTCCAGGCTCTGAGCTGTCAGCACAGAGCCCGACGCGGGGCTTGAACTCACGGACCGCGAGATCATGACCTGAGCCGAAGTCGGCCGCTTAACTGACTGAGCCACCCAGGAGCCCCTACGTTATCTTGATTGGGTACCTCCGTCAGAAAAACGTATGGGGCACGTACCCCTTTATTGTATGTATAGAAGTTATAGACGTGAACTACACATTAAGGTCTTGTGCACATCGTGAAACATACATACACAGAAAAGAAATAAGAATGCTTGAGATAAAAAAGCAAACATAAGTAGCTCTAACATTTCCTTTCCCGCCTTCAAGTGGTGTGACTTTATTTGGCTGCAACGCTTCTAAGTGGAACAATAGTTGTTTAAATGTAAAGAAATGGGTGAGTGCTTATAAAGTGCTGAAAGACAATGTCTTCCAAGCATGTGAAGCAATTCACTCGCAATTAATTGCATTAACGCTTGTAAGTTGTTAGGCAAATGTGGCCGGCTAAGTAAATTCTTTGGGGCGGGGCAACAATTTGAAATTTATAGCAAAGCTGCAAAAACCTGAAGGGTTCCCATACACCCTTCACTCAGTTTCCCCCTAATGCTAACATCTAGCCAATGTCATTGTTGCATAGATTGTTATCGCCTTGAGCACCCCCTGGGGTATTTGCCCCCAAGCCGGCTTTGGCGGAAGACTGGCCTTTCTCTATATTCTATTTTTTAAGGGAAACATTTAAGTAGAGTATATGTGCATACAACAAAATGCAGAAATCTTGAGTACACACACCCTCCACCCCCAGGAAAGAGTAGATCCCCAGGAAGTACCCCCTGAGTACCGAACCCACGACAGCCAGCAGTGGCTATTCCTGTGCCCCTTAGTCACTCGGAGCAGAGCCCGAAAGACAAGCCTCCAGCTCTCTTGTTCACAGCTGGACCTTCAGAACCTAGAAAAAAGTCCAGCACAGCAGAGGCACTTCATAAATACTTAGTGACTGGCTGAGTAACTGAGAAAACAAAATTTTCTTCAAATATCTTAGAAAGCAGAGAGGGGCCATAAATATATATACTTTTTTCCTATTACATGGTCAAATGAAAAAAACAGGGCTTTCTTAGTCACGGAAAAAAAAGTGAAGACCAGTGAAAGTTTTGCCATTTACGCAAGAAATTGCATGTTAGCTGGCACCTTAGTTACGACTTACTCCAGTGATGGCTTGGAATTCTGTGTGTGTTTGTGTGCCCTGAGCGGGGGCCGGTAGGGCCCGCCTCTCATCCCGGCTCCCGTACCGTGTGACTAGCATGTGTTTTTCCTGTTAAGACTTAACTCGCACGGGGAAGACTTTTCCGGCCCACACTGTTCTCTCCCTTTCCCGAACTCACATAGAACTTTCCGTCTGTACGGACTCTCATGATTGCATCGTCTTCTCTCGCTCCTACAGGATCTTGGCTGGTTCGTGGGTGAGGCTGTGCTACATTAATTAGTTTCGTGGGTGCAATCCTTGCATCGTCAACTAGATGATGAGCTCTTTGAGTATAGGCCAGTGCCTTCTCATCTCCTAGGCCTTGCAGATAGCATAGCGATGTCAAATTAAGATGGCAGAGTTCTCAACTGCCTTGCAGCTGTTCTCCAGGAAGGCTGCCCAGCAAGGCATCATTACCTGATCTCATTCAACAACCTTCAACAGGCATGCATTAAGCGCCTACTGTCTACAAGGCACTGTTCACTGCCCTTCAGTGGGGTGTGTGTGTGTGCGTGTGTGTGTATTAAATGGGGGTGGACAGGGACTGCTTCTCTGACAAGTCAACCCATGAGCAGAGGCTTGAGTGAAATGACAGAATGAGCCAGGAGAATTTCTGGAAAAGAGCAGCTGGAGAAAACTCATGCTGAGCCATGAACACCTTCCTTTGATTTCCACATTTAGAAGAGTTTCGGTCAAAAACCTGGGACCTGAGAGGGCCCTTCATCTCCTCGCACTTTGGAGTCCTTGCCAGCCCGTTAGGTGAGTCAACGGGACCAGGTTTCCAACCTAACATTTGTGTGACTTTATGGAAAGACTATTAAGTGATGGAGAAAACACATTTTCTCTCCTACTAGCCGAGACCTTCTCTCACGTACTTTACTCCTCCCCCCTCTCCCCGCTACAAATATCCACAAACACATCTGTGCACTTGTCTTTTTATTTCACAGCCGTGCTACGCAGCACATGTGAGTGTGTGATCAACACAACCGAACGCCCAATCCTGTGTGTTCAGGATTATGCACTGACAATTGCTCAGTGATCTAGGTTGGATAATGCCACTGCCACTCCCCATCTGCCCGGCAACATGCACACTCCTGGAAGTGCTGAGGGCCCTAAACTACAAGATTCCTCATGTGGTCACTTCCCTCGGTCACCTTTCTTATGTACACCTCTTTCCAAAGTTGCCTGGGTGTCGGCTAAACAGAGACACCTGGGGAGGTAGCTTCCACTTCGTTGTCCCCCTCCCACTGCATCTGGGGAGTCACCAGGTACCGCTGGATGTTACAAACGCCACACTGAAGTCTGGATTGCTCTATCCACAGGCATGATTTCCTTTAATTTAGAACTCTCTTTTCATTTGGATTAAAATGGAGCATGTGGCTTTGGTTTATTTACCCTTAAGTGGTGAAATGATGCTTTAGCAGTTAGCGGGCAGACCAGAGGACCGGCTCCCCTCTGCCTTCAGGGAATTTGGGGAGCCTCTGTTTCCCCCCAGCAGTAACTTGCCCTACACTGACTCTGAGCTGGTCCGCATCCCCTAAGACGTGGTGACAGTCTAATGGGACAGGGGAGACCATAGCCAGCAGCAGGTTTTCGGGATGAAGTCTTGGCACAAATGTCCTGGCTCCCTGGATTCACATCAGAGTCTTGCCTCAGGGTAAGAGTGAAAGGCAACTGAAGACTGTAGCTGCTTCCTTATGATTCCTGGAAAAGCTAAGTGTCTGTTACTTTGCATATCGTGGGGGGGGGGAGGTAATAAATTCACATTTTTCAGAATAGGTGGGGCTGAATTTCTGTTCTATTCTCTATATAGCTCTGTTCAATCAGGATCGTATCCTCAGTCCCCCATGGGCAACAGGCCACGACCCCAGCACACCCAGCCACGGTACCAGCCTGCGGGCTACTGGATATTCTCTTCCATTGGACTGCTGACATCACTTCTCTCTGTCAACTTTGGAGCTCTTCCTCAGCTCAGATTGTCTCTTCTCTTAAATAAGTAGCTCTTAACCATTCTGCGGTCAGAGATTCCTGGGCCATCTCTTTCCTGAAAATTGCCCACATGTAGAATTTTACAGTTTCATGGGCTATGAGGATTTCTCACATCTTACCTGGAGACTATGGATTCTGAATTAAGCACCCTTAAGAGGGGCACTTTCTCTGTCTGTTTATAGATCCCACTGGACCACAGGTAGAAGTGATGCTTCCTCACTTCCTATCTCCCTATAGGTGATGCTATTCCGATGGCCACTATCACAAATTATCGCAAACCAGGCGGCCTGAAACCACACACATTTGTTCTTTTTCAGTTTTGGGCTTATAAGTCTTAAAGCCCCTTAAAGCCCCTTTTAAGGCTTAAAATGAAGGTGTGAGTAGGGCTATGGTCCTTCTGGAGGGTCTAAGGGAGAATCTGCTACCTGGCCTTTTCCAGCTTCTAGAAGCTGCCTGCATTCCTTGGTTCATGGCCCCTCCCTCCATCTTCAAAGCAGCAGCACAGCATCCTCAAATCTCTGTCTCTGACCTCTGCTTCCACTGTCACATCTTTTTCTCAGACTCTCCTGCCTCTGGACTCACTGGGATAATTCAGGAGAATCTCCCCATTTTAGGCCCTTAACTTGATCACATCTGCAAAGTCCTTTCATCATGTAAGGTAGCAAGTTCACAAGAATTAGAATGAGGACTTTTGGGGAGGGGCATTATTCAATCTACTGCACTATTTTTTTTTTTTTTAGAGAGAGAGAGAGAGCAGATGGAGAGGGGCAGAGAGAGAGAGAGAGAGAGAGAGAGAGAGAATCTGAAGCAGGCTCCTTGCTCAGTGTGCAGCCCCAAACAGGGCTCAATCCCATAACCCTGGGATCATGACCTGAGCCAAGATCAAGAGTCAAACTCTCATCTGACTGAGCCACCCAGGAATCCCTACCAGACTATTCTTTTCTTTAAAACAAAATTTTTTTTTAATGTTTATTCATCTTTTGAGAGAGAGAGAGAGAGAGAGAGAGAGAGAGCACCAGCAGGGGAGGGGCAGAGAGAGAGGGAGACACAGAATCCAAAGCAGGCTCCAGGCTCCGAGATGTCAGCACAGAGCCCGACGTGGGGCCCGAGCCCACAGACCACGAGATCGTGACCTGAGCCAAAGTTGGATGCCCAACCGACTGAGCCACCCAGATGCCCCTCTACTGCACTATTCTTAAGCCTCACGTCCTGGGAACTCTTTCCAGACCACTCAATATTCAGAATAGAGCAGGCTAAGCCACCCTCTTCCCCAGTCAAGCCCTGTTTTCTCTCTAAGGAATTGCTTCTGTCCCTGGTGAATGACCTTTCTTTTGGACACTAGTCCTTCTCGTGGAGGATGGGACTTGAAAGCTTTCTTGAACTGGACCAATTGTTAATGAATGAGTGGGATTCTAATGATTTAGCTTCTGACTCTTAGTTTCATGGTGCATCTATCACCACATTGCAATATTGTGTTCACACTGGCATTGGTGGTTAAGATTCAGCCATGTTATGGGAACAACTCATACGATAATATTGATAATGACGATCCAGTGTACTGGCAGACTGAGTTAAATCTTCCTCAGGGTGGAATACTAATCGAAAATAACTGGCCCGAGGAAGAACTGGATGTAGGTAACCATCAACCATTTTTTACACTAAATAGTTCTATACGAGTTTATTATAAGGTATAAACAGGGGTAAAATGAGCGATCAAGTTAGTACACATGCAGTAAGTCCTGTGAGTCCCCCTCGGGAACCCTTGGGCAGTCTTGGAGACCCCAGAGCTTCCAATTGGTGTCAAAAGTGAGGGTGGCCTTGGGGACTCCCTAACTTACAGGTGCTCTCTGACCCTGCCCTCTGAAACCTACCTGTTCTTAACGCCCCCGTTCAGACTCTGCTCTCAGCTGGGCTAAGCTGATGGTTCATAGATTACCTCCACTTCTAGACCGACCTCTAAAATTTCACAAAGGCTGGGGTGACTTCAACCCAAAGGAGAGGTTGAGGGTAGGGCTCTTTGCGACATCTGGCCATGGAAGAAGCAACATACTGGGGCTTTCTTTATATGGTCGGCAGACAGCTGCCAATCTCACCCAAGGCAGGCTGCAACCAAGCACTGTGCCTATAGGATGAAACGTTATCCGATTTCCTTGTTTTGTTTGATTAACTTTTGGAACACATTTGCACATTGAATGGGGCAAATTAGCTAGCTCGGATCCTCATGGACGATGCTAAACACGTGCTGATAATAAAAATAGTAGCACTTCGCATCAAAGAGGACTCATTGTGTGCTGAGCATTGCACGGGGCTCCTCCCTTAATCCAAGCAACAATCCTGCTGATGCACATTACCCAGCCTTCTTTCGCTCGCGGAGGAGAAATGAGGCAGAGGGAGCTTTAGTAATGTGCTCGAAGGCCGACTCCAGCGCTGGTACCCAGAGCCACCGTGGCTCTTGTCTTCCTTGCATTGTGCTGCCCTATCTATTGTTTCCTTTGAAGAGATTACAGTTAACTAGAGCAGAAAGAGGCACTCGGAAATCAATAAGGTACTCAATCTATCTGCATTAAAATTCAGGAAACAGCATCTATGGATTGATTGACACGAGGAAGCACAGCCCATGCCCGGAAAGAGAGGGACTGGGGACAGTGGGAAAGGATCTGGTCTTTTGAAAACTTATTTTATGTCATGTTCTTGACATATAGGGTTTTGTTTAATCTCTGTAGTCCCAGGAGGGACTATGAACTCTTTTTTTTTTTTTTTTTTTTACAGATGAAGTAACATTAACTTTAAGTCCTGCTCCAATTATGAGCTGAATTGCATCCCCCAAGATTAATTTGCTGAACACCTAACCCCCAATACCTCAGATGTGCCTGTATTGGGGCACCGAGTCTTATTTAAAGAGGTAACCAAGGTTAAATGTGGTCATGACGGTGGGCCCTAATCAATCCAATGTGACTCGTGTTCTCCTAAGAAGAGCAAATTTGGACACAGACGCAAAAGGAGGGAAGGGCATGGGAAGACACCGGGGAAGGCTGCCATCTGCAAGCCAGGGAGAGAGGCCTCAGAAGAAACCCGACCCCGCCGACAACTTGATCTTGGACTTCCAGCCTCTAGAACTGTGAGGAGATAAATTTCTGTTGTTCAAACCACCCAGCCTGTGCTGCTTTGTTGTGGCAGCCTTAGCAAGCGAATACAAGGTAAAACGGAGATTCATCACCAGGTATGACTAATTCCAAAGCTCTGGCTGGCCCTTTCTCTGCAGCAGGGAAACGGTCAGCCACGATGTGGGAGGCAGCCAGGCAGGAGCCAAATGAGTGATGTGCACAGGGATTAAATGTGATGGCAGGGGAAGGTGTGCAAGGGTGAGGGTCAGGAAAGGCCTCCCAAATGAGGGGAGCATAGAGTCGGGATGGGAAGCTCGGGAAAGACCCGGATGGGCAGTGGGAAAGGAGGAGGGCATTCCAGGCCACAGGACTGCTGATTTTGCTGGACCTCAGAGCCATCCCTGCTGTCTGGATGGATGTTTGGCCAGCCAAGCACACATGTGGACACAGCACTGAGGAATGTTGGCCCCAATTGAGCATGAGGAGATGATCTGTAAATCAGGAGTCTTTTTTATGGACAACTTCTTCCTCTGAAGCCCCAGAAGATGACAGGAACAAAAAAGCCGGCAGCTTCCCTTATTTATTAAGAAGAAGAGAGTACAAGAAGAAGGGACCAAGAGGCCCCGGCAGAAAAAGGACAAGTTAACCCTAAAACTCTGGGCCTTGGAAGAACAAAGCTGATAACAAGCCAGTCACAGGGTTGAAGGCAGAGCATGGGAATGAGGGAGGGGAGGGGTCCCGAGTCTGACACACAATGTATCAAATATAATAAGTCCTGTGAGGCCAATCAAATCCCCTGTCACCCCAACCCCACACTATGCCAAATCGCAAAAGCAGATGTTTTGCAAACTGGTAACAACTCAGAAGTCTTGCCTTGTGATTGGCAAGAGACCCGGGGAGACTGCCGGGAGGGATGGAGAGAGAGGCTTTTGGGAAGGGTCCCGATACTCGTGCACCAGCAACCTTACCCTGAGTTCCTCCGACAACAGAAAAAGGGGGATTTGATTTGGCTTGGGCAAGGAGAGAAGATCTATTGTAACATGGAAGAAATTCAAGCACTATAGGAGAACAGAGCGACATTTCAAATCACTGTGATTTATCTGGCCCCATCGCCCGACCCATTTCTTTCAAATACCAAGCTGACAGGGCCAATTGCAATACTTCATGGTGGGGTAGGGGTGGGAGAAAGAAGGCCCCTGTTATGCCTTTGGAAACTCAGTCTCTCCACACTTCATCCTGAGCCTTTGGCCTTCCTCTTTCTGGCAGGGGAACACCCCCGCCCCCACAGCTTCCAGCACGTTCTTGGTGGGAGCAATCACCAGAGGTAGCACAGACTCCCGAAAGTAGCCATGGCATTGTCTTCAGCCTAAAGGCGGCATCCACAAGGCAGCCCACACCCCTCCCATCTGGTGACCTTGCAGGGAGACGCTGGCACATGCCCATTGCTCAAGGCCTGGCCTTGGGCTCAGGGTCTCGGGCTCAGCAAGGGGCCATAGGAGTCAAATGGTTTAAACGTAGGTTTCAGGCAATTCGGTGGTCCTCTCTGCTTTGCTTTCCTGACTTCTCCAACAGGGAGGACATTATACAAGTTCTATGTTTTGTTTTTTTGTTTTTTATTTCTGGCATGACATGCAAAAAAAAAAAATGTGCCTGCTTAATGCATACAACTTGATGACTTTGAAGATTAGTATACATTCTTGAAACCATCATAACAGTCTATGACGTAAACAAATCCATCGCCTCCCTAAGTTTTCTCCCACCTTCTTTATTATTATTACTATTATGGTTATTATTATTTTGTGATAAGAACACTGAACATACTATCTATCTTCTTAGCCATATTTTTTTAGTTTTAGAGAGAGAGAGAGAGAGAGACAGAGCATGAGCAGGGGAGGGGCAGAGAGAGAGAGAGGGGGAATCCCAATCAGGCTCCATGCCCAGCGTGGAGAGCAATGCAGGGCTCGATCCCAAGACCGTGAGCTCATGACATGAGGCTGAAATCAAGAGTTGGATGCTTCATCGACTGAGCCACCCAAGCATCCCTTAGCAAATTTTTAAGCATACAATATAGGATAGCCATTATTATTTTAATTTTTTAATTTTTATTTTTTAATGTTTATTTTTTGAGAGAGACAGAGACAGAATGCGAGCTGGTTGGGGGCAGAGAGAGACGGAGACACAGAATCCGAAGAAGGCTCCAGGCTCCGAGCCGTCAGCACAGAGCCCGACGCGGGGCTCGAACTCACGAGATGTGAGATCGTGACCTGAGCCGAAGTCGGACGCTCAACCGACTGAGCCACCCAGGCGCCCCGTGGGATAGCCATTATTAACTATAGGCACAATGCAGTAGTATATCTGTAGGACTCACTCATCTTGAATAACCGAAAGTTGGTATCTTTTGATTATACCTCCCTGTTTCCTCCTCTTCCAGTCCCTGGTAACCACCATTTTATTCTCTGCTTCTATGAATTTACTATTTCAGATTCCTCATATAAATGGTATCGTATAGTGTTTGTCCTTCTGTATGTGGCTTATTTCACTCGGCAAAATATCTTCCAAGTTCATCCATGTTGTTGCAAATGGCAACATTTCCTTCTTTTTAAAGGCTGAATAATATTCCATTGGGTGCACGTAACACATTTTTTTCATTCATTCATCGGCTAATGGACGTTTAAGCTACTTCCATGTTTGGCTATTTATTGTGAATGATATCGCCATGAACTGTGATCCTGCTTCAATTCCTCTGAATACATACCCAGAAGTGGGATTACTGGGTTATATGGCATTTCTATTTTTAATTTTTTGAGGAAACTCCATATTGTCTTCCGTAGTGGCTACACCAATTTACATCCCCACCAATAGTGCACCAAGGTTTTCTTTTTTTCGTATCCTTGCCAACACATACCTTTTTTTTTTTTTTGATAATAGTCATCCTAACAGATGTGAGGTCATATCTCACTATTGTTTTGATTTGCATTTTCATGATGATTAGTGAAGTTAAGCACATTTTCATATACCTGGCAGTCATTTGTGTGTCTTTTTTGAAGAAATGTCTATTCAGTTCCTTTGTAGCATTCTGCAAAGTTTATAGAGTTGCTCTTTCTTTCCTTTGTTCCATCCAGTACCCTACAGTGGACACTGGGGTGTAGGAGGAAGCACCACATCTTTGCTTACATAAGCTTATCTTTGTGGGGGGGGGTTGGGTAGTGGAGAGAAAAATGATGAGTGAATGAATGTATCACTTGGTTATGATGATGATGGAGGGAGTTGTAACTCTGGAGGGTCCCTGAGCAGGTTTGCGGTATGACTGTGTCAGTGGACAGGGCTGACCTGTTGTCATTGGAGAACAGCTGGATGAGGAAACACCTTGACTCCTGGTAGGCAGAAATGAAAGACTCTCTTTCGAAAGGCAAGGAAGAACAGGCATGGATGAGATCATTATGGCAGTTTTGTTAAAATCTATCGTGATGACGTTTTATTGAAACCATCTGGGAGTGTGAAAGGTGTTTCAGCTTCAGTGGCATTATAACCGTTCATGTTCAAGGCATAGTCTCATCCAGGTCTGTCATCCCAATTCTGGCATTGAGAACTGGGCTCAGATCTCTTATTGATTGGAAGGGAATTGACATTTTTGGGTTGTCTTCCAAGCTAACGCGAAACAAAAATCAAGGCCCTTTCTTATGTAATTTCACCTAATCCTCACCTCAACCCCATGAGGTAGATGTTAGTACACAACTTTACGGATGAGTGGAGTGAGATTCAATAATTTTCCCAGACTTAGGAAGTTACTAAGTAGTAAAGTTGACATTTGAATTCTAAAGCCCTTGGCTATTTGTCTTAATAAAATCCTAATTTGAGGTAATGAGACTGAGAATTGAATGGTGGTCCAAGGGAAATACATTTTTCATCTATTATCATGTCTGCTTTGTTGGTGTCTGCTCTGCCATCACTGAAACCATTTTATTTATTTCCCATTGATTTCTGGCTTTCCACGTTGCCAGCTGCCAGAAAGTTGTCTGAAAGTCTCTCTTAGAAAGATCTCAAGACAGATAGAGTGCTATTGTTCTGTTCCAGCATCATGTTAATTATAACAATGGTTTCTGTTGGCCAGCGTTGACTTTAGAGTTGGCAAAATGAGAGCTGGTGAGTTCTCAGAAAGGGGGACCCATGGTGAAGGTGAAGGAAAATGGCAGGCAGGCCTCACGTCCTTCCTGTGGACCGAGGTTGTGAAACATAGGAATTTGTATGAATGGGGACTATTGTAGATAAGATATACCTGAATTTTAAAAGTTTTTGACCAAATCTCTCAGAATCATACCTGCACATTTCAGTGCTTTCATAGTAAGTGTACATTTCCATCTTAAAACTTTAAATGCCTTCCTCTCATGTGGTAACTTAACTTCCTCTTTCCCTGTATTGCCGAATTTCTTAAAAATAACTAATATTTATTTCATCAGATTTCTCCATTTTTTTCCTGAACCCTATTACAATTGGATCTTCACCTCACAGTTTAGTCATGAAGGTTCCCAATGAACAAAGCAAGGGGACTATTTCCAGACTCATTCCTTTTGTCTCCCTGGAGGTCAGTATTTGACATCAGTGATGCATCCATACTTCCTGCAACTTCTTTGCTCCCAGACTCCTAACTACTCCTGTGTTCCCCTGGATAACTATAGATAGTCCTTCCTTTGCGTGGTGCATTGTACCAAGGTTCAGTTTCCATAGTTTAGTTAAATAACACCAATCCCCAATAAGATGGTTCAAACTTTAGTTACCATGACCTATTAGTTGTGCATGACTGCATAAACTTCACTGTTAGAGGTTAATTCCAAAAGTCATCACATGAATAACACATATGTGTCATGATTACAAATGCATATCGTATCTTTTAAAGCCTGTGGTCACTGGTCATCTATTATTCAGTCGACGCACAGAGAATGAAGCCCGTAGTTGTGTTGCCTCTTTGTCTCCCCATGATAATCCTACATAATATTTTACAAAAATAGATGACCAGAAGGAGAGATTAGCCAGCAGAGGCGAAGGTGCAGCAACAAACAAACAAACAAACCAAACCAAAACAAAACAAAATATGATAATACTGGAGTAAAACTTGAATGAAATGTAGATGAAAAAGCTGACCAAGGGAACATTGACACTGTGGCTTTACAGGGAGCTGTAGGCATGCAGCCTGAGGAACTTAATGAAGACGAACTTGCTGACATAAATGAGGAAACCGGTTGGCATAAAAAGGATGATGTCCCAGGGGAAGTGACACCAGCAAAAGGCTTCATGCGAAAGGAATCCTTAGAGTCACAGTATGGGAAGCAACAAGATTAGGTGTTAGAAGCTGATCCAAACTCAGAAAGGAGTGTGAAAATTGACCAAGGCTTCAAAAAGACCCTACCCCTATACCAAGTTACATAACTAGGAGAAGGCAATCACTCTTGATCAGCTCTTTTTTTCAGGGAATAAGATATTTTAATTCTCTTCAAATGTTTTAAGTTACAGTGGATTCAAGAAATGTTAGTTGTCCTATTTTTTTTTTCATTTTCCTATCCATTTATAGCCGGCAGTAAGAGTTTCTAATGTTTTCACAAACATTTGTAAAGGTCACAGAACAATTGTAGTTGACTACTAAGATTGTTCGGCGTGGGTGCAGCTTGCCCAGTCGTTTTCATGGTCCTGAACCACCATGCAGAGCAAGGACTGCCAGGGCAAGTTGCCTCCAAGTTAACATGACTATAATTTTATACATCACCTTAACCTCAGACCACCCCCATCTCTTGCATTCTTGAGTTCAGTTACAGTGAAAAGGGCACAGGCGGTGGCCAGGAGATTTGCCTTTTTGCTTTTCTCTTTACCACATTGTCCAAACCATCATAGACTCCTCCATTCGCTCCGCCCTGCTTCTAATTAACCCCAAGTTCTGCCCCGTATGTCTCCTAAACTTGGCTTGAATTTGACCCAATTTCCATTCCCACTGTTTGACTTTGGTTTGAGTTCTTATTGTTGCTCTCCCGCAGCCACCTCGTGATCGTTCTTCCATCGACCTCCATCCATCTCCGTTTTCTCTGACCATACACCCTGATGCAAATGCCGGAGCTATTGCTCTAGAAGAACAATCTAGTCACATTATGTTACTTTGCAAAACCTTGCTATTTGTCTGCTGTCCTTGATGAGCTGAACTTCTCAACACTTCTCAAAAAAACCCTGCCCTTTTAAGCCGCCGTGCCTTTCCTTGCGCTGTTTCCTTCTTCTGGGTGGTCTTCTCTGCCTTTTCTGAGTTGACTCCATTTATACATCTTTAACATCCATTACAAGTCTCTCCCATCTAAGCAAGAGTCTTTTCAGTGTCACCACGTTTAGTAACTGCTTTTTCTGTGGTTCTACAATGCTTTATTTATAATTCTATGCTGTACCAGTCATGGAATAATGTATTTATTTGTATACCCATATTGCCTGCTAGACTGTAGCTCCTCAGGGTGAAAACCTTGTCTAATCCTAAGCTTCAGTGCAAGAAAACAACAAAAGCAGCAATAGCATCAAAATCAATTGATGCCAATAATTATAATATATAATATACAACATATTATAATCCATAGCACGTTATATTGTATATTATATTATATTATATCATATCATATTATATAATTATAATTCGTAAAAGAGAAGTTTTCAGTGGAACAACAACAAAAGAGTAGTAGTTGCATATGACCTCTGTAGACTTAATCATTATAAAAGAATGTGCTAGAAAACTTTCAACATGGATTTCTTTCTACCAAACTGCTAATCCGTGACGGGCAATCTCCATGTGATAAGTGTGGCTAAAGTATGCCAGCACATATATATGAAGGTCTTGTCTGAAACCCAAAAGTTGAAATAGCTCCTTTTAGACATCAGTAACTCCAATAGAGTGCATTTAAGTCATAGACGTTTCTACAAAATTCAATAGTTCGATTTTCAGGAGGCATGTTGAAGTTTAAACACACCTTTCAGGCATCAGGCCCTTGGTGAGTAATCCCATCCCTTGCCAGCGACCTCTGCTTTCCGAAGATTCCTCTCTGGGAGCCCCTCTGTGAGCAAGGTCTGAGCAGCGGCTCCTGCCTGGGAGTGTCCTGGGACATGTTTATGTGGTACAAGCAAAGCAAAAGCAGAGAAACACATTCCTGTCTGTTGCTCAGAATATAAATCTGTCACAGGAGCCTTCCAAAGACAGTTTGGCCAAGGAGTAATGAAGTGAGGGAATCCGTAGGTGACCAGGGATGACACAGTAAACTCCAAATAATTCAATATGATTAGGGAATTAGCAAGGACCTAGGCGAGCTGGTGAGAAGAGATGCGTAAATTTCCCCTGGCGTAAATGAGCGGCGAATCAGCCCATCCAGGGAAGGGAGGCCACTGTTCTCTAAAGCTGGCTCAGGTTTTAAGAGCTCCACATCTCTAAACAAATCCAAGGGGCTGGCCTTTGAAGATGAAGTCAGTATTGACAAAGAAGAGGAGGGTCGACAGGACCACAGAGGGTTCCATCTGCAGATGGGCGGGGAATGTGGGCATGGCTGCTGGCCCAGAGACTCCTGCAGGATGGTGGGTCAGGGCAGCAGAACCTGCGATCACTGCTACGGTTCCGCTTTTAACACTGCACCGGGGACCCGGGAACCTCTGGCCACCTCGGACGCACCAAACTTTAGTCATACGGTTTGTTCTCCACCCCCAGGACCAAATCTCCAAAAATATTATTGATCATATTTACAATGTTCAGAGCAATGCTTCAAAAACATGTTTATGAAAATATGTACCCACCAATAAATACACAGTTACGTAATCTTTTCTTAAAATTGAAACCTATTTGACACACACCGTGACATTAGTTTCAGGTGCACAACGTAGTGATGCACAAGTCTACACGTTATGTTACGCTCACCACAAGCGTAGCCATCATCCGTCACCATACGACGCGATTACAATACCATTGACTGTGTTCTCTGTGCTGTACCTTGCATCCCGTGACTTACTCATTCTGTAACTGGAAGCCTGTATTTCCCATTCCCTTTCACCCATTTTTCCCATCTCCACACCCCCATAGCGTCTTTTCAAATGACCGCATATAGGTACTATTCTGTTGTATTGATGTGTTTGATTAATTTAACTGATCCTCCAGTGTTGGATAGCTGAATCATTTGCAGTGCTCATTCCTGAAAATAGTTAATAAAATTGTTTTTATGGATGAATAAATCAAATAGGTTATTATTCTATTATTGCATATAAACATATACTAATTACATGATTAGTAAAATAGTATTACATTAAATAAGTACGCATTACCATTTGAAATAATAATGACATTAACATCCTTGTGACTAAGTCGTCAGGCATACCAAAGATTATTTCCTGGGTCTTTAAGATCAGGTTGATTCTGCATTCATACAGGTTTTCCAGAGCATTCAGTCGAATGCAAATGAACCTCAGATATCTCCGTCTTGATCCTGGAATTGCAGATTGTCTGTATTTGCACCCACCGTTGTTTCTTCCTTCGTCAACTTTAGCTGCCATCCAGCTTCTAACATTTTTAGCATTAATTCAAAACCCAGTTTCCAACTGTCACATGTACCAGGCAGTATAGTATATGCTAGAACATACGGCACCGCGCATAAGAACTGGTCCCTGTCCTCAAATTGCATGCAGTTCAGCTGAGAATGCAAACAGGAGCATGATTAGAAGTCAGGTTTATAAATGCCGTGATGTAGGGAAGACGCAGGGGTTGTACGGGTCCAGAGAGAAGTTTCCAACCCAGGTCGAGGAGTTAAAGCAGCTGATTGGGCAGAAGATGAGATTCAGGCGCTGCATCTGCAGTAATGATCGTGAATTAGCCAGGGCAGGGGCGGGGGCCTGGGGCCGGAAGTGGGGGACATCTCAGAGGAAGCCATCTTTACCATGTTCCAAGGAGTTATTGGTGCCGTCTCTCATTCTTTGTGGCTGCTTGGGAAATACAGAGCGAGCGCGGAGAGGAAACAGGATGTGGGCACAGCATCTGTGGTGAGTCAGTATGAGAGCTTCTAGCCCTTGTAGGTGATTTTGGGTGTCCTGGCCTGTGTGGATTATGTCCCAGCACGTGATAAGAACCTGCAGATGTGACTTATCTCACTGTCAGTAGTGCTTGAAAAGTTTCAGGAAGATTGGAGGTGGTCAAAGAATATACTTATTTTTGTTAATGGGGCAAGAATGCTTCAAGAAATTTTGTACTGGCAGACTGTATCAACTCTTGGTTAATTCCAGAACATACTGTTGAATAGGTGGTAGGTGAGCATTTTGAAACCTGTTGGGATGAGCACCGGGTGTTGTATGGAAACCATTTTGACAATAAATTATACTTAATATAGAACAAACAAGCAAACAAACCAAAACAAATAAGAAAATCCTGTGGTGACTTCTAGTCGTCAGGGTCACTAGGAACATGTCACACCAAACTAACCTCGTCGCCTTTTCGCCCAGGGTTACATGGATGGCACATCTTTAGCAAAGTTAGAGGACTCTAGTTTCAGCAAAGCATAGGGGACACCATATTAAAGCTGAAGGGCAAGTATAGAGGAAAAGAGGCGATACTGTAAAAACAGGCTAGTTGCAAGCTTAGCTTGCCTTAATAGATGTTAGTTTGCAGTTCCTGCTAGGGACGGGTGGATCATCTTGGACTTGATGGTCGTCGCGCTCCATCTGAAGCAGTGGCTTTTAGGGTAGGTAGTAACTTGAGGCGAAATGCAGAAGTACCAGTGCTTAGAGATGAGAATCAGGGATCCAGCGCCATGTATGGAAGGGAATCGGGTTGCTGTGCGTGGAGAAGAGAAACTTACAGAGAACATGAAGTCAGACTTTACATTTTTAAGCTTCTTAAATCTATCAATTGAGATTTTTTCATCAGTTTTGGAAAATTCTCAACCATTTTGGTGTTTGAATAGGGCTCCTGCCCCTTTCTCTCTTTTCTCCTTCTAGGACTCCAATGAACTATTTGGCTATTAAACCTATCATTTGGGGTTTTATTATGTGGTTTTGCAGTTATCGAACTCCCATTCCATTTTACATTGCTTTGTATATTTTCAGCTCTGTGATGAAATTTTTAATTCTGTCTTTTTGTCTTTCTGACATCCAAGGCATTGTTATTGAAAGGTCTTTATCTGATAAGTTCAATAGCAGGACACCCTATGGATCTGATTCTGTCTTCTGTTATTTCTATTTATTATTGATCATTTTGCCTTACTTCTTTGTATACCGACTTCTCTTTTGGTTGTGTTTTTCAGAATTGTACCAAAAAATTGCTTGAGAAAAAGTGGTGAGACCAGAGATGATGTTATTTCCAGAAAGGTTTTTGTTTTGTTTTTATGTGTGTGTGTGTGTGTGTGTGTGTGTGTGTGTGTGTGTTAGTTCTGGCAGAAAGTGGTGGAAGCAGTCAGGGGTCATCTTAATCCAACTTCATAGCTTGAGATCTTAAGGGCCATTCATAGGACATGAAACTGTCTGTGTCAGAGCTGGTTTATTTCTGATTTACTTTTATTTCTAGGATACAGCCCTGAAGCGTTGCAACCTAAAATATGGGGGTTTACTACCTCCCCGTCACTCTCCCTTGGCTGGTTCTGGATTCACCTCTTGTTCTTTAGCCACGTGAAGCATAGCCCCACTACCCCACATCAAGAGTCAACATCTTCCAGGGAAAATGCAACACCTACCAAAATTATATCTCTAGATTTCCATTCTATTCTGGATCTTGGCCTGGAACTTCTCCATTACTTCAGTAACGTTTAAAAACACTTTGCTCATCTCTTCTACTTATTTTCTGTAGGAGGATTGGTCCTAATTACCAAGTGTATAATTACTAGAAGCCATTAAATGAGAGAATAGATTTGTTCTGTTTTGTCCAGTGGTTGGATGAAGTCTGATGGATGGAATTTACAGAGGCCAATTTCCACTAAACCAAAGGAATAACTTCCTAGCAATTATCCTAACAATAATAAAATGGGCGGCTCATGAAATTGAGAGCTTTCTGTCATGTCTTAGTTAAAATGATGCTTTGCCAACATTTCTTCTGGGGAATCTTTAGTGGCAGGGGGAAGAGAACTTGTATCTTGTGGGACTGTTTAGGTGTGGAACGCATGAGATTTCTTTGAAGTTTTCTGAATCTAAGATCAATCTCAACCTAACTTAGTCCAAACAGACTTCTGGACTTCTCCCACATTTCTGTAATGGCACCAGGACCCTACCCCGCCACAAATGTTCAGGCTTTAAACCTAGGAGTAGCCTTCATTACTCTCTCCTTCACATTCCACATCTAATCCATTAATAAGAATTTTCGATTCTCCTCCAAAATGTATGTTGGACTTGACAACTTCACTCCTCACCCACAGCCCTAACCTCAGCCCCATTTGTTTGCTAGGGCTGCCATAGCAGAGTACCACAGATTGGGTGACTGAAGCAAAAGGAATAATTGTCTTACAGTTCGAGAGTATAGAAGTCTAAGATAAAGGTGTCAGCATGGTTGGTTTCCTCAGAAGACATCCTCCTTGGTAGTAGATGGCCATCTTTTCTCTGTGTCTTCACATGGTCTTCTTTTTATACCTGTCTGTATCCTAATCTTTTCTTAAAATGTCTTCAGTCACATCGGATTAGGATCTGCCCCCCAATGACCCCACTTTACCTTGACTACCTCTTTCAAGACGCTATCTCCAAATGCAGGTGCAGGCACGTTTAGAGGTACTTCACGTCAGAGCTTTAACATGAATTTGGGGGGACACAACTCAGCCCCTAACAGCCACCATGTTTTCTTGCTCCGATCACAGTAAGAGCTTCCTTCCTTTTCTTTCAGCCTCACTCCCCCACAGTCCCAAAGCCTACCAACCCCACAGCCAGAGCGATTTTTCTGAAGTGCAGATCATATCACATTATTCCTGTGCTGAAAACCCTATGACAGAAACCAGGCTAAAATGCACATGCGGCCCGTAGGCCCTGTTTCATTTCTCCTTTACCTACTTCTCTGACCTCACCCCCCACCACCATTTACTCTTCATTGGCTATACTGGTCCTCTGTTGTCTCTTTGAACATTCAAAATGTGTTCTCAAGAATTTTGACCATACTTTCTCTCTCTCTCTCTCTCTCTCTCTTTTTTTTTTTTTTTTTTTTTTTTTTTTTTGCTTGGAAATTCTTCTAGTCTTGTATGGCTGCCTTTCTCATTTATTTATTTATTTATTTATTTATTTATTTATTTATTGGGGTATCTCTTCCACGGGCCTTTACTGATGCAACAACTAAAGCAATAACACACCCCACCTACACTTTCTGTTATATAGCCCTCCTTTATTGTATTCATCTTACTTTTAAGAGTCTGAAATTGTAAAATGTATCTCTTGTCTACATGCTTATTATCTGCCTGGTATTCTAGAATGAAAGTGTTGTGAGGACAGGAGGCCTGCATGTCTCAGACACTGCTGTCCCCCCAGGCCTGATGCAGTGCCTTTAACATGAGATTCTCAGGAAATGTTTGTTCCCTCATTGATTTCAAGAGCACAGAGACTGAAAAATCTCTCCCTGTCCCCTCAGTATTTTATAAAAGTTAACTACTGTGAGCCTTTTTTCTTCCTGTAAATTCACTTACCTTCTGGCATAGACTGCGTACCACTGGGGGCCAAACAAGTCCTTATTCAAAAAGCTTGGAGTGGAGAATTACTAAATCTGAAATGGCAGATTGGTTTCTTCCTGTGTGGCAACACTGATTACTCGGAGGTGGTTGAGAAGCATTTTGAGGCACCACCTGAACTCACTGGGAGTGTCATGATTGATTAGCAATGTCTGCCATTGGCACCGTGTGGGAGAGTTTAGGCCCATGTGCTGAATGCTCACTGTATGCTAAATGGTGTCTAGAACATCCATGAATGTATCAAGAACTTATTTTATAGTCAGTGGTGTTCTAAGCAGAAGTAAAGACTAAAATGTTCTACAAGTCTAGATTCATATAACTGTGGGGTTTACTTCAAACTATGCTAATTGGAGACTAAAGCTTTGGGAAAACCTGACATATCCAGTCTCCTATCTACGTGAAGATAAATAAACTTAAGCATCCATCATTGATGACTAAGAATCCTAAAATATTTTCAAGGATAGAGTTTCTTCAACTTTTCCAATACACCTACTTACAATCTCTATCTTCACTTGGCTGTCACCTGGCTGGTCCAGGAATTGTTCCAAATGTACACCAGAAATCACTATTTAGCTTGAGCGTGTGCCCTCTTGCTTAGTTTTTTTAAATGAAAATAGCATATCGTTTCTTCTGTTCATTCATGAATTCAAAAGTTGGCACACATCTTCTGGACATCCAGAGGCGTAGACGTGAACGAACATTGCTGTGCTTTCCACAGGCTCCCATTCCAATGGTGGAAAGGCCACTGCAAGATCCTGGGGTATGTTCTGTGCTGGGGTCGAGGTTAGAGACACTGTTGAGTTTGGAAACAGAAACCTAATTGCTCTTCAGTCTTCTGTTCTTCAGGAGAAATAGCGCCATTTCCTTTAAGATTTCTTCAAAATCAGAGCAGCAACATTTCCTCAAATGGACCCCATGGCCAACTTCAGAGTCAATGATATTTAACCACACCGCCGGGCATACCCAACCTCAGAGACACAGAGCCAACCACGGCCCCACGAGTTCTGACCAAGCCTAGGTATTGTTGCCAAGAGAAATTCCTTAGACTGATTGAATGCTCAAATCTCGAGGCAACCCTTCAAGATTTTTGCCACTGAAGATTATGTTTGCAGACCAATCAGCAAAATGTAGAATGAGATTATCCTGCTGGTGGTTTGGATAAGGAAAAGGACATTCTTTACTGTGTAGATGAAAGTTGAGAAAACAGTTGAGTAGGGTGTTTCCCACTTGAGTTCTCTGGATCCTATAATTAAGGATACCTGGGACTTTGGGGACATTTGACATAAGCTAACAGATGCAAATGCTGGGGATGTTTCCCACATTTCCCCAATTATTTAGCAACACACAGCTCTTGGTCTCTTTGAGCAAAGTAATTAAGACAGCCACTCTATGACCTTTAATGTCATTAAAGCAGTTGTTAATGAGGACCTGCTATCTAGCGACCAGATAGCAGTTGGCTGCTCGTTCCCAAGGATCAATGTGGAAGCCATCTAATCTCGGCCTCCTGGTCAAAACAACCAACGCTCTCACTTCCAAAACCCAAGGGGCCTTCTTGTAAAGGTAAAGCCTATTTGGTCCTCTCCATCTATGAATTTGCCCTTAAGAAGGTTGTAGAAAGAAAACATAGCCCCGCCCCCCGGGGTTGTCATTGTTGAACAGGCCTCAAACAAACAAACTAAGTAACAGATCCTTAAAACCGTCTATTTGGATTACAGGCATATATACATGTATTCATTGTATTTGGTCCCGCGAGTCCCATTCCCTCTGTGTACTCGTTTGTACATGTGCGCGCTTGTATTTGTATGTATATGCCTGCATGAGTCTATAAATGCGTTTACATATGGAGACATCTTGGCAAGTCAGTAAAGCTGCCAGCATTGACTCTTGTGTAGCCCTCAGCTCACTCTCTGTATCCCCCAACACCAAACCAGGTAGGAAGTAGCCTAATCCTAATCGTGGGCCTCTACTGGGATTGTCAGGAGAATATGATCTTATTGGGTCTTCACATCTGTCACGTCAGGGTAGAAAACCGAGATGAGATGAGAACTGAGAAGTCTAGAGACCACTTTGCAGGGTGGGGTGTAACCACAAGTGTGTGTGTGTGTGTGTGTGTGTGTGTGTGTGTGTGTAGTAGCTCTGATAAGCTCTATAGAGCACTGTGATCTAACAACACTGGTGGTATATATATTTTGGATCTCAAATAAGCCAGCCTCTAATCTTCCTCCTGCACCCCATTTCTCATGGGGACCCTTCTCATCTTCCTGTGCTAAACAATCACTCTTCATAGAGGCCTTCCATGACCATACAATTCAGATTCCCTTGTTTGCTGTCTTCAAAACACTGACCATAATTCATAGTGACCTCAGGTTTGTCTATTCGGCCACTTGTACGCTGTGTGCAACTCTCTCTCTCGTGGGAAGGCAAGCTCTGTGATGTCCGAGGTCCCGCCTCTCATTTTCTGCGGTGGCCCCAACATAGCACACAGTGTTTAACACCCCGGCAGTTTCCTGGATGCCTAGAAGACCCCACTTCGCTGCCTCACTCAGTCCTAGGTGCTCTATAATTGCTGCCCTGATGGTCCTGTTCCTTTGGAATGGTGGTTTCATTCATTCATTCATTCATTCACTCTCTGGCTCCTAAAGCAGTACTGAATGCCTCTTCCAAGATCAGCCTTGTGGAGGATGCTAATAGGAATAAGATATGGTGTCTGTCCTCTGTAAGTTCATGGACCAATGGGGAGAGAGGAATACAGGACAGACAAAGGGCTCTGATGGAAGCAGCCGCAGAGTCTTCTGGGGCTCAAAAGCTGGTCCTCTAGCCCCATTTGGTTGGGCAGGGAAGCCTCCTGGACAAGGGGGCTCAGGAGAATCTTTTAAAATTAAAAAAAAATTTTTTTTTTTAAATTTTTTTTTTCAACGTTTATTTATTTTTTGGGACAGAGAGAGACAGAGCATGAACGGGGGAGGGAGAGAGAGAGAGAGACACACACACACAATCGGAAACAGGCTCCAGGCTCTGAGCCATCAGCCCAGAGCCCGATGCGGGGCTCGAACTCACGGACCGCAAGATCGTGACCTGGCTGAAGTCGGACGCTTAACCGACTGCGCCACCCAGGCGCCCCTAAAATTAAAAAAAAATTTTAAATGCTTTATCTTTTTCCAGTGTTGTTGCCATATAATTGGTACATAACGTTATATTATATTATGATTGATTGATTGATTGATTTCCCGTCTTATTTATTCGTTTACTTATTTGGAATAAAAGGCATAGCATAGGGAATATAGTCAGTGACACTGTAATAGCGTATGGTGACAGAAGGTGGCTACACTTGGGAGCACTGCGTAACGTACGGAGACATCCAATCGCTGTGTTGTACCCCTGAAACTAAGGTACCATCGTGTGTCAGCTACTCAGATAAAAGAAAAAGAAAAGCTTAGTTAAGTCACCTAATTTCAATAACGAAAGCATAGGGTATGTGAGGGTTTTTCATCTCTATTCAGAGGGTGGGAAATACATGACTGGAATTAGAATTGTCTTAAAGGTAAAAGCAGTAATGCATTCCTTCTTGGAGTGGAGACTGTGTTTAGGAGGGTCGCGAAGGACCAGGAGGATTTAGTCAGATAGAGTGGAGCTGGCCTGGTGTCTGGGGTGGGGGAGGGGGATGCAGAGCTATCCAAGGGAGGAAGCCCCGTGTGCAAAGCGGGGTTGTTTGGGGCCTGTCAGGGGTTTGGCATGGCAAGAACATTGCGTAAACACCCAGGACAGGGTAAGGGACAAAGGGTCCTGGGCCGGCAGTGTGCATCGTGATGGGTTAAGTAATCTGGGATTCTTCCGCATCACCCTGGGGAAGTGCAGGAAGGTTTTAAACAGGAGAATGACATGATCAGATTGGTTTTGAAAAAGATCACTCTGGTTGCAGGGCAGAGAGGGTACTGAGGGCTGGTACAGTGTTTGTTCATTCATCCACTCTTTCATTCACGATCTTTATCTAGTCCCCACCATATGAGGGACACTGTGCTGGGTGCTGGGGATGAGCTGTGATGAGCAGAACAGAGCCTCTGATCCTTTAGTCTTCTGGTCTAGTGGAAAAGACAAATCCAGCAGCAGAAATAAACAGAAAATAACAAGTTGTGGTAATGGCCATGAGGGGGAAGAACAAGGAGGTATAAGGACACTTGACAGGGTTCAGGAGACCATGAGGGAGAGACAAGGCTTGGGTTGACCTCTGACTGATGATGAGGTATTCATTGGCCCTGCTCATTGTCCCGGTGAAAAGTGTTCTGGCTCTGAATCAAGATGGTGGCCGTGGGCTTGAAGGAAGGAGGCAAGCTAGACAGATAGATCTCAGGGAGGTAGAACCAATAGACTTGAAGGCATTTGGGGTGGGGGACAGGGGAGATGGGGCTAGGAGGAGAGAAATAAGTCAGGAATGGTCCAGGCATCTGGCTTGGGCACTCTGCAACGTGTGTTGCCATCATGGGACTTCAGTACAGAAAGACACAAAGACAAGGTGCACTGTATCTTCCAAGCACTTACACTGACTGTCTCACTTCTCACAACAGCCTAATTTGCTCTCCCCCATCTGTCTGTCAGTCACTGTACTCAGTGCTCTGCATGTATTAACCCTTAATGTTAGTCAGATGAGGAAGAAGGTTCTTGGCGTATGGAGGCTCAGAGAGGCTGAGGCAACTGATTGGGGCCACATCATTGCTCCTCGCTTACAGGGCCTGGTCTGGAACCCACATCTGCTGCTCTCCAGAGAGAGCGGCTGTACCCATGCTGTCAGGGTGAGTTTGGGCTGTCTACAAAATAAGTTTATCCCTTCATATTTGCATTTCATTAGAACTGTCAGTCCCTTGACTCAAAGGGCATCATCTAACGCTAACATTTAATGGCAGCTGAGCACTGGTGAGCTTTATTTCTCAACCCTTTATGGGCAGCATTTTATTAAAACCTCAAGTTCTCCCCGAGCTAATAGGACTTGCTAACAAACAGTGAGGCTTGACCAGCAGACTGCCCCACCAGCGCCCTGGCCACCTTGCGAGTTCCAGGTTCCTTCCAGAGGACACAGGCCCAACAGGAGGCCCCCGGGATGAGCAAAAGAGGGAAGGGGTGGAGGTTCACACGTGCTCAAAGTCTCCGAGGTGCTGGAGACATTTCATCGCGAAGGAAGCTCCTTCAGAGACCAGCTAACGTCTTGATAAAGCTGCGTGGTAACCCGTGGCTGGGAAGTCCAGATTTGAGCCCAGGCCTCCCCTCCCCTCCCGGAAATAATGCGGGGGAGAAAAGGAAAGAAGCAGGAGAGTGGTGTTCACGAGGCTTTAGAGTGAAATAGCAAATAGATGTCTTCTTCCCGAGGCTCTTCATGGGCAGAGGTAGGACCAAGAGCAGAATTCAGATTCAGCAGCGAACCCTAGCCCTCCTGTGTGCCAGGCCCTGTCCCAGGTGCTGGGCTATGAGCCTCTTGTGGCGCACAGACGGACACGTGGCCTGGCGCTTCTCACATGAGCCCCACGTGCCCAGGGTCCTAGCGGGAGAGAAAGGGCGGGGCCTGATTGCTTGTGACCAGACTTACCGGGGAACATGTGGGGGTGGACGATGTCCTTCACGAGGGCTGCAGTGAACAGGCAGAGTCCTGACAAGTAGAGGGAGGGAGGGAGGGCGTTCCAGGGATCAGGGACAGCAGCGGGAGCGAGGACGCTGAGATGGGATCTAACGGAGTATCTGGGAAGAGTGAGTGACTAGGTATGATTAGCAGGTAAGTTCTTTTTGGGGACGTGCCAGCCACGAGCCTGAAGGTAGACTGTGGAGGGCCTCGAACATCGAGCTTCCTAAAAGGAAGAGTTGTCTTGCTTGAGGCCAACTTGAAAGAGGAACATGTAGATTTACACAAAGATACCCACTCTTGGCTGGGGCTCTTTACGATGCTGCTGATAGGGTGAATGCTGTCGAAGTTCAAAATTTGCTCCTAGAAAGGAAAACTCCCAACCCCCATCCATCACCAAGAACTCGTGTTGCTTTCTGAATACGCACAGCCCCAGTTACTGTGCTTTGAAACCTCAGCCTGGGATCAGAACTAGCCCCAAAGGATTTGAAAGTGTCTCAGACCATTGAGGACTGTCGGCTGAGGGAGAGGACACATGGGTCAGCACGGGGAGGGAACTTGGGGCATCAGATGCCACAGGGGTCCCCTGGGAATGCCAGCCTGTTTGGCATTAGCCAGATGAGAGAGAACAAAGTGAAAGATACCCTGACGTTTCCTTCCTTCCTTCCTTCCTTCCTTCCTTCCTTCCTTCCTCCCTCCCTCCCTCCCTCCCTCCCTCCTTTCCTTCCTTCCTTCCTTCCTTCCTTCCTTCCTTCCTTCTTTCTTTCTTTCCTTCCTTCCTCCCTCCCTCCTTCCCTCTCTCTCTCTTTCTCTTCCTTCCTCTTTCTTTCTTTCTTTCTTTCTTTCTTTCTTTCTTTCTTTCCTTCTTCCTTTTTTTTAAGGATTAGTATCCAAAATCTATAAAGAACTCACCAAACTCCACGGCCAAAAAACAAATAACCCAGTGAAGAAATGGGCAGAAGACATGAATAGACACTTTTCCAAAGAAGACATCCAGATAGTCAACAGACACATGAAAAGATGCTCAATGTCACTCCTCATCAGGGAAATACAGATCTAAGCCACCCTGAGATACCACCTCACACTGGTCAGAGTGGCTAAAATGAACAAATCAGGAGACTATAGATGCTGGCGAGGATGTGGAGAAACGGGAACCCTCTTGCACTGTTGGTGGGAATGCAAACTGGTGCAGCCGCTCTGGAAAACAGTGTGGAGGTTCCTCAAAAAATTAAAAATAGAGCTACCCTATGACCCAGGAATAGCACCACTAGGAATTTACCCACGAGGGATACAGGAGTGCTGGTGCATAGGGGCACATCTACCCGACGTTTCCTTTCTGATGACTATCTTTGCCCTGCGTACTTACGGGGAAACAAGCACTAACACGTTTTGGCATTGTTTCAAATATTTGCCTCTCGATTGCAAAAACATTGTAACAGGCCTCTTAACTGCTTCGTTAACTTCCTCAGTCAGGAAGAATGGAGGTTATTAGAATTATTATTATTTTTTTACCATCCCCCTCTGACCCAACTCTGGTATTTCTCAAACAGTTGAAGAAAGACAAATCGTTGAAGAAAGACAATTGCTGGTCTTTAAATTGAAGTGCATGGAAGAATGTCTTGGGAGACGCAGCATTTAAGAGGTGAAAGATTACCATATACTTAAGTGTTTGAGCCCATCCATCTTGGAGGGCAGAAGTCTTTAATCAGGACCAATGATTACAGGGATAATGTCAAGATAAAAATCATATGCATTCTAGCATTTTAAAAAATACTCTGCTTTAAGTCACTAATGGTAGCTTGGATTATTAGCACAGAGATCAGTCTCAAGATCTAATGGGCCCTCGCTGGTTCCACTCTTGGCAGGCCTTGGTCTCTGGGTTCACCTTTGTAATTTGGCCTTTGGCATGGAGTCTGTCTGTGTCTCCACAGGCACGTTGATCCGGAAGCTGACTTCACCCTCAGGAGTGAGTGTTACTAAGGGATTGCGTGCTAGTCATTTTCCAGATAACCAGGTGGTTGGCTGAAGTCGGCGGTGGCAGCCAGGTGGATGGAGTGGGAGGCCACCGTTTCAGTTTCCCTTTTGGGGACTGCCTTTTGGTGGCATAGTGCTCTTACATTTTGGTGCCTGTGGTCCCTTGCTGTGTACAGAATGGTTTCCCACATGGTGCATTTGTCGAATGGACCTTTGCTGAGAGGTTGTTACACAGAGGCTCTGTGCTAGGTGTTGGGATGTATGAGCGAGCGAGAGACATAATCTCTCCCGGATGAAGCTTGTGGTGCAAGCAATTCTTCCTTCATCATTCGTTCCGGCCTTCACCAAACGTTTACAGGACATCTGTCGTGAAGGCCATTGGTCCACGTGCTGGGCCTGCGGGAGAGCAAAACATCTGCCCTCAGGCTGCTTGCGTTTTGGAAAGAGATGTGGGAACTCTGCTCCCTTCCACTTGGGGTTCTCCCAAACGGGGAGATGTTTCCCTCAAACAACCTCCAGTTTAAAAAACTATCTCCCACCTTCAGTCACTCCCCAGACCTTGACTTTATTTCAAAGGGTTTTATTTATTTGTGTTTCCAGAAAGAATGGCTTAAATGTGTCCTTTCTGCTCTTTTAATTTTAATGTCCTGCCCTGCTCCCAGAGGGGAAGCCAATGACATGAATAAAGCTCCAAAGAACCAAAACTGATGAACTGGGGATGACCTTAGGGTCATGCGACCTGCCTCCGGAGCCTAGGTTCTCTGCTTGCTGCTTGTGTGACTTGGTTTTCTCCCTCCATCCCTTCTATTCCTTTCCAGAATGTCTTATATCTGTGAGATCCTTATAATGGCAGTGGCCCCTGCCCACCTCCCAGGGTTACGGCGAAGGTGGCACAAGAGAGCACCTGTAAGAGTCCCTCCCGATCATGCCCCTGGGGGCAAATGTCCACAGGGAAGAACATGGTCATCGTGTGTAGCGGGAGAAGCACACACTCTGGGGTTTGTGGACCTGGGTTTGACCCCAGCCCTCTAGCGGGTGAACCCGGCGGAAGCCGAGGTACTAACCTCTCCAGCCTGTTTCTCACATCATCGTGGAGCCGGCAAGGGTGACGTCTGGCCAGGGCGTGGGACATTCATGCCTCCGCCGTAAGGTGGAAGTTTAAATGAAATGATGACGCTCTGCGTCCAGCCCGCGCCTCCACGTGCTTGGGGACACCTTCGTGACATCGCCACATCATGATGCACCTGAAATATTTTCATTTACATGTGTACTTCTTTTTTTTTTTTATGTTTATTTATTTATTTATTTAATGTTTATTTATTTTTTCAGAGAGAAAGTGAGCAAGAGAAAATGGGAGAGGGGAAGGGGCAGAGAGAGAGAGGGGGACAGAAGATCCGAAGCGGGCTCCATGTTGACAGCAGAGGCCCCCATGCGGGGCCCCAACCCACACACCAAGAGATCATGACCTGAGCCGAAGTCTGACGCTTAACTGAAGGAGCCACCCAGGCGCCCCTACATTTGCACTTTAGCCATATCTAAACAATAAAGGCCACAAATCACAGGTTTTATTTCATGCATATCTTAATACCCGTTAGCATAAACACATAATCATTAAAATGTGTAATTCCTGAAATCCTCATAAGCACCCCGGGCCATATGGGCAGTCGTCCGTGAGCACTTCAGAAAGAGCCTTCCCTGTCCGTCTTTATTCTCCAGGACATTCTCATGGAGCTTTCAACTCTTACATTGTCCCTTCACGGATGCCATCTGGGGGAGGAGGAAATAGTTTGGATGGGGCTCAGAGAGAGGAAACAATTTGCCCCAAGTCTCGCCACTTCTTCGGGTGGGAGCCAGGAGGAGAACCCATGGCTCCAGACTCCCAGCCCAAAGCGCTTTTCTCCTTTGGCTGGGATGGCCCCCCGCTTATCCCAGGATCCTGGGCCACCCACCCACTGCTGGCTCCGCCCCTCCAGACCTGGCTGAGGCCTCTGAAGGCTGTCTGGACTCTCATAGCTCAGTTGTAAATACTGGAGAGGGGTTCTCTTATCTTAGAGCCACTTCTCACTCAGCCGGCTGCCAGCGGCCAGCGCGACCATTAACTTGCAGATTGCAAATCAGCTCCAAACTAGACAGCGGATCCGAGAGCCTGCACTGGAGCCCCAACAGGCATCGCCCTGCCTGGGGAATTGCAGAGAGAGCTTTAGGGCTGAGTGCAGCCAAGAGCCACCCTGTTTAAAGGGACACGTTGTCCTGCCTCCTATGAAAAAAGACCACAAGGAGGGAGCCAGGGGCTGCAAACCAGGCCACTGAGCCCCAGGCTGAGTCACACCAGGGAGAGGAAGGAGGGAAACCCAATACCAAGCCCGATGGTTTGCCCTCCCAAACACACCAGTTCAACATCTGGAAAAGCACACAAAGGCACGTACAGACACCAATGCCAAAACTTTGGGACTGCTTGGGATTCTGGCTCAGAGAGGGGACTCCCTATCTACTTCCTGGTCCCTCAACCACCCAAACCAACTTGCAAATACCACCTCCTTGATGGTATTGGGAAAGACATCAGAATTTCTATATTTCTATAGAAATAAAAAGAATTAAAAAGAAATAAAAAAATTTCTATATTTCCTGGAAGTGGTTCAAATATGTAACAAAGCCTGTAAGGTCTTCCAGGATGGTGCCCTTGCCCAGGCCCCCAGCCCGGACGCTCTTAGTTCCCACCTGGAACATTCCTGCCTCGCCGACCACACGGGCTCCTAGACAGGCCTGATGTTTGCAGCTTCTGGGACTTTCACCAAGTACTCCTCTGCCAGGGGCATCTTTTCTCCTATTCCCACTTAACTCTGACTCACCGTTTTAAGAGTCTGCTTCATCACCCATTTGTTGACTAATGCAACCAAGACATATAAACAAACAGATGAGATAAAGCCCAGGGATTAGCTTGACCACAGGAGAAGAATACCCACGGCAGACACCTGAGCAGGGCCAGCGAGGGAGGCCAGAATGATCGCGCCTGAGATCTCACCGAGCACCTCCTCGGGCGACCCTCCCTGGTTTGTCAGCTTGATCCCATAGCTTGTCCCGGGCCCTCTCTTCACCACCCAGCCAGATCCTGCTGAGCTCAGGGCCTGGCCCTCCCAGAAGTGCCCCCCCCCGACTCCCCCGTCTCCGACCAGGCTTTGGGGGTGGCAGCTGAACTCCAAAGTGCCTTTTTATACCTTGCAGTTGTTGGCTTTCTTGCTTTCTTGTTTCTTTCTTTCTTTCTTACTTTCTGAGAGAAAAAGAGAGCAGGGGAGAGGGGCAGGGTGGGGGAGAGAGAGAAGGGGTGAGAGAGAGAATCCCAAGCAGGCTCCACACCGAGCATGGAGCCCTATGCGGGGCTCAATCCCATGACCCCGGGATCACGACCCAAGCCAACATCAAGAGCTGAATGCTCAATTGACCGATCCATCCAGGTACCCCCTTGTCATTGCTGGCTTTTCCTGTTTGTCTCCCCAAGTGGACTCTGACTTCATCCAATAGGCTTTGTCTTCCACTTCTCTTTGTTCACCTCCCTCCATCCCACGCCCTGACTTTCAGCACCCAGTGCTGATGGTCTACAAGGCAGAGTCCATGATGTTTTCAAGTGGGCTTTCCTGTCTGGGGGTGAGAGCCCCATTTGTTTCGTATGCATGCCCCTGGCGCCCATATTTTGTCAAAGAATGAGATGCCTTTCAACAACAGTTGTTTTGAGTCACTTAAAACAAAGATAATTCTACAGTATCCAGGAATATTTCTCCCAGGAGCTCAAAAGCAATACAATGGCAAATATTATAAATAATTCTTCTCAGGGTGCCGGGGTGGCTCAGTCGGTTAAGTATCTGACTCTTGGTTTCGGCTCAGGTCGTGATCTCACGGTTCGTGAGTTTGAGTCTTGGGTCGAATTACACTCGGGCTCCACTCTCTCCCACTCTTTCTCTGCCCCTTCCTCTCTCTCTCTCTCTCTCTCTCTCTCTCTCTCTCAATAAATAAATAAACTTAAAAAAATTTTTTTTCAATACTTCTTCTCTTCCATTTATTTCTCTGCTGCCCTTTTATTGTTTAACGGCTCCACTTTGCAGGTTGGCCAAGGACGCAAGGGGGTTAATTTTAGCTGGGCCGAGAAAGCAATAGCCCAGGCTCAGCACGGAAGGGGTGACAGATAACAAGAGTTTGAGAACTAGGGTGGTGGGGTGGGAGGCTGGGGTGGGCAGTGAATCTCAGAGGGATGGGTCTCCTTCCCCACCTCTAACTGGCACCCGTATCGTGACCATAGACAATTCTGGATGGCTGAACAACTTAAAATCTTTTTTTTTTTTTTTTATTTCACATGGTTCTTCCATTCTTGTCGGCAATTATTGCTGATGGCAGGGCATGCTGGTGTCTTGGCAGAGAGGAGCCTTCCCGCTGGGGAGAGGGGTTTTGAATTTTATGTCCCAATATGACTTTGATGGATTCAGACAAATTTCTCAGACTTGGTGGACCTTCGCCCAGGCTGGAAATCTTCCCTGGGCAGCAGGAAACATCTGAGACACCCAGACCCCAAATGGGGTGTTTTGCTTTACTAATCCCCAGATCTTGGTGGACTACAGCCAAAAGAGCTTGAGGAAGGCAGAGCTGGGGTTCAGCCTCCAAGGCCGTGAGTAATAGCAGTGGAGTCCCTCCATTCAGAGTTCGGACATAGTTTCTAAGCCCTCTGCTAGGTTGGACCATGCCCAGATCGAGCTGCTCTGGGAGGAGGAAATACAGAGGGTGGGCTCGCCTGGGCTGTGCTACCGTGAAAGGTCTACGCTGGGGCTGTACCATTAAAAGAAGGTCACACACCGTCTGCAATTACGTGGTCAAGAGAGAGAGGGGTTTGAAAGCAAGACCAGAATGGAAATCACAAGTAGGCTTGGTAGTGGTTGTCAACGGGTAGGAAACATCCGGGAGCAGAACCGAAGAAATCTAGGAGGTGGGCAGTGATGCTAGAGTCATGAGGAAGCAGGTCAGTCTGGAAGCTAATGCCATGAAGGCTGGTCATCTACTGTTGTTTCCACCATGTTTGACGTGTCCTGGAGCCACACGGTGCCATGGTGTAGACGCGGGCAGACCCAGCTGGGGAATGGGATCGGGCTCCTGGCTCTGCAACCAGGATCTAGCCTGCACCACAAGGGATGCCATTTGTAATCTCAGAGCTCAGGAATGAGTGGCAGAAGCCAGCCTCTGTCCCAGCCGGTCATCCTGCTACGATGCCATGCTAAGCCTCTTGGGCCCTAAGTAGAGATGTATCATAGCGTGTTTCCCTTCCCCAGTCCTTGGGCCAAACTCCTCGGAAGATTCGTGCCAATGGAATCCTCTTTACAGGCCAAGGATGCAAGCTGTTATTTGGTATGTGTTATGTGTCAGGCACTGTGCCATGCTTTGAGTTCCAAATGTTACCATAAGAATAGTCTTTCAGCCTAATGAATGAGAGAGAGAGAGAGAGAGAGAGACCTCTATGTATGTGGGCTTTGAACTCACAGATGTACGAAGTTATGAAGTGATCCAGAGGAAGCGTGCCTCGAGGATATGCAGCGAGGAGCTAATGCCTGGGTAAGGTTTTGAAGAATGAATAGGAGTTCTCCAGGGAGACAGGGGAAGGGAACGTATGACAACGAGGGGAAAGAGCTTACGCGGAAGCACAGAGGCATGAAGTCCCCTGATGTGTTCAGGGAATTGAAGGTTGGGGGAAACGGTCCCAAAGCACTCAGATACCCTGGTAAGGAGTTTGGACTCTATTGTGTCGTTGATGGGGAGCCACTGAAGGGTTTTAATCAGGGTGTAGGTACACACACACACACACACACACGCACATATAGTCATCCAGACAACAAGACAGCTTGAAACGAGAAAGGTTTCCCAAGACGAACGCTGCTACAGCGGGAAGAGGTCGTGATCAGAAGCCGGGAAAGGCAGACAGACTCTGTGCCCGTTTGGCCGACTGACGACATGACCCACAGGCGCTCGTTTCTCCTCCGGATCTTTCCTGCCTACGTTGGCCAAATGCCTTCTCAAATATGCTTGCAGCGCTTTTGCGAGCAGAACGTCTGTGGAAGGCAACGGGTATGGAGGCTCTTTGGGAGAAAAAGGCTATAAACGCAAGACGGAGCCACGCTGCTCCTACTTCCTGAGCGCTTAACAAGGCTTGCAAACCTATCGGCTCCCAGTGCCCACCCTGCCGCCCAGGCAGGCTTTGGCCCACAGCTTCTCAAGATGCACCGTGCAAGATGGACAGCGACGTCAGCTGCTCGTGGGTGTGCCAAATCGGTTCAGCTAGGGTGTCTGACTGTCTAGGGCCCTCCCCAGCTGCGGGGAGGATTTGTTGGGGCTTGGAGGCTTGCAATACCTTCTCGCCTCCCAGGGCCCACCCTCCAGGAAGGCTCCGAGCAGTCACCTCGGATCCCAGCTTGGAAACCAGATCCACCTGTCCCGGGCTGGCTAATCTCCTAGAGGCTCGGTGACGGTGACGGGCAAATTGATCACCGACTGACAGGTCCCCAGGCCAGTTTGGAACGCCTGCTTGGGGTGAATTCCCCCAGGGCTTCCCGCTCTTCGGAGTTCATGGGAACCCGCTGTTCTTGTACAAACGGGCTGGCACGCCTGCAGGGCGGGGAGGCAGGGGGCTCAGGAGCACACAGAACACAGTGGAAAACCCTCGGAGCCTGGGAGAACAAATGGCTGCTGTGGGGAGGCTTTTGCTCCTTCCTCGCTATCCCGGACTCACGCCATTTGCAACCTGTGTTTTATTTGCTGTGGCTCCCAAGCGATCAACTTTGGACAGATTTTGGAGACTCGGACTCACGCCATTTGCAACCTGTGTTTTATTTGCTGTGGCTCCCAAGCGATCAACTTTGGACAGATTTTGGAGACTCGATTTGGTCCCCGACAAGCCGTGGGATCGGCGGGCACCCAACTTTCCTTCTCGAGGTCCTGAGATCCTCTTGTGTAAAACAAGCCTAGATAATTCCAAAGATTTCTGGCCTGGAGAGAGTGGCGAAATGCTCTGAAGTCGGCAGAATGGGGACTTATTTTTTTTTTTTTAATTTTTTTTTTTCAACGTTTATTTATTTTTGGGACAGAGAGAGACAGAGCATGAACGGGGGAGGGGCAGAGAGAGAGGGAGACACAGAATCGGAAGCAGGCTCCAGGCTCTGAGCCATCAGCCGAGCCCGACGCGGGGCTTGAACTCCCGGACCGCGAGATCGTGACCTGGCTGAAGTCGGACGCTTAACCGACTGCGCCACCCAGGCGCCCCGGCAGATGGGGACTTAAACCCAGCCACGGGGCTCTTTTGCTGTGTGGTATTAGGGAAGCTGGTTTCCCTCATGCAGCACAGTGCCCTACTGTTGTGTGGCCTCACCATTAACCACATTAAGTATGACTACTTTTTACTTACGTGTAACCATATTTCTGTACGCCCATAGCATTTGTCAACATGAACACATCTTGCGACTTCTCGGCATTAAGCTACAAGTAACGGAAATCTTTTTTTTTTAATTTTTTTAAATTTTTAATTTTTTTTTTTATTTTTGAGAGAGAGAGAGAGACAGAGCATGAGCGGGGGAGGGGCAGAGAGAGAGGGAGACACAGAATCCAAAGCAGGCTCCAGGCTCCGAGCTGTCAGCACAGAGCCCGACGCGGGGCTCGAACTCACGGACTGTGAGATCATGACCTGAGCTGAAGTTGGACGCTTAACCGACCTAGCCACCCAGGCGCCCCCGGAAATCTTCTGATTGCACTGGGTAGCTGTGGTCTACAGGTTACCTTTGCCTGAAGAAAGGGCCAGGCACCTCGTAAGCACTAGCTTCGGCCGGGCCCTGTAACACACTACTGAGATCTGCTGTGCTTTTCTCTAGAAAGGCAGGAGAAGCCCCTGGGGCCCTGATGCAAGGGCCACGGAGCTGGGATAAACCCACTAGGGCACCAGGGAGCAAAGCGCTCAGATCGTGTTCTGACGTAAGACTGAGCAAGACTTTGGAGGGGCCCTCGGTTGAAAGAATCAACCCATTGTGGGACTCAGGGGAAGCCTTTGTCTCCGGGTGGTGCGACGGGGGGACACCTCTGACCCAGCAGTGCAGACAGCTGACAGATCCCCTCAGCAGGAGCCCCCGCAGCAGACCTTGGCTCTATCTAGAGCAGATACGGGGAACACGGGCTCTCCACTTGGGCGTAAACACCAACCACTTCCTTCTGCAGTCTCTGGGCTGCTCCTGCATTCGGAGTCCTGAAGAAGAAACAGTAACAAACTGGAGAAGCAACAATATCAATAATTGACAACGATAAAACAATGCAGGCACACATCCACTTAATGAGAAGCGGTGCAGCTGTTAAAAGTGACGCGCATGAAGAGTTTTCCCTAAGATCTGAAGGTGCGCGTCCTATAATGTCGAATAAAATCTAATATATTCACCTGATTGCAAACGTGTTAACCATCGGCTTAGGAAAAACAGTCCCTGAAAGAAATCAATCACTTGACTCTAGGTGGTCCTTGTTGGCTTTCTCCTTTGAGGCATTTGCAAACACTCCAGGATGCATGTCACATTTTGAAATGGAAAAAAAAAAAAATTAAGCAGAATTTTCTTGCCATCATATGGAAACCAGCAGGTTGGAGGGCTGTGTCTGCAGTCGGCAGTGTGGCGGCCCTTCTCGGCACGATGGCGAGAAGGTTCGGAACCACGCAAATGCCAGAAGAGCCAAGGAACGATCTTGCCAGCCCGCCACCACCACCATCACCAAGCACTGAATGTCACACAAATGCCTTTTGTTCTGGGAGCTCCCAGCGAGAGCGCAAGTAACCACAGCCCTCACAAAAGCACACTAGTTAAGAATATAAATAAACGCGGCTGAAATGTGTTTGTTCTTACAAACACACAGGAATTTTTATATTCTTTCAAATAGATACTGGTGCTGTGAAAAAAAAACAAAACAAAAAAAAACCAATCCCTTAGACAGGCGATACATTTATTCCCTCGTTGCTTCTTTGTCTTCTTTTTGGAATTGTCCCGGGATCCACGGCCCAGGCTTATGGATGTGGTCAGTGTTGCCAAATCTTGGCCTTCTCAAGATGGATTGTGATTTTCCAAAAGCGTTTTGAAAACTCTGTCTGTCCTTAAACCGGGCGATTAATTTGGGAAACATTTTCTGGTAAAAGTAAAAGGTGACTGGAAAGACCAGAGACAGAAATCACCTGCCAAGGGGGATGCGGACGGGGCTGGCACCAAGCTCTCTCGCATGACCGGCTTTGGAACTCTCCTCTCGCGCAATCTCGGCAGGGGACTATTCCGGGGGCCAGCACTCACTGTCAGGTATTAACTTGCATATGTTTGCAGGAAAAAGCCAAAGCTCTAAATACTGATGGAGAGCCGGTCCCCGCCTAAGCTGGAACCAGAAAATAGATAGAATGAAGCACATCCCATGCCCGTCTTGAAGGAGCTCGCCAAAGCCGTCTTTTCGCCATGCCATCACGCACGTGTCGTATTTTTTGGCCCACCTATTCCAGTAGTGGTATCCCTAACAGGATGCGAAACGGCCCGTGCCCGGTGCATCAGCATTTTTATAACGAGCGGGGCAGGAACCTGAGGGCAAAAGGTCAACTTTTGGACAAGAGGAAGATGAATCTTTTCTTCCTGTCCCCCTGCTTGCCTGAATCACCTGAAGCAGACAGACCTGGACTTTGTTACAGGTAAATAATTACAGTTGTATCTGCCATAAATATCTCGCTGAAGGGGCCATTGCAAAAATTGAGATTGTATCTCCAAGCAACTGTCAAATGGCTAGAATAAATTCAGGGGACTTGAAATACTGATGTACATTTTCTATCATAGATATCTCTCGGTCTAGACTTTCAGACTGCATCTTGACAGAACACCTAGGATGGCTGAGAAATTAAGGAGTCAGGAACAAAAAAATTACATAGTGTTGGTGTTCTGTGGTTTGTGTCTTCTTTATCTGTGGTCTCGGCAAACAGGAAGTCCTTGTGAATTGGGGGGCTTGCGCAGAAATGTTAAAGGCACAGATCCCTGGGAATTAAAAAAGCCGAGGAGGGTAATAAATCTCAGACCAAAATGGAAAGCCTGAAGAGGTCAGTGAGCTACAGCCAACCTAATATCTGTACTTCTCAGGGCCGCAATAAATCTGACACTACCCCTTCTTGGCTCAGCTGGCTTCTGTGCAGCCGGCAGATCAAAGTCTCTCCCAGTACCCTCCGCAATCACCTGTTTCTCATTGGGCCTGGTGGGTGAGGCGGGCAGGATGGGGGGGGGGAGAGGGGGGCGTCCCCTCTTTCTCAGAGCCATCTGGGGGCCATATTTAAGCACTCGCAGGCTGTGGTTTAGGGAGAGGTCCTGGGGGGACCTCAAAGGCATTGCCCCAAACTGGAAGAGGCCAAGGATCAGCGGTGGGATGGAGAGGCGGTGAAAGTGACAAAGATTTCCTATCTGGGGACGCTGTCCCGTTGGGGGCAGAAAGGAGGAAGGGAGGGGTACTATTCCTTGGGCTTTCTCGATTGGATAAGAAGAGGTCTCTCACTTGTCAGTTCCAACTGAGCTGGATCTCTGTCTCACGCAGGCTCCCAAATTATTCGTTCTCTCCACTCGCCCCACCAAATTATTTATTAATGTGCCCATTTATTTATTATCTAATTATCCCAAATCCCATGTCAGACATCTTACTCGTCACTAACTCACCTAAGAGCTCTGCAAAGCAGATAGTCTCTTCCTTCAGGTGAGGAAACTGAGGCCTGGGGTGGTTCAACACCTTGGTTAAAGACAGGCCACCGGTGGGTAGCAGAGCTAGAATTTGAATCCAAGCCTCTGTGACTGGAAATTCCATGCCGTTCTTACTCTGCTACGATAAATCTCCTGTGATCAGGGCACCACTAAATCCTGCAAAGGATGTAAAAATAAACCAGAAGAGGATCCTACTTTTAAAAAAATGGTCTGAAAGTTGAGATCTGACATATCTATAAATAATAGTGATACTGAATAGAGTGTGATAAATGCCTGGAAAGAGGTGCAGATAAAATATGAAGGGATTTGGAAGAGGCAGCGAGCGCTTCTGGGCACTTTCTCTGGATCTTGGAGCATCGGTAGGATTTGGGCCTCTGGCTCTAAGGGGAGAACATATTGCAGCAGAGAAAATGGCTGTTCAGAGGCCCCAGATAACAAAGCCTGGAGGGCATTAAGGGGACTTCAACTAGAGGAAGTTGGTGGAAGCTACCTCAAGAGGACAACTGAGAAATGAAAAGGCTGGTGGTTTAAGTGAGTGCCTGTCTTTTAATAACCGATAAAGAGTTTGGCCTTTTTCTCCTATAAGCAACAGAACGTGATCGAAGGTTTGGAAGCATGTGATTGAGAAGGCTTATTTTCCCGTGGCAGTGTGGACGATAAATCGGAGGAGAGAGAGAGAAAAGGCAGACAGACAATTGCACTAATCGTGGTTTTCAGGACTTCGACCTTGCACATTGCTGCACTTCTATTCATTTCTGGCTTTGTGGGGAACATAACCTCTCAGTGTCCATCAACACAGTCGTGTGGAGTCCTAAGGGTCCTGTGCCGTTACTTTGAATCATTGAGCAAGTCCCCAGGGGCTGAGCGAGCATCCAGGTGTTGACAAGGATGTGAGTTTAAGTGGTAGGTCCCTCTTGGCTTTCTCCAGGGGCTCGTCCAGGGAGCCTACCATTCCCAGACCAGCATCTCCACAGGCTTTCCCTTCTCAAGCATAAAGAATCCCTCTCTGAGAAGCGGCTGATGTATTAGAAAGAGGAGCATAGTCTATCTGGAGAAGAGAGGGCTAGGACTCAGGACCCCAGATGCCAGGCTCTGTCCTAGCCCTAAACTTCTGATTGACTTTGGGCCACCCACCTTACCGCTTTGGATTCAGTTTTGTCGTATCCCAAACATGGAGAATGTAATTCCTGGTTCACCTAGGGTCAGGTGGGATTATGTTGTGCAGATTACACAGGGTATCAGTTTTCAGACTGGGTCTAAACCTTGACTTCTTTGGCGATGCTTCAGCTGGGCACAGGCTGAATACAAACCCTTGAATCCACTGCATCTGTACATACTGGGCTTCTGCTGCAAATGTGTAAGGAATGATGGTTTAAACCACTGGTGATACAGGGGCGCCTGGGTGGCTCAGTCAGTTAAGCTTCCGACTTAGGCTCAGGTCATGATCTTGTGGTTTGTGGGTTCAAGCCCCATGTCGGGCTCTGTGCTGACAGCTCAGAGCCTGGAGCCTACTTCAAATTCTGTGTCTCCCTCTCTCTCTGCCCCTCCCCTGCTCACTCTCTCTCTCTCTCTCTCTCTCTCTCTCTCCTCTTTCTCTCTGTCTCGAGTATAAATAAATAAATTTTAGAAACAGGATAGCTTTGGGGTGCCTGGGTGGCTCAGTCGGTGAAGCATCTGACTTTGGCTCAGGTCATGATCCCATAGTTTGTGAGTTCAAGCCCCAAGTCGGGCTCTGTGCTGACAGCTCAGAGGCTGGAGCCTGCTTCGGATTCTGTGTCTCCCTCTCTCTCTCTCTGCCCTACTCCTGCTCATGCTCAGTCTCTCTCTGTCTCTCAAAAATAAATAAACATGAAAAAAATTTTTAAATAAATAAACCACTGTGATATATTAAAAATAATTCAACTGGGAGCCAGAAGCTACGAAGGAGATTCCAGGCTCCACCCTCAACAGTTGTGAGACCCTCAGCAAGCCGTTTATTTTCGCCCTGAACGGCTGCTTCTTCATCTGTCACGTGCTTGGTTTGAATAGCTGATCTGCGTCCCTTCCCCGGGATGAGGCTCTATTTCTCCATTGTGTGGGAATTATAGGAATACATACGCCATAAATTGAAACAATGTCTTAACTAATACTTCAAAAGTAAGGCTCTGTATCCCATCAGCTATGCAGACTAGGAGTCAGCCTTGGGGCCGTCAAAACAGGCAGGAAGCAAAGCCAAAATGCATGCACGTTCGTCTTAGGAAAGCCGTCTAAGCCCTCACTCGGAGCTCACCGATCCTTAGTTTGTGCAGAATCCTAACACGCGTGGCTGTTCGACGGCACGGCCTGCAGCAGAAAACCCTGCAGCAAGACAGTGCCAGCTAGAAACAAGTACTTGGGAAGCAGGACCGGGTGACTGACACCAAGCAGGTAGGAACGAAAAGGGCAAGAAGCATGGAGGAACTGAAGCAAGCGTCCGAAGCTGCTTGAAGACAGGCGTCGCCGATCCTCCCACCGGCTAGTTCTAGCCACCGCTCTGGGGCAAGAGTTGCGCTCCTGCAAAATCCGGAGGCATCTGAGACAGTGAAAACGTTGGCTCCGAGTTGGAAGAGATGAGTCAGTAGAGAAGCAGAGCAAGGCATACACCGAATAGTCATTTTAAAAAGCCAAGCTGTCACATCTGAGGTCCGAGGGAAACAGTGACTTAAGAAAAACATGAAATACGAAAAGCGCACGTGGAGCCAGCGGCTCGGATATTAAGAAGACTGTCAAAGTGGTTCAGGTAGATGCACTAACTGATGTCCCAGGAATGACCCTGAGTCGTTGCGGTTAAAAATAAATGATGTTGTGCAGCCTTTACTGCAGGAAGCATGGAAATGCACGATGTCCCCGGGGGGGGGGGGGGGGGGGGGGCGGGGGGGAAGCTTTGCAACAAACAGAGTGAACTGGGGAAGGGGGCGGTTGGAGAATCAAGCTTCGGTTCTTAGAGGGTTAAGGCTCAGTTATCTGGAAATGCCCTTATCTAAATTCCCCATAAAGTCAGGTCTTCCTATGGCCGTTCTCCTTCTTCTAGAGGGTTACATGAGATTCTGGCCTCAGGGGGTTTGGGGTGGGGGGTGGGGCTCCCAGGACGCCCTAATGGACGCCGTGCCCGGAATGGCCAGGCGTCTGAAAGAGGCTTTGGTTGCTGTCAAGTGCTCTGTCCGTCTCTATTTTGTGCTGCTTGGGGAGACACACAGAGAGCAAGCCTTTCTAGAACCCCCAGCTGCCTCAGGCCAGACAGCATTTCCTTCTTCTCTTTCCACCACCTGGCCAAGGCCAAGAATTTGCAACAAAGTTTGTAGATTTGATGACTGCGGGGGCCCTGCGGGATGGTGGGGGATGTGCAGAAGGCTGAGCCTGGACAAAAGGCCAAGGAAACCCCAGTCTGGATTCCTGTTCCTTGTGGTTACTCTTCCCTCACACGAGTGCTGTAAAAGCAGAGAAGCCTTCTGGACTGTGGCCAGGAGGAAGCCTGAGACCACTTCACGGGCGTAGCACTGGGCCGGGGCGGGAGGGAAGATTCTGAAGGGGAGAACTTGGCTTCTGTTGCCACGTTAGCACTGAGGGCACCTGTTAACTATCGAATGTGAACAGGCTCTAAATCTGAGGTCTGCCTGGGGCCACCCCTCTAATATAGGGGATGTACCCCATGTTCCTCCAGACACTCGGGATGGTGGGATGCCTGCCCCAAGGCAAAGCAGGGAACGGAACTACAATGAACACTTTGCTAAGCCCTTTCCTGCATTTGCTCCCTGAGTCCTCACTGCAGCTCTGTGAGGTGAGGCATTGCTGGACCCATTTCACAGACAGTGGCTCTGAGGCTCAGAATGGTGAAGTGGCTTTCCTGTGACAGATGCGAGTTTTAAGTCAGGTGTATCCAATGCCACAAAGTTGTCTGCTTCTTTCGCTCTACGGGCTTCCTGGAGGACAGAGAGTGAATGCTCCTGGAGGCAATTTCTCCATGATGTTTGAGAAACTCAACCTCTGTTCTTGATCAGCGACAGCAGCCCTTGGGAACTTGTTAAAGAATGCAAATTCTCGGGCCCCGCCTCAGGCCTCCCGCAAATTCTGGGGATGGGTCCTGCAATTTGTGGTTCAGTGAACCTTCCAGGTGATTCCGATTGCAGCTAAAGTTTCAGAAGCGCTTCTCTAAGGCCTTGCTACTCAAAGTGCGGTCCCAGGACGAGGCGGGAGGCAGCAGCAAAAAGCCTGTGAGAAGGGCAGAATCTCACATCCCCCTCCTGGACCTCAAATTCGAGTCTGCCTTTCAACAGGATTCTCAGGGGTTCAAGAGCACATCAAAGTTGCAGAAGTAGGTGGCTCTGCTGGTTGAAGGCATTGCTGACTCCATCCTGTGGTGCATGAGCTGAGCAGTAAGCAGGTCCTCTAGAAGTTTCAGGAATGGGCTGGCATCAGTCCAGATGGAACAGACAGGTAGGCATGGGTGAGCAGGCTGGGCTACACTGTGAATGGCCAGGTGAGGCCCAGTGCTTTAATGTTCTGCTTACTGGAGGCTAGAGGCCCCCGGCTAGACCTTTGGAAGAGACGGCATCCTCTGAAGACTTCCTTTTTGCTCAGTGTTCCCTGGAGGACAGGGATGAAAGGCTTTCTCCTTTCTCACCAAACTGATGGATACAGAGTAGTTGCTAAGCTGTCTGGGCTGAGAAGGATACTGTCCATGTCTGGGCTCAGGGGTGATGAGTTCTGGGATCGATTAGCAATGCCTGTCATGGATGTGAAATTGGGCAATACCCGTATGTGTGCTGCACTGATGTGTGAGGGTAGAGGGGTCAGAGGACCAAGAGTTTGAGCTAATCAGTGAAGAAATTTGACAAACACTTAACTGCAGATACATTTTTCTCTTTGCAGAGTGTATGAGCCGATTCTCCTATATCCTTTTATTTTTTTTTTTAAATTTTTTTTTTCAACGTTTGTTTATTTTTGGGACAGAGAGAGACAGAGCATGAACGGGGGAGGGGCAGAGAGAGAGGGAGACACAGAATCAGAAACAGGCTCCAGGCTCTGAGCCATCAGCCCAGAGCCCGACGCGGGGCTCGAACTCACGGACCGCGAGATGGTGACCTGGCTGAAGTCGGATGCTTAACCGACTGCGCCACCCAGGCGCCCCTCCTATATCCTTTTAAAAACCAAACTACGATTTTTGAAAGGTAAAAATAAATATGGTACAAGAAATGCAAACACAATACAAGTATGTAAACCCTCTTCTCCTGACAACCACTCTCAACGGTTTCTAGGGTATGCCTCCAGTGTTATTTTTTAAAAATTTTTAATGTTTTTTATTTTTATTTGAGAGAGAGAGAGAGACAGAGCACGAGCAGGGGAGGGCCGCAGGGATGAAAACAGAATCCGAAGCAGGCTCCAGGCTTCGAGCTGTCAGCACAGTGCCTGACATGGGGCTGGAACTCACTAGCAGCGAGAACATGACCTGAGCTGAAGTTGGACACTCAACCGGCTGAGCCCCCCGGGTGCCCCTGGAGGTATTTTTATACACACACACACACACACACACACACACACACACACACACACTTTACTTTGCAACTTATTTGGAGTTTGGCTCACTCTAAAAATTTTTTTCCAAGGTTATATAGTATTCCGTTATTTGTAGGCACCATGATTTATGTAGCTAGTCCTCCATTAATGGATATTTTGATTGTTTTTGATCTCTTTGCTACCGATTACACTTTACATTGCAAAGGATGTCCCTGTACGCATGTCTGTGTTCTCAAGTGAGAGCATGTCAGTAGGACCGATGGTCCAAGGGAATGTGCATTTTAAATTTAGATGATTCAGGCCCAGTTGACTTCTCAAACATTTGTGCCAATTTTCACTCCCACCTACAATATACCAGCTGGCATTTAAAAAAATGTCTTTTCATTTTGAAATAATTACGCAGTTACAAAAAGTTGCAAGCACAGTAGTGCACAAACACCTTTTTTTTCTGAACCATTTGAGACGACATTACAGACCCAACCCCCCCCCCCCCAAGCCCCCCAGTCTCGGAATACATCGCTGCTCATTTCCTAGGAGCAAGCACACTCCCATGTAACCACAATACAACCTTCCAGATCTGATACCTGGCAATCCTCTGACCTTTTGAATATCACCAACAGTCCCAATAATGTCGCTCATAGTGAACAGGTCCAGGCTGGAATCAGCTGTTGGTTTCCGTGTGGTGTCTCATTTGGAGGAGTCCTTCCGCTCTGCCTTGAGTGGGGGTCAATTCGCGCAGTGGTCCTCAGTTTGGGTTTCTCCAGTGTTTCCTTGCGATAAGATTCCAAGTACTCGCCCTTGGCAGAGATATCGCACAGGTGACGCTGGATCTTCTCCCCGCATCCGAGCAGGGGGCACACGAGTTTTATTTGTCCCATTTCTGTCGACGTTCCCTTTGATCACTCACTTCAGGGGGTGGCTGTTTCCTTCACTTCAAAGTGACGTTCTCTTTACAATTAATTAGTATTTTGTTCAGAGGGATTTGGGCACAAATTAGTATTTTGTTAGGAAGGTCTTGGAAACCGTGTAAATACCCATCAGATTTTCAGTGTACTCGTGTATTGATATTTCTTAGTGTGTTTTTCTATTTTATTCCACAGGTTATATTCCATGACAAGCATTCTTTATTCGGGTGGGAGCCCTTCCCAGCTGTCTCCTGTGCACGTCTGACTTGTCTACAGTCTCACTTTTTCAGGATTCTTGCCCTCTGGCACCAGGAATGTTCCGACTCATCTTACACTTTCCCTGTCTCAGTCCTGGATTCAGCTGTTTCCCAAAGAAGCCCTGTTTCCTTTTAGAAGCCCTGTGAGAATAATATTTACACACACACACACACACACACACACACACACACACACATTAAACTTACATTTATTTCTATACCTATCTATGTATGTTGAAAGTGACAAGTTCACAATGGTGCTTTCAATCCAACACTACAAGGGTGAGCCTGGTTTTCTCTCTTCCTGTGGTTTTTTTTTTTTCTCTTCCCGTATTTTTAACACTCCTCTCTGACAACAAGAACCTTAGATCCTATTACCCTGGGCATATTTGCTAATTTGTTCAAGCCTCATGTATATAGCACATCTCCCATGTTGATCACCACCCTTCCCCCCAACAGATTCCCTCCAAATTCAGTCAGGCTTTGACACTTTATGCTGGGCCACCCACATGGGGCTCCCCCACTGCACCATCTCCCCTGTGGGGAAATCCCTCCCCACCTTACTCGGGCCACCCCTCCATGCAGGGTCCTCCCTGGTCCTCTCGGGAGGTGACTCCCCATGTAGAGCTACACTCCCCAACATGGATTCCCCCACTGTGCTGGCCTCTGGCTCCCACCCTGAGCCACCGTGGCTCTCCCCATCCTCAACCACAGCATGGACACCTACATTGTTCAGCTTCACCTGAAAGCTTTAAGACTGAAACAAACGGATGGGAAGCAGAGGAAGAGGGAAAGGAAGAAGGAAGAGGAGGAAACCAACTAGTGTTTTAATGGCCTTCATTGTTCCCTACTGTGCATCTTCATATTCCCCACCATCATGGGGACCTTTCTGCTTCTAAGGAGCCTGGAGGTTTTTCCTGAAAAAGAAGAGAGATGCATGATGTTGGGTTCTGGACTTGATCAAGTGTATGTGAGGACGTGTTTCTGAAATTATGAGTGGGGCCCAAATCCGCCCTTGACACTCTTCTTTTGGGTGGCCTGTGCAAATTTGGAGTAGACGGCAAGACAGGATAGGACGTGCAGAAAATATACTCGAGGCAATGGTGGCAAAAGGCAACAGAGAGGGAGAGTCTGACTGATGCTGACTGACCTTGAGTGAAGGAGAGAGGGTGGGTGGAGGCGTTTCAGAGTGCAGGGAAGTTCTAAGGGAAGTTTGACAAGGCTTTCAGAGAGTGCCATGCCACACTCGCCCATCAGAAGGCCCCTGTCTCCCAGGAGGGCACCTGCCTCAGTATCCCTGCCATGCTGGGGGCACTGTGGAAACAGCGGTGGCAGCATGGAGGTATTGAGGAGTTCAGAGCACAGCAGTGGGTCTGACGTCAGAGATCTGAGAGGAGCCCTCTCGTGGCTGCCACAGGAGCAGAAGGGCAAGGTGCCCGTCTAGAAGGGAAAGCCTGAATTGTAACCTATTAGCAAACAGACACATCAGCAATCAGAGAGCTGGAACCTGCGGCCACGAGCAGAGGCACACAGAAAAAAGGGAGGAAAGATGAGCAAAGAGGAAGACAGGTAAGCTCTCCTGCCAGGGATCCCATGCAATTGGCTCCGCATTTTTAGACTGGTAAGTCGAGGCACCCCCTGATATATCCCTTTGACTGGAACCAGTCATTTGGAGACCAGCCATCTGCAAAGCCAGACTAGCCTCCCGAAGGCCCACTCCACCTATTACTTTCTTGACTCTTGGATCTTTGATTCCTTTCGCACCTTAGCTCCCCTTAACTGACTCTCCTTCCTTCTTGGCAACCCATTCATATTCCTTTCTTGGGTTTAGCAACCTCGGTTTTCAACACGGCATGGGTTTTCAACATGGCATGCTTCCTTGGGCTCAGGGGCTCCCACAGCTGTATGTGGGATCATTTTCTGTTCCACCTTTTCTCATCAGGGCCCACTGGCCAATCCAGGCCCTTGATCTTCAGTTCCCAGTATTAGTGGCAAGTCAGGGAGAGTGGGGACAGTGTGCTGGCCAGGGCACATGGCTCCGACCGGGAACACTGGAAGAGAGCAAGGGAATCCCCACAGTCCTCGGCCTTCTGGGTTAAACTGACTATACTCTTCGTTACCTCTAATACTAGGAAATAAGTCCAATCTTTACATCTATAGAGCAGTGGTGCCTCTTTCTAGGTTTGATAAGAATGCTGGGAAGCATGTGATGGCATTTTATAGGTGAGAAAGCGGAAAGCCCAGAGAGGGTTAAGTGATGGGCCGAAGGTCACACGGCTAGACTAGACGGGGCACAGCTGGGTTAATGCTTAGTCAACTCTTCTTCCCACAACACCCTACTTTCCTATCTATTGTGTGCCCCCAACTCATGGATCCTCTCTCAACTCTCCTGAGAGCCTGCTACATTAATCCTGATCCCTTCCCCCACCTCCCGCAACCTTCTGAAATAACTTGCTCTACTGAATCATCGCTTTACCTACAAGATATAATTTTATTCTCCTGCCTCTGATTTCATTATCTCTGTTTTGTCACTCGATCTCGCCTTTTCTAGGGGTTCCAAAGGATTTACAATGAATGATAAGAATGGAATTATAAGCACCAAAAAATAGAGAATAATTAAATGTCAGTCATGGCCGTGATAGAGTGAATGGAATTCTGTATCTCACTGTTTGGGGCACCGACTACGATGATACTCATTAACTGTTTTTTCTTCTTAAGGCTGTGAGTTTGGCTGGGAATTCAGCTGCACATGATGCGTCCTGCTTACCTTTTGCTCCCCAGCCCCACCCACGTGCTTCCCCTTGCAGAAGATAAGCATCTCCGGGAGCGAGAATTTTCAAATGAGATTGTTTATGCATCACGGAATAAGTATTAACAGCTAAAGTGCATTCATATGGTGATTGTTTTCTGGTGATGAGAACGGGAAGTGTTATTTCTCTATTAAATCGTGGAGGCCGCGGGATTATATGCACGCCGCCCTGATGGGCCAGCTCTGTTTCTGTCTACTCAAAGCGAGGCTCAGAGTCTCATTTTCAGACTTGACTCTTCTGTGTATTGGCCTGAATGTTCTGTGTGCATGTGGGCATTGGTGGCAAGGAAAAACACTAGTTGCCAAACGCGCATGTTGAGTCTACTTCGAAGTCTGCTTTACAGGCGGATGGTGCCCCCGTCTCCCCTGGGGTGGGTCCTGTGCCCCACCCTATAAGGGACACGGTAAGTGCAACCAGGGAGGAAAGGCACAGGAAGAGCAACTGAAGAAGCCCGGGATGTGTAGGATGAAGAGGCAAAGCGCAGAACGGGTATGAGAGCTGTCTTCAAATACCTGGAGGGAAAGATTCAGTTCAGGAACACAAAACTAGAATTTAAAGATAGAAGGTTTCTGGTTCCGGGGCACCTGGATGGCTCCGTCGGTTGGGCGGCCGACTACAGCTCAGGTCATGATCTCGCGGTCTGTGAGTTCGAGGCCCGCGTCGGGCTCTGTGCCCACAGTTCAGAGCCTGGAGCTTGCTTCCGATTCTGTGTCTCCCTCTCACTCTGCCCTTCCCCTGCTTGCTCTCCGTCTCTCTCTCTCTCTCAAAAATAATAAACATTAAAAAAAACAATTTAAAAAAATAACGTTTCTGGTTCCACAAAACAATACTATTTCACATTAGTGCAGTACCTAACTACTCACGAAGTCCTTTCCAAAACACTGTCACTAGACGGTTATCTCCAGGAGGATAGAAGTTTTGCCAAATTTTGTTTTCTCGCTTAATATCCACAGCTGCTATGAGAGCATTTAGACATAGGAAGGGCCCAATAATCCCAGCTGAATAAGTGAATGAATGAGCGTGAGCATGTGGGGCTTGACGTTAGAAGCCCATTTTGCAGATGATAGAAACTGAGGTTCAGACATGTCCAGTGGTTCCCGGAGCTCACATAAGCTAAGTCATCTTGAACCCAGGGCCTCTAATAAGAGTCTCCTGGCTTACTCGGGGTTTAACGATGCGGGCTTTCTGCAATAAGTTGGGCATCTCCTGTGGTAGTTAGTGAGCCCCTCATCAGAATTTGAACAGGCGATTCATGCTTCTGCTACTGTTATTTCCTGAATTATCTGGAGAGTCACCCTCAGAGGGGTCGGGTGGGCCACAGCATGGCTACTTTTCTTCACGTCAAGTTAGTAAGAACGTGACTTCCCGGACTTCTGTCTTGCCATTCCTTATCTCTTCTCTTTTTTGTGTGCATTTTTCCTGCCTCCCAACTTTCTGGAAAACTCTCCCATAAGGCTCCTCTCTCAGTCTTTGCCCCTCCCTCGGAGTATGAACTATTCTCGGAGGGGAGAAGAGGTAGGAGGACTCTTTCCAGTCACCCTGGAATCACACCAATCAGGCACCTCGTTCTCCATTTAACAAGAGTCCAGCCTTGCTCACAGCAGCTATGCTGAGGGTCCTCACCTTTTGCCGCACCTGGTTCCATGACCCGTCCCCAAAAGATGATCCCTACGTGTACCCAGCCAGGTCTCCAGCTTCTTCGCAAAGCTTAGAAAGACTGCCCTAGCTGGCGTCTCTGGGTGACAGGGAACCCAGGAAGAGAAATGATTAGAAAGAAATATTCATTAAAATGGCTAAGGGTGAGGGAACTTGAAAGTGTGAGATAACACAGACCTACCACGCTCCCGTTTCCGTCAGTCTGCGAACCCCCTCCTTCTCAGATGGATGCCCTCCTGGGACTTGAAGTCCCTTTGTCTCTGAAGAAGAGTCAAGTGCAACCCTCTCACCTGGCCTTTGTCATTCATGCTCTGGGCACAGGGGCTCTGGGCTCCCAGGATCTCAGAGAACCACACCCCATTACTTCCCAGCCATTGTTATGACCCAGAAGGACAAGAAACAACGGAATTTCCAGAAGCACCCAGCAACAAGAAGATAGCTAATGGGACCACTAATAAGAAAGCAAACCTTGTACAGAAAATCCGTCTCCTCTACTTTCCTCTCATCAATATTGCTCCGAAAGTCAATTTGTCACCATACAGTCAGAAAGCTCACCCCGGTCTCCTTAAATGTTTCACGCTAGGTTTACCCAACAAGAGTAGTAAAAATAATGACACCATTATTCCTCTTCCCTCTTTGTTTTCGGTGCTTCACTTGCAGATTTGAATAATGAACTATACTCACAGTATCTGTACTCTCTTGCTCTTGACTTCCTCTACTGGCTAAAAGTGAAGCTATTATCTGATTGTCAAAGACTGAGGAGGGTTTCCTCCTGCAGTCAGTGATCCTGTGATGTAGATACGCTCTGGAGTGAATTTATCGAGAGTACAATTTCAAGCTATATAAGAGAAAATTACCAGCCAGTGTGGAAATGAATCTGGAACCTGGTGAAATATTAAATATTTCATTAGTAATCCTTTTGGAACAAAAATAAGTAGACAACAGAATTAGTTGTGAGTTAGGCATAAAAGCCTAATTAATGTTATTGTATTCGGCTGATTGACTTCGAGGCTATTAAATCATTATTTTATTGTCTGCATCTCTGCCTTGTTGAGGCTAAAGAAACCATTTCATCAGAAAAACTGTCTTCTTCTTCTTCTTCTTCTTCTTCTTCTTCTTCTTCTTCTTTTTAACTTCTGCGCTTCCAAGGAGACCCACGCGTGTGCCCGAACTTGGTTTCTGACACCGTTGAGGTTGCCCCTTTGAATGGGCCTTCTCGTGCATTTTAGGAGATGTAAAGTCCACCTCTGCCATGGAGAACACATTGGAAGCGGATATGGCAACCACCCCGGGAGACCAGACGCACGTCTGGAAGGTATCTGGAGCTCATGTTGTCCGTGCGTTTGCACCAACAGGGGGGTGTCCCACCTACTGTTCCTCTTTATCTCCATCTTCATTGTCTTCATCTCCTTCTGCCTGTTGCACAATCTTGGCTCCATATTCCATTCCACAGTCCATCATCCGCAGAACCAGGCAAAAGAAATCTCTCTTATACATAAGAACATGTCTGCACCTATTTGGGATGACCGTCTCCAAGTCTTTACTGCCAGTCCTACAGGTGCCATTTAGCAAGGACAGATGTTGAGGCCTAACTGAAGTATCCAAAGGGAGCTTCTCATGTCTTAGCCCGGATCTGGAGCATGGTGGCCACTGACATCAATATTATATGACATCTGTAAGTGAATTGGGGAAAGGTTCTCTTCCTTTGTGCCATTGTAGCCTCCCACCAAGTCATATAGTCCTTGGCGAGTAAAGTGCAGGTTTGGATTTTGGCACTGCTTGTTCCCTTGGCCAGGCTTTCTTGAGCAGTGAACAACCTGAACGACCATACACAGCAGACCCAGGCTGGTCTCTTTTGGCAGCCCTGGCTCTCATAAAGATGTAAAGTAGGCAAAGTCTATCTCTAGGGCTTTCCATCTTGGCCTTCCTGTTCTTTCCTTTTCTGTCTACCCATCCAGATGCTAGAACTTATTCTTTAAGAAGGTGGTCTTTTTTCAGGGGACTTCAAAATCCCATTTTAATAGGGTTTCCTGAAAGAACAAGAAAACTTTGAGAGGCAAAGCAATAAATTTTATTTTATGTTATCAAAATTCTTTTTTTAAGTTTATTTATTTTGAAAGAGAGAGAGGAGAGAGTGAGCATGAGCAGGGGAGGGGCAGAGAGAGAGGGAGAGAGAAAGAATCCCAAGCAGGCTCTGGACTCTGCACTGAGCCTGATGTGGGGCTCGATCCCATGACTGTGAGATCATGACCTGAGCAGAAATCAAGAGTCAGATGCTCAATCCACTCGGCTGCCCACACACCCCTAAAGTAACACATTGCAAGGGGCAATTGCAGGCACACCCAAAAGCCCAAAAGGCTTTCCAACGTCTTACGATTGAACTTCTGTTGGCTGCTTTGGGGAGAGAGGTGTCCATACAATAGGTAAAGTTCCTCTGCCTGGATTCTGGCGATCAGTTGACCAGGCTTCACTTTTTGGGTGTTAAGGCCATTCTCAACATGGCAGAAACCAAGCCAAGGGGTGGGTCAGACATGAAAATCCCTGGGAGTTGGGCTCTGGTGGTCTAGTTAGAAATTTATCTGGGCTGCTTTTGGCTTCTGCAGAGACTAAGGGAATAGAGAGGCCCATTACATAAACAGTTCGGATCCCACTCAAGCCAAAATGGGTAGCCTGGGCCATGTGATAACATGGAACTCTCTGGCCACATCAGTCTCACTTGAAAATAACTCTCAACTTTTTACAAAGTGTAGCTATAACCCAATACTCACTTTTTCTTACCACTCTCCTTTTCTTTTTCCTTTTTCCTTCTGAGAAGCAAATGGAAAAAGCAAAGGAAGAAAGAACGTGGAGTTGAAAGGGATTTTTCCCATGTTAGTGGGCATAGTGGCTTGGAATCAGGTGGAAGGCTTTAATGTTTATATTTTTAAGATCAGTAGCTGTATTTTCTCTGGCTAAAACTGATGGCAGTAAAATCGGCTCCGTAATTTGGAAAGAAATTAAGCAGCTCTGGATGGGCGTGCAGCCTGGTTCTGCTTTCCTAATACTAAATCTAAAGTTTCCTAATGACGGGGATGTGATTAGTAGGGCGATCTTTCCTCGGGTCCTGTGGGTAGATGTCACAGAGGGTTGGGAGGGGGAAGGGAGAAGCTAGTGCTTCCCCACGTATGATCGATAACCCTGGCTCCCAAATGCAGTGGATTTGTACCAAGGAAAATCACACTGCTCTCCTCTGAGTACCAGAGCATAGCAGTGCTCTCCAGCAAGCCTCCTGGGAAACCTGCCTGGTCACGGACGAAGAGGGGCATGAGCTCAGCGGGACAGAGCCTGTGAAGGAGGCCACAGTCTCATCTCAAGCTGGCCATCTTATCTCAGAGGGGCCACACCTGTTTCACAGCTCTGGCTGAGGCCCTTTCTCTCAACTTCGTGAGGGTCCTTAGCACCAGCAAGATGGGCTGGGTGGATGATGGAACCTCCACAAAGCCACCACACGCCTGCTGAGGCAGGAAGCGTGTACATTCCATGCCCATTTACTGCACCCCTGGCCCGTTCCAGATGCCCAGTACCTTGTAGGGCATTCAGAGACAACACAGGAACAGCCCTGACCTGAAGGAGATCATCATTGGATGGATGAAGCCAGAATAGACACAGACAGTGAATGAAGTGAGCTCAGAACTGAATGGAAGCACGGAGGAGGGCCCCCATTGTATTTTTGGAAGTGGCTAGAAGAGTCGGTCTGAACTTGGAGGCAGCGAGAGTGGGGTTTCTTCTAAAATGCGACCCCTGCAGTCCCCAAATGTCGTTCGTCTTTATGGAGCAGTGTGGACTGTAAGAGAGCACGAGATAGAGAAGAAAGATGAACAAAACCTTGGCCTTACTCTGTTTCTCTCGGGAATCTCCATCGGCTACACTCAGATTTAATAAAACCACTTCAAGACAGCAGCACCCATCCAAGGTTGTATGTGGTCACGCCGGGAGAGGCTCTCTCAACTTCCATTTTTCCTTGAAAAACTTGGAAAGCGAAAATCTTCGTTGTCCAGAAGATCTGGCTGCATACAAATTAGGTCCTGCAAATCCAATGCCTGTTGGGGAAGTTTGGAATATGCAGGCAGTGGCCATCTTGGCCGCGGGCAAAGGAGGCTGGGCAGAGACGCCAACTTTCAGGGATCACGGCGGTGGCAGGGCAGTGACGGTCAGATTCAGTGGCAGCAATGGAGCACCAGCTTCCTGCCCCCTGGATGAAGGTGGTGTGACCTTGAGATAGTTTAGTGGTGGTTCCTGCTCCTCTAGAACTGCCTCGTATTTTGCAAGCAACCACGTCATGTGTTAAGTCTTGGCATTCAAAATACCCAGAGAGATTTCTGTTCCCTGCACTGAATCCTGGTGCAGGGTCTGGGTACTCCCCTTGGTCTGGGTCTATTTCCCAAACTAACTGCTCTCAACCTGTCCTTTTGAGTCTCTACCGGCTTCCACTGCTCCAACCCTTGGCCCCCCTCTTTGACCGTAACTCAAGTTCACCCCTTGACTCATCTGTTTCTAGTCTCCTAGGCCGTAACATGTGCTGTTGATGCCCCACCCCGTAACCCCTTGGCCTATAACCTCTTTGCCCACCTACGGCAGCTGCCGTAGAGAATTTCCAGAATGGTGCCCGCTTAGTGAAGGAGTAGCCCCAAGGGTGAGGAAATCACCCCGAGGGAGAAACCTTTAACCGAAATGGGGTGTTGACGTCAGTGGGGGAATACACTGCCTCTTCCGCCATCCTCTTGCGGGACATTTCTAAGACTCTACGTGGTTTCTCGGAGAGCCCTGCTGAGCCCTGATGGAAACCAGCCTTCTGGTTTCCTCCCTCCTCTGTCCTGTACTGCACATTTCTTCCCTTGTGCCCCCTACAATCATCTCTCAAACAAACTGCCTGCACTCCAGTCCTACTCTTGTGGGTTTGCTTTTGGGGAACTGCCCACCGAGATCAGGATAAACCTGCCTGCCAATCCAGCTTGTGTCGTCCGTGTTCTCACTGCATCTGCCACGGGGAGGCCTGGGGCTCTGCCAGCTTTGACCCTGAAGGCCCCACTTCCTGGGAGACCCCTCAGTCCCAGGCCAACCAGGATGGCTGTTCACTCTAGCACAGGCTGGCAAATAGGAACAGATACTGCTCTATTTTATGGCCTACTTCATAGAAACCTATGAACTCCTGCTCGGGTGGGGTTCTAGAAACACCCCGATACCTTGGAAAGCAAAATTTAAATGCTAACACTGGTGTTATAGTGGTTAGTCTTAACTGCATTAAATTCTTCCCTTGATTTTTGTTTCCATCTTTATTTTTAGAAGTTTATTTATTTATTGAGAGAGAGAGAGAAATGAGCAGGAGAGGGGCAGAGAGAGAGAGAGAGAGAGAGAGAGAGAAAGAGAATCCCAAGCAGGCTCTGTGCTGTCAATGCCGAGCCCGATGTGGGGCTTGAACTCATGACCCACGAGATCATGACCTGAGCTGAAATCAAGAGTCAGAAGCTTAACCGACTGAGCCACCCAGGCGCCCTTTGGTTTCTACCTTTAAAGGGCCTCAGCTGGGAGAGCCGAGGGTTGGAACTCTTAGGGTGCGGGCCCCGGGGATCAGCGGCCCTGCAGCATTTGCATCCGGACAGGCTTGGCAGCAACTTTGCAGAACCTCGTGACGTGGCTGGAATCCACCTGCTTTCGCCTCCCTGACTTTATTCACTTCTCAGAGGCCAACTTCACGGACATGGGGGCACCTGCTGGGTGTCCAGCTCCATTCTAGACACGGTGACAAACAGGTCTACAGGCACAGCTCCTGCTCAGAAGGACAGTTCATGCTCCTCCTGTCTCTCCTGGGGTCCAGCCAGCTGGGCCCAAGCGTCTGCTGAGCACTTAGTAAGTGCTGCTTCTTTGCCAGATGCTCAGGGATGCAAATGTGCAAGGCGGAGGACAGGGTTGTTTTTTTTGTTTGTTTTTTTGTTTTTGCGGGGGGGAATGTGGACGTTAATCAAATACCCGCACAGGTAATGCATTAAACTTGTGGTTGGTGCTAACAGGAAAAAATGATAGGGAGCTCTGAGAATATAAAACAGGCTTCGTCCCCAGCTAAGGAGTTGGAGAACTCTGTTCCAAGGAAGTGACCTTAAAGCTGGGATAAGAAAGGTATAAACGATAAGGAGAGGAGGAGCAGGATGGAGAACGTTCCAGGCCCTGAGAGGCAAATGCTTTTCAGAATGAGGACGCGTGCAACCCGTGTGTAGAAGCAAAGGGGTGCATTGAGTGAGTGGCTGCAGAGATGGTGAAACCAGGCAGGTGGGCCTTTGGAGATTGTTTAGGACCCTTTGTTATATTCTTAGAGCAATGGGTAAAGGTCAGGCAATGCAGAGCTCTGTTTGCTGCGCTGCTGAGAGAAGGAAGATCAGGGAGGGTGCATGGGGTGGGGCTGAGACATGCATTGCCCTTGAAAGGAGGGAGAGGGGAGCAGGACAGACACTGGCTTGGGAAACCCGGGGACATGTCATTTTAGAGATGGACCAGGCCCAGCACATCCTCGGGGGGTGAATAATGTGTCTGAGGAGCTATCCCACAAACGGACTGGTGTAGAGGGAGCTGCAAACCCCCGGTCGGTGTCCGACCATTCGAGTTTCTACCTCTTGCCCTTGGGCAAGTCGCTTTGCCCCCCTGAGCCTTTTCTGTACCAGTAATAGATATATGAGCACTTTGTGAACCGTGAGAAGCCTCACAATACAAGGTTTCATTTTTAATAGCGTAAGGTTGAAGTCAGAAGACACTTTGGTGATGTAACACTCGCTTCGCTCAAGAAAAATGGAGGCCCAAGATGGTTTGACATGGGCCCAGAATCGTTCTGCAAGCTGGAAGCAGCTAGAACCTGGGGGAGGGGGCAGCCGTGCTGACCTCCGGGCTTGTGTTCCTCCATCAGGCCACCACCTAGCTGATAACTCCACCTGGACCTCCCAGTCTTGGTCTTGTAAAATATGAAGCAGACAGGAAGTCCCCAGTTTAAGGCTGAGTCCCCCAGACAAACATCTAGAACCCCGCACCGTAATCTCACTGATTCTTCTTGCCCGCCCTGCAGCCAACACTTCTCCAGAAACCTCAGCAAAACTCCCTAATTACGGAGAAGGGCTCTGTTGTTCATTAAAACCAACAGATTCGCCAGTTTTTAAGAAATTCAATTCATCGCCACTTGGTTCATTTAAAGCCTCTGTCGATGGGGGGCAGAGAAGGTCCGCCAGAATCTATGGGTGGGGTCTCCACCCTTCCTATAAAGGCAAAGCCAGGATGTAGAAGCAAAGGAGGGAAACGTGGGTTTCGAGGTGGGAGGAAAGGTCTTTCCGTCATAGATCCGGAGGGGGTGGAGTTTCTGGCCGCAGGTCTGGCTTGCTGGGGAAGGCGCTGGGTTACACTTACCGAGGTAAGCGTTTGAAATCCTCGAAGGGTCTGTGTTCTACATGGGGGTCTCCAACTCAGAGCATCTGACCAGGGATTCAGCAAACACGTACAAAAACGAGTGTCACAAGCAACTGCAAAGACAATGAGGGTGAGGTGGGAAGGAAGGGCTTTGGGAGGTAGTCGCACTTGCATTCAAATCCCAGCTTCGCCATTTGACAGCTGTCCTGTCCTGGGAGAGCTGTCTCATGAGAATAGTTGGTATATCAACTGAGAATTTAGGTTGACAAATTAACTTGGCCATTGTAGGTGCTCATTAACATGCGTTCCATCTATAAGCCGATTCTGTATTTATAATCTTTTTTGCATTTAAAAAATTTCTAAGTTTATTTATTTATTTATTTTTGAGAGAGAGAGAGAGAGAGAGAGAGAGAGGCAGAGACAGCATAAGCAGCGGAGGGAGAGGGAGGGGGAGAGAGGACTCCCAAGCAGGCTTCACGCTGACAGCTCAGAGCCCGACCCGGGGCTCGATCTCACGAACTGTGAGATCAAGACCTGAGCTGAAACCAAGAGTCAGACGCTTAACAGACTGAGCACCCCCGCCCCAGGTGCCCCAGAAGCTGTATTTATAACCGTAAAACTAGTTTTAGGGCAACATGCCTTTAGGCTAAATGTTTTCCCCGAATGCATGTATATCCACCCGCACACGCCTCACACACACTCATTGCTACTTTTTCCTTTGAACACTGACTACACAGCATGGTAAGAGACCAGCATTGCAATCAGCAGCCCTGACTATGGAGGTTTTGGTGAAAAGGCGGAAATCTTTCCAGTGGACCTGCGCACAGGCAGGTGGCAATGCTGTCCACAGACACACGTCTCGTTTCAGGCGTGTGATCAGAGAGTCAACACGGGGGGCCTCTTTGCTGTGGAGACTGTGCGTGCCTAGTTCCTCAGAGTCTACACCTTCGCGCCTCCAGTTGTCTGTCTGTCTTGCCACCTGCCTGCACGTGACCACGTTTGTGTGGTGAGGTTGTCCAGCAAGCACGGTGCCAGGTTGGACTGTGAGTCTGTGCTGAATCGAGCGCATTTGAATTTCACAGGCGGCTGTCTCAAACCAGGCCGGGGCCCTGGACTATAAAATTTACGAAGGCACACTCTGAATTAATCAGCAAATATATACTAATTCACGCTGACCTTTTTTCAAGCTGAGGCCTTTTTATCACTCACTGTAGGTTTAACATTGGCCTACCGAGTGTTATTACAAAGGACTCGATGGTTGGCCATAATTATATAATGCAAATGACATTTGCTGTTTTGTTTGAGCGTATTCCCTCAGATGTTTCCTTCCTTTATCACGCTCCTCACACATCTGTGTCCCCGCGATGCCTCTGCACGCTCCCCCTCTCCTGGTCCCCAAGTTCCTGGTGCTGTCTGTCCCGACTGTCACACAGACACGGCCCGCTGTGAGGATGCAGCGGGTGCGACGCATGCCTCTGACACAGGTTATGTTGACAGCTGGTCGGAACAGGTGTATGCTGATTCTACCATCAAATGGCAACACACGTTTGGCTCCCTCCCAACGCACAGGCATGAAAAACCTGTTCTCTTCACATTTCTTTGGAGATTGATTGACTGTTCTTTGACACAGCACACTGTGACTGTTTGTAAGTTCCCTGGTCCTTCGCCGGCTCAGACGTGTTCCGGAGAAGTCTCAGAGAAGACCTGCGTGTGGTTCCATGAATTATTCATCTGCTTCTCCTGGATGGTGCTGAGGGGAGAATAGAGCCTTCCCTCCCCTCCCCTTTACTCCAAGACCCGGAAGACGCGCGGCTACGTATTTGGGGACTTAAGGACAGCAAGGGGCTGGCTGCTGGAGAAAAAAGAAGCAGCATGCAAGACGTGTAAGAATATTTTCCTTTTGAGGTGGCTTAAAACAGGAGCACGATTCTCAAAGACCAAGTGCATCCTGTTACAGACCTGAGTCATCGTAAAACAATGACGAAAACACCACTTTTATGATTCAGTCCAGCTTCAGTTGTCCATCCCCAGAAAACAGTTGAAGATTGGGCTCTGTCTCAGTAAACAGATAGATAAATAAATAAGTAAATAATCCTATGATAAATAGGATATGATAAATCCTATGATAAAATATCTCGGTTGAATTAACAAAAAAAAAACACCCCACCAAAGTTCCCATTTAAGAAATCGGCCTTGTGATCAACCGAACGCTCTGACAGTTTCATGACTGGGTGATGTCAGGTTTGAACTTTGTGGGAGCTCGTGTCCAGTCACAGACAAAGGTGGCTTTTTTTTTTTTAAAGATATGACAAAAAAAAGCTGAATCCCGTTACCAAGCAGGAAAGGGGTCTCTGAGCATGTCAAATGTACTGGTGGGCCCAGGGATGAGCCAGTCAAAAGCTGCAATGTTTGATTTTTCCACTTCCAGGAAGATCTGGGTCTCCAGGAAAACAGAGGCAGACAGGGACGAAGAGGCCATCACCCAATGTTCCCCACCCCGCACTTTTCCAGAGTCTCGCTCCCGCAGTTCCGGTCTGGATGCACTAGCCCTACAGGACTTCCCCCTCTACCCTCCTTGCTTGCCGACTATTATCTTCATTCCTGACTCATTTCTTTCACTCTCGTCAGTGGGTGGAACAAAAGAGCTCCGAAACCAAGATGGCTGTAGCTGGGGCAGCAAATGTACAATTAAATGTGTGTTTTGTGAAACTGGATTTTTATCGCAGACCTCACCGAGTCCTGAAGCTCAGAGCAGAAATCTGCAAGCTTACTTTGGGGTCTGTTTGGAAAGTATCATATCAACATCTAATGGCATTTCAGGGCTGTATATGCTCAGAAACTGCCAGTGTTATCCTGAATTGATGATGCTATATTAGCACTCCCCCAATTCATTTTACACAAAGTAGAAATCTAATAAACTCATCTCAAAAATAGCCCTGATGTATTCAACTGCTAATGCCTCAGCAGCCCGATATATTTGTATACAGCAGAATTCCAAATCCAGCGGAGAATTATAAGATGGGTTTATGCATTGCATGCTTCTCATAAAACCTTATTTGAACATTGGATTCCAGTTTACATTTTATTAGCAAAGCTCTCATTTTTCACCCAGAATGAGGAAGCAGAGGGGAGGAGAAGTACATTCCTGCAACTTTAATTCTGTGTCCAAATAACTTACAAGACGGACACGAAATGGACAAGACGATGACTGCCCCGAAGACAATTACAAAAAATACTTAATTAGGATGCAATGCCGGTTATTTTAAGCCATACAAAAGAGTTCTGTACATAATAGAGTGGCTGTTTCATGCAGCTCATATGATAAAATTCTCACCAGTCTTAAAATGACAGATGTAATATTACCTTTAATAAGTGTCTACCGATGCATGCAAATTGAATTAGATAGTGGGAGTACAAATTTGTCCGATAATTAAGATAAAATTTCATGTCAGCTTAAGCCCTGGTGTATATTAGTAACTCTGTATATTTCTTTTCTCTGTTCTCTACCAATTATTTTTCAGCGTGGCCTCTTGATTGCCGGAATAGTCAGGTTTACGGGGTAAAAAACATGGACCCCCAAATATATTATTATAAATTGGAGCAAATCATGTCCGTGATTACCCCTCAGTTTATGCTAAGTTTTAAATACTAGGCACAATTCAAATAACTTTGAATAAATTCAGCTATGTATTAACTTAACGTTTCTGGGGTCTCATGAGGTGTTACTATGCCCTTAAGGCTAATGCTGAGCTCGTGCCATTTAGGGGAAATAAAAACACAGAATTTGGGAGTTAATAACCTCAATGATTTAGAAAATCTGAGTTTTGAACCGATTTGGCAGTGCTCTGACGCTGAGAATAAACTGGGTGCTCCAGGTAGCATTCTGTTTACAAAAATCTCAGAAGGCCAAGAGAATGCACGCACGTAGACACACACACGCGGCCAATCCCCCTGTGTGTGCACATGCAAAACGCAGTGCCCACATACACACAGCTTAAAGGGTAAGTGCTCTGCGTGGCATTCAGCTCCAGTTTAATACCCTCCACTGCTGTGATCGCAGTCCCCCGAGGGAGGCAAATATCCCGAGCATTATTAAAAGTGGGATTATCCAATCTAATACTGAAGATTTGGGAACCAGCCAAGAGGAGTCATAAGCAGGAGTGTGAAACAAAGAAGACTTCTTGGGGCCCAGACCACCGGGTCTGCTCCCCTAAGCTTGCGCCTGGCTGCGTGTGACTGACAGCACCTGACAGGTGACTCTCACTTGCCTGAACAATGAATGAACAATGAATGCCCTCAGACGCGGGCCGGGGAACGACAATCCTTGGAGGGTTTACTAGGACGCTCATTTCTTCCTTTCTGGAATGGAAAGCGAGGCTCAAGGTGATCAGATGACACACTAGCATCCAGATGCTTTCCTTGTGGCTCCAAAGGCAGCTCTTTCAGAAACCACGTCGATGTCCAGGCTGGGTTCTGCCACTTATTAGTCATGTCTATTGCCAAGGCAAGATCCAGCTTCGAGGGCCTGAGACATTAGACGGTGGCAGACTGCCCACTGAAGGATGGCCGTCTCTCTGGAGCTGCTCCCTAGGCTACCACTGAGAAGAACGCATCACTTGCTGGCCCTACACCCGTCATGATACTCTGCCTGGTGCTTATAGGCATTTGGATTTGCAAGCCCTTTATACGTGGCCATCATTCCTTCCTCCACCCTGAGATGTATTTTTGTCTTCTGCTAATCAGATGTTATTTATATCACTCTTTAATCATTTAGAAACTTTTCATCCTGCAGCCTGCTCCCCCACCCCCAAAAGACCTCATTCTCATAACCCTTCTCAGCCTAGTTATGAAATTTCTCACAAAAGGTATTTTTGGCACGTCCCTGTGGGCAGCGAGGGCTAATGACTCACCGTCACTATACATTCTCCCCTTTTTCTTTAGTAACAAAAGTCTGGAATTTTACAGGACAGCCACGTATGAAGTCAACAGACTACGTTTCTCAGCCTCCCTTTTGCATCGTAATGTGGCCACGTGATTAAGTTGTGACCAATCAGATGTAAACAGAGTGCTGTGTGGTACTTTCTGGATGGCTCCTTCGGGGGAGGGGAGGTCCTCATGTGACCCCTCCCCCTGTTAGAAGCCTTACACATAAAACGGCTGGAGTCCTTGTGGCCATTTAAGATTATGAGGTGATTTTCAAATTTAAATTGCTTCCACTTCTGGTCCTGGCACCTAGTACCAGGTGCTAGATTAACCCAGCACCAGTACTAGATTAGCAGACTAATATTCCTACTGAGAACAACTAGCCAAGCTGAGTTAGTGTTTTATTTTTATTGTTTAACAAAATATCTACTTAAAGGTCTCAGGAGCTATCAAGGTGGTAGGGATTCCACAGAACAAACAGCAGGAGCGGAGGGGGTGTTATGTCCTCTTCCATCAGTCAGAGGGTCTAAGGACAGAGACACTGGGGTTCCAAAGCCTTCTCCTGTGCTCCCCAGGTATCTATGGCCTCTCTGCTGGATTCTTCCCAAGGTCAAGAGTGGGAGGCACAAAGGCACCATCCTTAAGCAGGTGATCTGGTCTCCCTGAAAAAGGCCCTGGGAGCTGGGACAAGCTTAGTAAACTCTACTACCTCTTGCACAAAGGGTGTAGAGCCCACTGAGGAACCTTGTCTTCTATCCCCTGCAAGGCTTACCCACCACACTCATACAGGTACGTGTCATGAGATTCTTAGAGAAGGGGAGTCAAGTGAGCTCCAAATTCACTGCCTCTTTCCCCACTGGGGCTTCATCAATTCCAATGTGGTGGTTTGGGGCTGAAAAGCAGCAGGAAGCATTGGCTGAGACCCTGGAAGCTGAAGAGAGCTGCCAGCGGTCTCACCAGACTAAGGGCTGTGGTCAAAAATTAGAGTCCAGGCCTATCAAGCAGGAGAGGCCATGATAAACACCCAGGCTTCAACTGAGACCTTATGGTGTTCTATCCAGAAGTGGAGTGGCTGGTTAATCCTATAAAAATGGAAGTATGCCTTTGAATCAGCTCAGTCCTAGTTAGAACAAGATAAACTATTCCTACCCTACTGCTTGCCAGAAATAAAAGCAAAACCTCTTTGGAGGAAGAGGTCATCATGTTTGGACCTAAAATTAATTCTGTCACTTTCAGCTACAATATCTGACACGAAATAACAATTTACCACAATAACAATTACCCAAAATACCAAAATAGCAATTTACCACAAGACAAGGGCAATGTAACTAAAACCAAGAGAAAATACAGTCAATAGAAATGGACCTGTAAGTGAAACAGATATTTGCATTGGACAAGAATGTTAAAATCAATGGGCTCAATATGTTAACAAATGAGATAACAAGGTGGGAAATTTCCAAGTTGGGGCTGGAAAACGTGAGGAAGTTGATCGAAATTCTGGAACTGAAAAATAAAGTCACTGAAATTCAGAACTCTGCAGAAGGCTTTGAGAGCAGGTCAGATATAATTGTAAGCGAAGTTGCGAACCAGAGTGTTGATCAAGAGGATTCATTCAGACAGATGCTCCTGAGGGAAAAGGTGTGGAAAGTAGAGAAAAGGGCATCCCAAAGCCGCAGGGTGTGGTCGACACGTCTATATACATGTATCCAGTGTCCCAGAAAGAGCAGGAAGAAAGAACAAAGCAGAAGAGATGTCCAGAGAGACAACTCCAAGAATGGAAGCAACACACAGAGGACAGCAGACAAAGGTGCCATCATGTCGTTTCTGGCCTGCATACTTCCAGATTTCTTTTTCATGGGAGAAAAATGATCCTCATCTTGGCTTGGCCACTATTTTTCAGGCCCTCATCGTTCATAAATGTTAACGGAAACACCCCTTTTTGGTAATAGAGATCAATTAGCGCAAATGTGGGTGCCCTCTCCTATGCTATATATTTTTTAAATGTAGGAATAGGAAGAAATAAAACAGGAAGAAAGCCCCTGTGCTGTGTGGCTCTGAATGCAAGAATGAGACCTATTTGCAGGTAGGAGCTAGAGGAAAACATGTTTCTATTCAATGTAAGTTCTGCATTCTTTAATCCAACAAATGTTTTTGAGCAACTACTCTGTATCGGGCACTGTCCTGGATATTAACAATGGATAGTCAGATAAGACAGCTTAAAGACCGGTGGGGGCAAGAGTGACAGAGTCTAAATTAAGCATCACAAAATCAAATGTACATGGGGACCTGACAGGTCAGGTCAGGTTCAAGTGAGTGAAGTAGGCTGGGAATTGGTGGGTATGGGGTGATCTGGAGAACACAGACACCCCCTAAAGGACACAGCCTCTGCTCAGCTCCCCTGCTTGATGCCATTGGGAAGGCAGTCCCAGTGTGGCCAGATCCTCTGCTTTTTCCAAAAAAGCTGGAAATCCAGATATTAATGTGGAATGTCCAAATGCATAAAACATTATGCAGGAAAGGGAAAGAATTGACCCAAGGGGGGCCATTTTGCTTTCCCTGGTATAATGGGTTGAATAGTGGCACCAAAAAGTTATGTCCATGGCCTGACCCTTAGAACCTGGGAATGTTACCTTATTTAGAGAAAGGGTCATTGCAAACATATTAAGTAAAGGATTTATAGGTGAGATCATTCTGGATTATCCTGGTGGGCCCTAAATCCAATGACCAGTGTCCTTATAAGAGACAAAAGAGAAAAGAGAAAAGAGAAAATACAGAAGTAGAGTTTGGAGTGATGCAGCCAAGGAAGAGCAGAGAGGTGCCTGGGTGGCTCAGTCAGTTAAGCGGCCGATTCTTGATTTCGGCTCAGGTCATTATCTCACGGTTTATGAGTTTAAGCCCCGCGTTGGGCTCCACACTGACAGCAGGAGCCTACTTGGAATTCTCTCTCTCTCTCTCTCTCTCTCTCTCTCTCTTTTTCCCTTTGTGTGTCTCTCTCTCTTAAAAAAAAAATAAATAAACAAACAAAAAAGGAAGACCAGAAACACCAATAGCCACAAGAAGCTGGAAGAGGCAGGGAAGGGCTCTCCTTTTTAGTCTTTCAAAGGCTAAAAGAGGCTTTCAAAGAGCACAGCCTGGCCAAGACACCTTGATTGCAGACCTCAAGTGTCCAGAACTGTGAAAGAGTGAATCTCTGTTGTTGTAAGCCACGCAGTTTGTGATAATGTGTTACAGAAGCCTGGGAAACTAATATGCTCTGTCCAGGCGCATGGTCAAGGTAAGCCAAAGTGCTCCAGGAGCACCAGGGAGGATCTCCAACCCTCTACACAGAGCCTAGAGGGAGCAGAGTCGAGGGCGAATTTCTCAGGGAATTGACACCTGAGTGAGACAGCAATTACTGGGTGTGGTTTGTTTGAGGGGAGAGGAGGTTAAGCACTTCTAGGTAGACATGATAAATCGAGTTGTTCAACAGTGAAGGTTATTTCAAGAGGTAGTGAGCTCCCTGTCAAGCAAGTGTTGAAGTGCACACACTGCACAATGGCTTGTTGGAGATTATAAAAGGCAATGCAGTCCCAAGACAAGGATTATACTCACTACTAGACAAATTTGAAATGCCTTCTGAACTTAAGATTATAATGACCCCTGTCTTTTTCCATCTTATTATATATCTCCCTGTGCTGGCAGGGCTGACTGCCAGTGATAGGCTTGTCGGTTGCAATGATTCCAGAACACTGGGCTGAGTTTCAAGGGGCCAGATCCCTGCTGCTCCCCATCCCTCCCTCCCATGATGTGGGAAGCTGCACCTGCCAGAAATAAATGGCCAAACACCCTCAACCTGGGAGTTCGACTCCATCTCCTGACCAGTAAAACTCAAATTAGTCCCCCTTCTTAAAGAGCTTTAGGTTGGATTGGGGCCATACCATTGGGTGACAAGAAGATCGCATTTGCGAACCAGAAATCTCGGACCAGAAATGATTGTGTCTCAGTTTGAGAAAGACTAATGGTAAATGAAGAGGAAAACATTGGCAAAACACATTCTAGGGGCTGTTTTGGGTTAGACTCCTCATTCAAGTTGACAGAACTAGTAAATGGAGGTGACAGGTGACAGGGCAGAGACCCTTTCAGAGCTGTGCTCTCTTTCTCTACTTGCACTGTTCATTTCTCAATCTCGGGGATGTGCACTCTGGGATAGGGAGAGATATGCCGGAGGAAATCCAAAGTTACAGACTCAACATGCCATGTCTTCCCAGACTGAAAGTTCCCAAACTTTTTCGTCTTAGAACCACATTATGTAACTCTTCAATTATTGACGCTGCCAAAGATCTTTTGTTTATGTGAGTTATATCTATCAATATTTACTCTATTAGAAATAAAAACGTAAAATCTGGAACACAAGAATACAGAAGCATACATTCCAATATCCATAAGAACAGTGACATCATGGCATGGCATGCAGCTTCTCCAAAACTCAAGTGTACGTTCATGAGAGAATGAGCACATATTAATATTACAGTGTATTAATATTGTTATGAAAATAGTTTTTACCTGAATTAGCCTTGGAGACTCCTAGAACTCCCTAGATTACCATTTGAGAACCACTATCCTAAGCCTTAACTTTCTCAAATATTTAGGGGAAAACATGTTTTTAAAGTGTGTAGGAGAAGGATAGATTACTCAATAAATGATATAAGGACAGCTGGCTTTCCATTTGGGAAAAACAAAGTTAATTCTGATTTCACTCTATTAAAAACAATCTGTAGGGGTTGTAGATATAAACACAAAACTCTGAAAGTATCGAATGACTAGAGAGCTGACGGTATCCTAGAGTTCTGGGGTGAGAAAGGCCTTTAATTAAAACACACACACACACACACCTCAAAAATCATAAAAGGAAAGGAAGTGATGATTTGGCCAGACAAAAGGTAAAACTTCTGCATGGCCGACACCACTAAATATTTGAACATATTTAATAGGCAAAGGTCAGTTTCTCTAATATATAACAATGTTCTATAAGAAAAAAACAAAAAATCCAGGAAAAGAAGTGGCAAAAAATATGAGCAGAAAATTCAAACAAGAAATGTTCACAGACAATAAATACAGGAAAATGAACTCATCCCAAATAGTACCTTAATGCAACTTAAGCCAATAATGATGGTGCACTTTGTATCTACTAAATGTTCAAAAAATGTAATTTTAATTGAAAATGTGTAATACTGGTGAGTGTGCGGGGAGATGGGAACTTTCCTATTTTACCAGTAAAAGTATAAATTAGAACACTTTTTGCCTGGCAGTTTGCTGTATCTACTACACATTTAAATATGCACGAGGCCTTTCATCCATTTTGAGTTTATTTTTGTGTATGGTGTAAGAAAGTGGTCCAGGTTCATTTTTCTGCCTGTTGCTGTCCAGTTTTCCATTAGTTGGCCATGCGTTTGTGGGTCCATTTCTGGTTCTCTGTTCTGTTCCATTGGACTGAGTGTCTGTTTTTGTGCCAGTGCCATACTGTCTCGATGACTACAATACAGCTTTGTAATACAGCTTGAAGTCCGGGATTGTGATGCCTGCAGCTTTGGGTTTCTTTTTCAGCATTGCTTTGGCTATTCGGGGTCTTTGCACTCGCATGTGGAATTTAAGATAAAAACAGATGGACGTAAGGGAAGGGAAGCAAAAATAATATAAACAGGGAGGGGGACAAAACATAAGAGACTCTTAAATACAGAGAACAAACTGAGGGTTGCTGGAGGGGTTGTGGGTGGGGTGACGGGCTAAATGGGCAAGGGGCATTAAGAAAGACACTTGGCGGGATGAGCTCCGGGTGTTATATGTAAGGGATGAATCACTGGGTTCTGCTCCTGAAATCACTGTTGCATTATATGCTAACTAACTTGGATGTAAATTTTTAAAAAATAAATAATATAAAAATTAATTAATTAATTAATTAATAAATATGCATAAGCACCAACAGTATTTCACGTAAGAATCTGTTCTAGAGAAAGTTCAATAAAATAATGAGGACATGCGTACAAAGGATGTTTCCCACAGTGTTGTCTAAAATGACAAGAAGTTGATACGAAATTGGCCATGTTGTAAATGTCCACAAATAAAGTAATAGATAAATACATGGTAGTATATTAATTCGGTGGAAAACGATGTGGAACAAGAGAAAGGGTGACCTCCCTGTGCTGATACAGAAAAATGCCTATCATAAAAGGTTAACCTTGAAAGCAATTTGAAGAGTGACCTGTATGGCATCCTCCCATTTTGTTTTGTTTTTATTTGAACTACAGTCAGTCAGCATACAATGTAATATTAATTTCAGGTATATAATATAGTGATTCAATACTTCCATACAATACCCAGTGCTCATCGCATCCAATGCACTTCTTTGATCCCCAATTACGTATTTCACCACCACCACCCCCCGGTAACCACCAGTTTGTTCTCTACAGTTAAGAGTCTGTGCCTTGGTTTGCCTTTCTCTCTTTTTTTCCCTTTGCTCATTAGTTTTGCTTCTTAAATTCCACATATAAGTGAAATCATAGGGTATTTGTCTTTCTCTGACCGACTTATTTCGCTTAGCATCATACACTCTAGCTCCATCCACGTTGTTGCAAATGGCCAGGTTTCATTCTTTTTGATCTCCAAGTAGTATTCCACTATACATGTTGTGTATATATATTGTATATATTCCATTGTATACCACATGTGTACCAACTCTTCATTATCCATTCATCAGTCGGTAGACATTGGGCTCTTTCCATAATTTGGCTATTGTTGATAGTACTGCTGTAAATATAAGGGTGCATGTGTCCCGTTGAATCAGCATTTTTGTATTGTTTGGGTAAATACCTAGTAGCGCAATTGCTGGATCATAGGACAGGTCTAATTTTAACTTTTTTCTTTTTTCTTTTTAAAAAAAATTTTTAAACGTTTATTTATTTTTGAGACAGAGAGAGAGAGACAGCGCATGAACGGGGGAGGGGCGGAGAGAGAGGGAGACACAGAATCGGAAGCAGGCTCCAGGCTCTGAGCCATCAGCCCAGAGCCCGACGCCGGGCTCGAACTCACGGAGAGCGAGAGGTGACCTGAGCTGAACTCGGACACTTAACCAACTGAGCCACCCAGGCGCCCCTAATTTTAACTTTTTAAGGAAACTCAATACTGTTTTCTATTGCTGGCTACACCAGCTTTGTCCCTTTTTTTTTTTTTTTTTTTTACAGAAAATAAATATATAAATAAATGAATGTGCAGAAGCATAGGAAGTGGTTGAGAAAGGGACATAGCAATTATCAGTTGTTATTACTAAGAAGGGGAATGAGGCCTGAGAAGAAATTTCATTTTATTATTTTATTTCTTGATGCAAGTAACTTAAAAAATATGGGATTATGGAAGATTTTTTAAGCACATTTCGAGGCAAAATTAGAGTTAATTTTTTTCCTTCTTTTTTCTTTTTTTAAAAAGTGCAGTTGGCACACCGTGTTATACAGTTTCAGGTGCACAACGTACGGATTCAACAATTCTATATATTACTCTATGCTCGGCATGATCAGTAGGCGCCATAGGTCACCACACAAAGTTATCACAATGTTGTTGACTCTGTTCCTTATGCTGTACTTTTCATCCTAGAGTTAATTTTTAATCATAAAAATTCAATATCTCAAAAAACAATGGCTTTGGTCTCCTCCTGGGGCTCATTCTCGCCTGCCCTGAGTGAAAGCCAGTAGAAAAGACTGAGGTGCTTCTGCTTGGACCAGGCCGACTCACCAAATGACCCAAGGGCAAGGAGGGTCTTGAATTCCACCAGGTGGCTAAGGATGCCTGTGACTCTGGGCTGATGAGCAGCGTGGTGCAATCAGAGTACCTCATCCTGGTTCTTCCCTCTGCTGGTACCTACCCCGCGTCCACTCCAAAGCTATCAAGCTTTCCATGCTCTGAACACCTTCACGCCATTCGCCCATTCCTTCAAAGGGCTAGGCAGCCAGTGGGGAAGCTATTCTATGGCAGCACATGGTAGGAGGTGAGCATTGTGTCAGGTGACAATTCCCACTGTCCCCACCAAGCGTCTCATGTTTGAGCTCTCTTCCTCCGTCCTTGCAGGAAAACCACTTCTCTTCCTCTTCTTCCCGCCCCGCACCCCCCACACCCCGCCCTCTCTGCACCTCTGTTTTCAGGATTTGAGAGCTGGAAGGAGGCTGAGAGTTCTGATAATTTAACACTCTCTGTTTACAGAAGTGGAACAGAGGCCAAATATGGCCGTTCCCGGGTCAAGCCTTTACAGAGCATCATGGACATGGGGTAGGGACAGGGGGCCTGAGCTGCGAGCTGTAGTGAAGAGGAGTATGTCATGCTCCCTCTGTCTTCTCAGAGCAGGGTGAGTGAGGGAGCAGGACTGTGAGGGCCAGGCCCAGGAGGTAGCCAGGTGGGGTCAGTTGTTCCAGAAGGAAAGTTCTAAGGATTTAGGGCTGAAACCACGCTGCCGAAAGAGACGGTGAGGGAGGGCACTGTGACTCTTTAGTACCTCCGAGAAAGGGTTTTATTTCCCTTTCTTTTTTTTCTTTTTCTTTTTTTAAGTTTATGTAATTATTTTGAGGGAGGCAGAGACAGCATGAGTGGGGGAGGGGCAGAGAGAGAAGGAGACAGAGAAGCCCAAGCAGGCTCTGCACTGTCAGCATGGAGCCAGATGTGGGGCTTGAACTCACGAAACCGTGAGATCACGACCTGGGCCGAAAGCTAGAGTCAGACGGAGCCCCCCGGGCGCCCCTTATTTCCTTTCCTTTAAGGAAAAGCGGATGTTCTCTGCGCTGCAGAGTTCCCGGGAGAGGTCCCCAAAATAAGAGCACGGCTGGCCGAACAAATCAGTGCCACCATCTGTGTCATCTCATCTCACGGTCACCAGCCCTAACTGCTCCCGGAGGACAGTCAGGGGCCTGCCTCCTCCTGGTGGCCTCCGGAGCACAAAGGAGGTGCTGGGCCGGCAGGTGGTGGACAAGTGCTTGTCAGCAGGGAGGTCCTGCCCCTCAACGGGGAAGGAAGCGAGAACCAGCCCTGTGGTCTGGATCTGCTGCATTCGCTTGAAGCCTCAGTCTTTTCGTTTGTCAGTGGGAGGCTTGGGCAGATGATCCCAAGGCCTCCTGTTCTAAGGACCCGAGGCTCTGCCCAGAGCAGGGCGGAGTGTGGAGGAGGAGGGAGAGGTGAGGCGTGAGCCCCAGCACCCGGCTCTCCCACACGTTCCTGCCTTGCTGAGCCAGGGGTCCAAGTGACATCTCACCGCACCGGTGGCTGACTTGACTGTCCGGAGCCCACCCTTCTATCCTTTTCCGCATCTCCCTTAGGGACAGGGGAGATGACCCGTCTTTCTCAAAACCCCCGTTGGGGTCAGCCTGTCCAGCGTCAAGGCTGCTTCTGTCTTGTGAGCCCTGAACTGAGGTCTTTGCACAGAGTAACAGGGACATGTCTGCTCGCAGCCTGGTCTTAGAGTCTTCTCTTGAGTGCTTTTGTTCCCCGGGCAAACAGGACCAGCCGTCATCTCTGCAGCTATCAGGCACTGAGACTGAGATTGGGCTCGGGGCACCATGGCCCTTCTGTTTCAGGGCACCTTGCTCCCTGTCTCTGACAGCCACCAGACCCAGAGCCTCCGACCAGCATGTCCTGAGAAATGAGGACACGCCAAGGGAGGTTCATAAGATCTGGCATGTGATTTTAGGTATTATACCCCAAAAAGGCAGGTAAAAACCACTGAAGGCCACCAAGAATGAGAGCAGCCCCCTTTGGGATGTTCTTTCAGTCTTTCTGATGAGCTCAAGGAGGGTCTCTATTTGTGCTGGTCTTTTCTCCCTCCCTAACTCAGGCTAAAGTTCCTTTTTAACAACGTGACAGTAAGCTCTGGGCTCAGAGCTTTCATCAGGAAATGTTCAATATTAATGTTTGTTTTTTACTATCTATACTTTTATAGTTACCCTCTCTTTGAGGTGAACGAGACTGGTTTTCCATTTAACAGCAGTGTGCGAAGTTTAAAATTTTCATTTTAAATGAATTTACATAGGGCAAAAAAAGAAAGTTGATTTAAGTAAAGATTCCAGATGGCGTTTGAATGGGGCCAGAGTTTGAGAAAACCCAACACAGAGAGGACAGGAACTCGCCAAAGGCAATAATCCTTGCCCTCAGCGGTTGGACCAAAATGGCCCTCCAGGTATTCATTTTATCTTGGCCCTCATTCCCTTGCCCTGGCCTTCCAGTTTCCTAGTTCCATCTCTCAGGCATCGATATTTGTGTTGGGCCTCCTGCCCTGCTTGGGTGGTCTCTGGCTTACCAATCCCATCAACCTTCTGCAAGAGGCACTTAAGAATGGCGGCCCATGCCACCAGATTCAGCTCCAAAGGATGAATACCTGCCATTCTCCTTCTCCCCCAGTCTCTTCACCAGGGCGGACCACCACCCTGGAAAGCAGAGACGTTACTCTTGATGGAACCAGCTTCCCAATGTGTATGGCAGACCCATCCAACCGACAGAACTGAGGCTCTTCACCGAGGGAATCACGTGGGGTCCGTTCCGTCCCTTAGCAATTGCATTTGGATTATGCCTTATGTTATCTGTATACTTTATTATGTAAATTGCACTAAATGTTATACACATGGTGTGAAGATGCTGGGATAAATGCGACAAAATTCTGACTCAAAAATTTAGCAGTTGCTGACGCTCAGGATCAGAGTTACTGTATTGTCACCTGGGCTGTGCCTTGGGCTCATTCTCGCTATCAGCCTGAATTCTCAGACCGCACCTTCCCCTTCCTGGCACCCAGGCTTTGTCTCTTTGTTCCCGCTATCTGTTCTGTTCAGAGCGCTAGTTATAAGCAATCTATCCCACCAGGGAGGTGACTGAGATAAACGAAGGTGCTCAATTAATATTAGTTGAATAAATGATGAATCCCATGCAAGGTCGCCGTCATCACTGTGGTTTTCTGCTTTTGCAGAAGATGTAAGTTCCGGTGGTTATCTGCGACAGCGAAGAAGGCTGACCAGACCCAGTTAGATCTTTGGGGTTTAATTTCAGCTTGATCAAATAATTCCACAAGGAAACAGTATAAATTTGAAAGCTTGAGCTTCAAGCCCCAAAAGAAATCACTTCTTTATTACATGGCTAGTTATTAACATTTTCTTTCCGTGCGCAGTTTGCCCTCATAAGCAAAATTATCATTTGCACTGTTTTTCAAGAAAGAAAAAAAAGAGTAATATAAGGTACTCAAATTCATAACCATATTCAAGTTGAAGTAAATTAAACTGGATATCCAGATCGAAGTCTACTTGAGTTTAATTATGTGTATATACATTTTTGCTCCTGCAAATGTATATATTTTCATGCTGTGCTACCTGCTTTTTGTTCCAAAAGATATCGCGAACATCTTTCTGAAGCTATCAAACTAATAACCCACCATTGAAGTTTCAGGTTATTTCCACTTTTATAATAAATAATATGTGTTAAAGATGCTTGTTCCCTACTATGGGACAATTAGGTTCTTTGCAATTTTAAAAAACGTTTTAAGCAGCACTTCATGAAAAATCTGTTAAGAACATATTTACATATTTAACTGTTTCTTAGGATAAATTTTTAGTGGTTGGGTTGCTCATCAAAGAAAAAACAGTACTTTTTAACAATCTTGATGCCTTGTCAAATTACTTTTCGGGAACCCCCTAACAGTTTTTATACCCATCCACAAAATATGAATGTGCCTAATTCCTCCCATACTTACTAGCATGGTGTATTATTTAAACATGTTTCTAATTTGATAAAGGAAAGTGGTGTTTTTTCTTTTTTTTATTATTTCAAATTCATTTTCTTAATTACTCGTATGGTCTTTATATCTATTGCTTATTCATTTTCCTTTTTAAGTAAGTACTGTATGCTATTTGCACTCTGGCTTAATTTTTTTTTTTTTATCGGGGTAGCCACTCTTTATTTACCCTTTGTCCACTTCATACATTTTTGGTTCGTGGTTTGTTTTTAATCTTAATTTTTTGCCATGTTTACATAATTACTATGTAATTAAATCTTACACTTGTATAGCTTTATGTTTCTGGTTTAGGTGTCCTATTTAGAAAGGCCTTCCCTCTCCTAAAAGTATATAAATTTTTACTTGAAAGTTCCTTCATTACTTTTGTGGCTTTATATTTTATGTTTATATACATATATTTTTAACATTTATTTATTTTTGAGACAGAGAGAGAGAGAGAGCACAAAACAGGGGAGGGCCAGAGAAAGAGGGAGACACAGAATCTAAAACAGGCTCCAGGCTCTGAGTTGTCAGCACAGAGCCTGACGCAGGGCTCGAACCCACGGACCGCGAGATCATGACCTGAGCTGAAGTCGGACGCTTAACCGACTGAGTCACCCAGGTGCCCCTTTATGTTTATATTTTAAGGAAGTTAAGTTTTCATAAGGTATACATTAGGAATGTAATCGTTTCTCCAAACTGTTAACCCATGTTTTATAATATCAATTATCAAATAATTAATGTTTTCTCTATTATTTGAAGTACCATCTTATTATGTACTAAATTCTTATACTTGTATTTATTTCTGGACTTTCTTTTTTCATGATCTCCCACATCTATTCTGATGCTGTTGCCACACTGTTTTGATTACTACAAGTTTGTAATACCTTTTAGAATCTTATAGAAGAAGGAATCTTCTCTCACTCTTTATAGAATTTTCCTGCATAGTTTTACTTGTTCATTCTTCCATATAAACTACAGAATCACTTTATGAAGTTTATGTGCACACACAGACATATGCCATTAAAATTAATACAGCATTGCTTTAAATCTGTAGGTTAACTTGGAGCAAATTGCCATCTTAACAACACTGATGCCTGCCAACCAAGGACTTGGTAAGGCTGTTTATTCAGGTGTTTTGTAAACAACTTTCAGCATCATTTCAGATTATATTATCTAAAATGACTCACGGGATGCTGAAAACCTGCCAACGATTCACAGCTTAAGAGTCCTAAACTTGCTTCTGTGCCCAGATCACTTTCTTAAAATGAGTACTTGTGGCACATGGGTGGTTCAGTATGTGGAGCGTCAAACTCTTGATTTCCGCTCAGGTCATGAGCCCAGGGGAGCGGGACCCAGCACGTCTCTGGGCTCAGCATGGAGCCTGCTTGTGATTCTCTCTCTCTCTCTTGCTCTGCCCCTCTCTCTCCCGCTCGCTTGCACTCTCGATAAATAAATAAATAAATATTTTTTTTTTAACGTTTATTTATTTTTGAGACAGGGAGAGACAGAGCATGAATGGGGGAGGGTCAGAGAGAGAGGGAGACACAGAATCTGAAACAGGCTCCAGGCTCTGAGCTGTCAGCACAGAGCCCGACGCGGGGCTCGAACTCACAGAGTGCGAGATCGTGACCTGAGCCGAAGTCGGCCGCTTAACCGACTGAGCCACCCAGGCGCCCCTAAATAAATAAATAAATAAGTGCTTGAAGTTCAAATACTAGAAGTGACTTGAGTACAAAGCCGATTTGGGTGCTTACCCTAAAAAAAAAAAAAAAAACAAAAACAAACAAAAAAAACCCAAAAAACCTAAGAGCACTAACCTTCCCAAATATCACAGGAAAAGCCATTTTTCTTTTGGGGGAGGGGAAGGGGTATCACATTTATAGAAAAATATGCTGGTATTAATTCTTTACCTTGTCCCCTCATCTACATTTCGCCTGCCATCCAAAAAAGTCGTCTGCGGTCACATTAGGTGGTGATGGACAAGGACCAAAGTGACAGCATTCCAAATGAGAATTCTCAGTAATTCTCTGACAAGCCCCCAGCTGCCTGTCCCCATCCAAACCAGGATGTGCCACTAGGCACTCTATAATGTCATGTAATGTGTCCCCGCAGCCGCCGGAATGAGGAGAATGTATGATAAGGACACAAGACTCCTTGCTTTTGCCCAACTCCGCTGCGAGTTTCTCAAATTTGAGGGAGAGGAAGAGGTGACTGCTCTCTGAATTAATCCCCGCGGCTGTTCAGGGCGCTAAATGACTATTTAATTTCTGACCAGATACAGGAACCAGGCCGTACCCCCAATTGAGGGCACGCCGACGAAATGGCCAAGTGTGATCCTTAATTTGTCAATAATGATTTTAGGCCGTGACCCTTAATAGGACCCTGTCACTGGTGAGGTGATTTATGCCTCCTGCGATGACATCAGTACCAATACTGCTGATAAAAGAACACTTATATTGGAGCAAACAGGATGATGAATGGAATCCGGGTCTCCTTAGTCATCTCATTACTCCCTCCCCTTCACCACGGAGCTAATGTAGCGAGTCATGGCGCGCCTGGGGAGCAGTTTGGAGGCTGAATTTAATAGCGAAAGTACGGGAAATGTACTGTAGCCCTGGGTCAGGGGTGGTCGAGGGTCCGTTTTAAGTCCGTGTCTACAGGAAGAGGCGATTGTGCCGAAAATCGCTGCATTTCTGCGCCACCCAAGCTGCACCATGCCCACGTCTCACTGGATGGCAGAGTTTCCTGCTCAGGTTCAAAATGCGACTCTAAAATCACAGTGGCTCCTACCTTCAAGACCATGAGAGGCTTCCCCTCGAATGCGAGCCCTCCCCCCACATCCCCTCTGGCAGACACAGCTGATCCTTCCCCTCCCAACATGTGGGAGGGCAGCGTGGAGGGGACTCCGGCGCTGGTTGGCTGTGTGACCTTGGGCAAGTCACTTGGCCTCCCTCGGGCCTTAATAGCTCTGTGTTTTGGAAAAGGGAGGGTCTAGCTGTGTTTCCAAGTTTTCTCCTTACTTCAAACCTTAACGCCTTTTGAAGAGTCCATGCTCTGAAGGCAAGAACACAACCGATTAACCCAATCTTCCCCTCAAAATACCAGTTCTGGGTAATATCAATGACAGAGGGGCTTTGCACGTAATAAGGAGGGGAAATACATCCCAGGGGGCTATTCAAAAGATGTGTGTGTCACCCATAATTTGGCCAGCCCTTGAGTGCAGTGGCTCTGCTGTACAGAGGGGAGTAGATGCAGTTTTATTAGTGCAATTTTATTGCCCTCACCAGCTGCACTCTTTTCTCTATAAAAGGTAATTACTTCCAATAGTAACAAGCTAATTGATTGCTAATTAAATCAATTGGCACACTAACCGCTGTCAGAAAGTGACAGATTAGAGGGTCATGTGATGGCGTGTTAGTAATGAAAAGTGGACATGGTCTGAGGGTGATTGACACATGAGATGAAAAGCGATTTGGGATCTCCGAGGTGGTCAGAGAGAGGGCAGGGAGAACATGATTGATTCAATGGTGACTGTCAGAGAGGAAATGAGAATTGAATGGAATTCAGTGTCTGCCCGAACCCTCACCACATGATGCTCCAGGTTTTTCACATGTAAATAAGGGAGATGGGGACTTCTTGCAAATGAAATGCCAAAATAGAAAGGACAGGAGGGAGGGGGTGCCGAAAGTAAGGGCGTGGAAGCCTTAAAGAAGAGAGTTTTTTTCATTTAGAAACTGGCAAATATATAATAAGAATAATAAATATTGTTCATGGCTGGCCCGCGAATCTCCGCAATCCGGCTGCCTGCGTGCTTATCATCTTTGAATGCCTTTTAGAAGGAGCTTGTCTGTTGCCATTATCAAAGGAGGAAAGTATTTATTGTCAGCCTTTGCGATACATCATAGGCTGATGAGGACAATGGAGTAGATGTAAATTTGGGGTACAGGGAACGTGCAAAAGGTCTCTGCGGCAGTGTTCTAAATACATTCCAAAGTAAGTGACACAGTCCTTACCGTCCATTGCCTTGTCTGCAGCCCACTCCGAATCCCAAATTCACTTTGGAAGTTCTCAGCAGCCCTTACATATAGATGGAGCTAGAAAATGCCCCCAGTGCAGTGTGGTCTGAGGTCAGTGGAAATTCCCTATCTCTATCCCCTAAAACTTCCCACACCCTGTTGAAGGCTGAAATTCTATCATGAGCCCCTTATCACTTTGGCTTTTGAAGGTTCCTGAGGCCCCTCAGGGAAAAATGGCGAGGTGAAGACCTGGGGAGTAGATCCAACTGTATTTACTGGCTGTGGGTCCAGCCTAACTTCCCTGACCCTGTTGGCCCATCTGTGAAATGGATGGAATACTGCTCGCATCCCACAGCCGTGGCGAAAACTAAGATAGCTCCTGCAGAATACCCAGGGCACAAAGAGTGCTTGAGAAATGGGGAGTCACAGCATTAACGCTAATGGTAGTTACATCATGAAGCCTCAACATAGACCGTGGACCCTGGAGCAAGCTGGTCTGGAGGAAAGATCAGATTCTGGAGTCAGAAAGAGGTGAGGTGAACAGCAATTCTGACACTCTTCCCCGCCTTTGAGAAATTTACCTAATGTCTGACATCTTTAGTGTTGTGATTTGTAAATAGAATAAGAATACCTATCTTATGTTTGGGGCTATTTGGGATTAAATCATTTAATGCATGTGCAGTTTCTAACAGAGATGCTCGTACGTGTTAGTTCCTTTTCCTACACACTAAGACTTTTTATTTTTATTATTAGTTTTTAATGTTTATTTCCTTTTAAGAGAGAGAGAGAGAGAGAGAAACAGAGCATGAACAGGGGAGGGGCAGAGAGAGAGGGAGACACTGAATCCGAAGCAGGTTCCAGGCTCTGAGCTGTCAGCACTGAGTCCGATGTGGGGCTCGAACTCATGAGCCGTGTGATCATGACCCAAGTTGAAGTCGGATGCTTAACGGACTGAGCCACCCAGGCTCCCCCACACTGTGACTTTGTAAAAATTGGCAAAATTGCCCCTATATTGGAATCTTGAAAGACTGTTTTTGTTTGTTTGTTTGTTTGTTTGTTTGTTTGTTTGTTTTTCCTGGGAAGCAGGAGTGTAACTACAATGAGCATTAGAGACCTGGGAAGTCTCTGGCCTTCTTTGTCCTCAACAGGTACCTGTACTGTGCACCTGTACCATTTTAAACACTCCTGAATACCCCAGTCATGATTTCAGTATCCCTTGCAGCAGGGAGGGGGTGTTGGTCCAATAACAAGTCAGCTTTGTCACAGGACCTCTATGTGTCCGTGCCAGGCAGGGCTGCTGATTCCCTCCCGTTGCAGCGATGAGCCACAGGGCCTGGCCTCACAGCTTCGCTAGTGATGGGGAGTTCTCGGACAGGAGTATGTTGAGAAGCAGAAAGAGAGGTGAGCAGTGTGTCTCCTCCAGCAAGGGGCACTCCCTGGCACACCCACGGCACCTGGTGTGTGGCGGGACCTGGAAGTATGCAGGACTAGTCTTCCGGGGACCGATGCTTTCTCAGCTGCACAACTCTCCTGGATTATCCTGAAACTTCGCTGCAACAGAACCACACGTCCACACCCCCGAGGAGCGTGTGTGCACACCCAAACCCATCCTGCTCTGGTTCTGCTCAGAGGAACCCCACTCCTCCCCCAGATGAGAGTAACCTCTCAATGGAGAGAAGAGTCTGTCAGTCCACAGGGACTGGTCATGATGCTTAGAACTTTTGGAGGGACTTAAGCGTCTCCTGGAGGGAGATGATAAAAATTCACATCATGCCCATGAGGTCTTGGCCCAGTGGCTTTCAACCTGGCTGCACATGGGAATCACCCCGGCAGGGGCAGGGTTGGTGGGAGGGGAGGGTAACAAGCATAGAGACCTGGGTCCTGCTTCTGGGATCTTAATTTAGGTGTCTGGGGTGCAACATGGGCATTGGAATGCTTTTAAAGCCCCCAGATGATTTTATGACAACCAAAGTGGAGAATGATGGCCTCGTTAGATAAGACAAACACCCTTGTGGAGCACGGGAGCACTTAGGGAATGATTTTTTTTGACACACAAAATTGTTCTCAGTTGGCTCCTGGGTTTCCAAAATCCTGTCATGAGCAACAGCCATCTACTACATCATGGTGCAAGGATTAGGCTGCAAATCAACCTGCAAGAGGAAGATGGGTTATATATAGTGGGTGTCCTGTGGACCTTTCTAGAGAGCACACTTCATGGAAATGAGTAGTGAGCTTAGGCCACTGGGTTCCTACAGGGAGAAATAGTTGTACAGAGGAGGGTTGGAGAGTCTTCATATCATGCTGGGATTGAGGCCTGGCTGCCAGGCCATAGTCAGCGTTTGGGGATATGGGGCTGTACTCCTCTCTCCCTCCCTCCTTTACCCCAAAGTCACGATACCCCCACAGATACCATGGACAGAGCACAGCCCTTTCTCTTGGATCCCTCTCCTTGGGGGCACGCAGGCTCCAGTGGGGATGGTCCTTGGGTGGACTGCAAACATTCAGAGTGTTGAATGGGCTGCATCTCAGGTCATTGGGAGTTGAGCTGTGCTAACTTCTGCAGATGACTTGTCGTGTTTGCAAAAACAAAACCGTTTTTAGCAAATTATCACTTTTGTCATCATCTCAGGAAAATGTGCAGAGGCTTTGTGGTCTGAACTCATCTCCCACCTCCACAGAAGGAAGCCAAGCCAGAGGCTTCCCGGGTCTCTAATGCTCAGCAGGGAGTGGATAAGTTCTTCCCAGGCCACCTTGTCCAGCTTTTTTGCCAGGAAAGTTACACTCATGTAATATCACTTGCTGATGAGCACACAGAACCCATCCCATCACCCAGGCTTCTGTTTAGCCGCAGATCCATTGTCCTTCCAGACCTAATTACTCTTCTTGGCAGATGGCGCAGGCTCGGTAATGAGAGGCCGTGTGATATAGCGGTCAAGGACACAGACTCTGGAGCCACATTGCTGGGGTTCAAAGCCTACCTCTGCCACTGTCTAGCCATGTGATTGTGGACAAGTTACTTACACTGCCTGTGCCTATTCCTTCGTCTGTAAAGTAGGAGATAATTATTGTATATATCCCATAAGGTTGGTGTGAACATTAAATACACTAAAATATTTAAGAGTGAAAGTTATTATTATAACAGCACAAAAAAGCATGAGACAGAGGATGCTTACAGGAAGAACCCTGCAAATACAGAAGAACTTCCCTCATTTTTTCTTAAATTTTTTTTTCAACGTTTATTTATTTTTGGGACAGAGAGAGACAGAGCATGAACGGGGGAGGGGCAGAGAGAGAGGGAGACACAGGATCGGAAACAGGCTCCAGGCTCTGAGCCATCAGCCCAGAGCCTGACACGGGGCTCGAACTCCTGGACCGCGAGATCGTGACCTGGCTGAAGTCGGACGCTTAACCGACTGCGCCACCCAGGCGCCCCAGTACTTCCCTCATTTTAAGTGATTAGAGGCAGATGTCTTCCAGAAACTATTGGGAGAAAAAAAATTCCTCCTTAAAATTAACAGTTGCTATTATTGTTTTAAAAAATCTGAATTGGACAACTTCAGGTAAAGACTGTAGCTTTTCTGGTTATTTATTTGTTATTTGATTCCAGGACGCAACCAGCTCCAGCCTGGACCACACGGTAAAGGAATAATACAAGAGAGAAGATGGTAGACTAGCTTGACAAAAGAAGACTATATTGTGCCCCCAAACAATCTTCCAGTCACATTTGACTAAGGGGCTCGTCAATTGCCATAACGATGAAGATACTCCTTGCATTGACACTCCAGGCATCGTACCAGTTTCTCTGTTTAACACTACTAACGTTCCACAGGGTCAGTGTGGTCTGGTATATATCAGACAGAAGCTCAGTGAGATTAACTAATTTGTCCCAAATCACCCGGTTAGAAAGTGATGGAGATGGGATTCAGTTTCAGATCTGTGCAGGTGAACTGTCTGGGCCATTAAAGAAAACTTGGATGGCATCAGAATCCAGCTGAGTACTATTCAAAGTTTCTCACATATTATTATGCTTGTGATAGCCATATAACGTATTCTATCAGTCAGTGTTCAGAGAAATAGAACCAGTAGGAGGGGTATACTAAGAGACCTATTGTAAAGAATTAACTTACCTAATTGTGAGGTTTGGGAAGGCAAGTATGAAGTCCATAGGGCAGGACGCCAAGAAGGGCAGGCTAGAGCTCTAAGGCACGAGCTGAAGCCGCTATCCACAGGTAGAATTTTTTCTTCCTTAGGAAAACCTCATTTCTGGTCTTAAATTCTCTTGACTGGTTGAATCAGGCCCACCCAAATTATGTAGGATAAACTACCTGACCTGAAGTCAACTGATAATGGACTTTAACTGCCTCTATAAAATACCTTCACAGCAATACCTAGATTAGTGTTTGATTGAGTAGCTCGTGACTACAGTCTAGACATGTTGACATACAAACTGATCATCACAGTCCATTCTTTGTCGACTTGCCATCCGTATGGATCTTCTTGGACCATGTTTTGTTTCCAAATAAAGGTAATAACAGTTATACTTACACCTAAAATGAGACAACCATTCTGCATTCAACCAAAAACATGCTGACCTCTTCCCCAGAAGACCATGCAAAGTCCTTGAAAAATGTTCATTTTTCTTCTTTGATATCTTATCATTTAAATACTGTGATATAAAGCTAACTCTCATTCATATATCTTATGTTAGATGATAAGGAGACAAGAGATGAAGAAAATAAAAATTTCTGTTAGTATACATAGAAACATTTATAAATAAAATAAGGCATAAATACTCATAACTATTATAGTGTTGATTTCTGCAACTGGTCATGTGTATAACTACCTACTTTTCCTGTAGAGAAGAGAGGCATGAGAAACCCAGAATAGCCAGGAGGCAATCAGAACTTATAGTTTAATAAAGTCATTGTTGTATTTCCTGCTGGAAACAGTCTTCCCTCTGGAACTAAAATCTTTAGACCAGAAGAGAATAAGATCGTGGGGATGGGGAGCAAAGGTTTTTGCTAGTAAATCACTACGGGTGATTGTCCCAGGGAATGGTGTCTTATTAGGGACTCAGTGTTGGTCTTTGCTCCTCAACAACCTGGCACAGTGACTATAGCCAAAATTGTCCTTAGCGAATGGAAATCCATGTCACTGAGTCCTTGCCTAACTTCCATCCCTCCTCTGTGGCCACTTTGTGGCTCTTGGGCAATGACAGGAGTGGCTGGGGAAAGAGGCTGACTGGAGTCCATGGAATGGGCCATCCTATCAATTTATTAAAATCTTTCTCTGCCAGGGTCACACCTTGGTGTGCATTCACATGGGACACAAATGTCTCCTCATTCTTTGACCATTCAGGGAAGTCTGTAACATACTTCTTCCCCAGGTCTGCTTGTTGCCAATTTTCTGATCATGTTCCCTCCAGGTCCCTGACCAACCAAGCAAACCATTGGCTGAAGCCCATAAATCGGTATGGACTGGGACCTCTGGCCATTTCTCCTTCCTGTGAACAATCAGGGGCACCGCTCAAAATTCTGCCTGTCTCTTCAGAAATGAGCGGTGTCCCGCAAAAGGGCTGTAGTGCTGCAACTTTCCATTTTCAGGTAACGGAGAACCATTAACCAAGCAGAGTTTTCTTTTCCTAAGTCAACTATTGATAGGAATATCCCATGAGGCCATATAGGCAATCTGGGATAGGGCAGATTGTAGGAATCATAGCCATGGATATTTGGGCCATTTCTTCTTGGAATTTACTTGTGCCTTTTGTTTCTGCTTGAGTCCAATCTCACATACACAACTTACGTTTGATAATAGGGTGTTCCTGTGCATGACCAACTTTAGGGTTTGGTGGGTCAGTTCATGATGGGCAGCTCAGGTCATGTGATAACTCGGCCGATATTTAAGTGTCCAGTCCCTATTAAATCCCAGTATCAAGCCAAACACTACTTCTCAAAAGAAGGGTGGTCATCCACAGAATATGGCGGCACTTTGCAGAAAAATCTTGAAAGTCGGCTGTGATTCACCTATAGGGAACTGCCAAAACCCCCAAACAGCCATTTTATTGGCCACTTCAAGTACCATAGGATCTGCTGGACCAAGTGGCAGAGAAACTCGCACGACAGCCTTGTTTTTTTCTGGATCCTACTCAAAATTACCAGCTTTTCAGGTCACTTGGTAAATGGGCTGGAGTATCACACCCAAATGAGGAAAGCATCACCTCCAAAATCCAAAGAGGTTCACCATGTATCATACCTCTTTTCTGGTTGTAGGAGGGTCCAGATGTGACAATTTACCTTTCACCTTAGAAGGGGTATCTTGACATCCCTCGTACCACTGGACCCTTAGAAAAGTCAACCAGGTAGATTTTTGTCATATTTATTTCCCACCCTCTGACACGCAAATGCCTTAAAATATATTTAGAGTAGTTGCTATTTTCTACTGAATGGGTTCTATTAGCATAACATTTTAATGTAATGGACTAATGTGGGGTCTGGTGAATGTGAATGGTATAAAGGTCTCCATCCACTAAATTATGCCTAGGACTAGAGAGGTAAGACTGTGACAGTGTGTTGCTAGTCTTACCAGTTGAAAGCAAACTGCTCTGAGTGATCTTTGCTAACAGTCTTCAAGCCAAGCTGCATGCCAAGTACCGGGGGATGTGTTAATTTGTTTAAGCAACACAACCTCATCTGGAACAGTAGCTGCAATTGGACTAACCATATGATGAAGTTTAGGAAAATCCACTGTCCTGTGCCCAGTTCTCTCTGTCTTCTGCACAGGCCAAATAGGAGAGGTGAATGGGCACCACCCCTGCATCCATCAAGTCACTGATGATGTCAGTAATCTCGGCAACCCCTCCAGGAATGCAGTATTGCTTTTGCTTACTATTTGTCTAGGTAGGGACAGTTTTAGTGGCTTCCACTTGACCTTCTTTACTATAATAACCCTCACTCCATCGGTCAGGGAACGATTTTGAGATTCTGGGAGTTGGTTCTGGATGTCTGCATATATCTATTCCACTCAGGCATCCTAGAACTGGGGAAATAACCACAGGACAGGCTCAGGGACCTACTCGACTCACTCTGAGCTAAATCACTATTGATCACCTGACCTATATAAGGATCTACTCTGATTGGTGGCCCGCAGTGATAATTTGAGTCTCCGGAAATTAGTGTCAATTCCAGAGCCAGCGCCCAGGAGTTCCTAGAAGGTCTGAATATTTCCCTTGGCCCCGTGCACATTCACCCTGATATAGACCAGAGGTCCCTTTGGGGTAGACTGGGAGAAAAATGAACAGCATACATTTTTGCTAGTATATTGGAGGTTCTCCCTCAAGAGGACCCCACTTTCCTTTCATTCAGTGGGTTCTGGGTCTGTAAACTGCTCCAGTCTGGAAATTGATTGAGGTGCTGCGGCCTTGTTTTGATGATTCGCACTGGAGTGCTGTTTATTTTATCTGGAGTTCTGCTTATACCGATCAAGTAAAAATTACATAGAGTGCCTGTCTGTTTCTTTCCTAAGGATATGAAGATTAACTAGTCAATATCATAGGTCTCTGTAAATCGGACTAGTCTGATTACTAGTTTCACACTGTTGTCCATTACAGTAACCACACCCACCTTGCCTTTGGTAATCAAGAGCTGTCACTTGTCCCCTGCTACCCCAGGGATCTGATGATCTCCATTGCATTTAAGCACTGTAGTTCAGTGGTAGCAATTCTTGGGGCGCGTGAGTGGTTAAGTCTGCTGAGCCTCCAATTCCTGATTTCAGCTCAGGTCATGATCTCACGGGCGTGAGATTGAGCCCCACAGGGGGCTTCTCACTGAGTGTGGAGCCTGATTGGGGTTCTGTCTGTCCCTCTCTCTCTCTCTCTCTCTGTCCTGCCCCATGCTTGTGCTCTCTCGAAATAAATAAATAAGCAGTTAAAAACAACGGTAGCAATTCTCAGTGTAATTTCTGACTTACGAGAAGAACAACCACAAAGTTCTTCAAGGACGTTGGAGATCCCCTTAGATATTTACTTCTCATAGTTACGGTAAAGGTGTGTCCTCTGGGCCATTTCAGGGTGAATAAGTAGGTCTTGCATAATAAATCCCCTCTACCATTTCACTCTCCCTAAACCTTTGGAGGCTTGCCTCTACAGGAGACCAAGACTGTTCTGGTACTCAAGTTCATTTAATGTAGATTACTTTCAGGTCTATGTTTCAGCCAACCAAAATATTTTTAGATCCCTTTCTAAACCCTCAGGCTAAAACATATATGAGTACCAAGCACTCCCACCCTGAAAAGCCACCATAAGGATAATAACTAATAGTCAAATACAACTGTTTCAAGCCTCTATCACATTTAATTATTAGGGCCAGTGTCCTCCCAAATCTATCATGAATTTTGAGGGGGTTAATTTTTTGTTTTCAGCTTTTGCTCTGCCTTCCTTTTACTCCTGAAATCTCAATCATCTTTCCTTCTGCGGCTTTGTTGTCCCCTCCATCCTGAGTCACCCTAAAGAAGGAATATAACTCCGCCGTTTTCCCCAAAATGTTTTCTGCATATGGAAGTTGTATGAAACAGACTTAGGGGAATGGAGGGAGGTTACTTCTCAACTCAAAACGAACCTCCAGATATATTTTTTTAATTTTTTAATGTTTCTTTATCTTTGAGAAAGAGAGAGACACAGAGTGCAAGCGGGAGAGGGTCAGAGAGTGAGGGAGACACAGAATCTGAAGCAGGTTCCAGGTTCTGAGCTGTCGGCACAGAGCCTGACCAGGGGCTCGAACTCACAAACAGTGAGATCATGACCTCAGCTGAACTCGGACGCTTAGCCTACTGAGTCACCCAAGCGACCTGATTTTTTTTTTTTTTTGTTTATTTATTTTGAGAGGGGGAAAGAGCAGAGAGAGAGGGAGAGAGAGAGAGAAAGACAGAGAGAGACAGAGAGAGACAGAGAGAGAGAGAGAGAGAGAGAGAGAGAGATTGAATCCCAAGCAGGCTTCCTTTCCTCCCTCCTCTGGGGCTGCCCGGGCACCTTCGAACCTTCTCATGTCATTGTGTACCACACTTTCATACGTCCTTTTTGCTTCCTTTCTCTGTTTCCTGACCAAATTTTCCCCACTGAGGAATTTTGCCAAATGCTTTTTAACAATCCCTGTGGTTTTCCCAGCCCTATATAAGGTTTCGTTCTCTACAAATCTCTTTTCACATCGGGCCCTTCATTTTTTTTCTCACAACAACTTTTCAGACTGATAGAGCAGGTCAAACCCCACCAGTTTGCTGATGAGAAGCCTGAGGCTGGGCAAGATGATGGGGCAGTCTCTGATCACCCAGCAAATGAGCCACCAAAGAAACAGATCGAGAGCTAATAAAGAACCTTTGACATCACTGTATCCGGCCTTCCGTTGGGTGTGGGGATCTTGTTTTATGGTGTCCCTGAAAGTTTCAAGAACATTTGCATGGCATTTGTTTAATAGAAGGAAAGTGAACACTGTATCACTTACTTGCCCACGGTCTCATGGCAGACCGTAGGGAATCATTCATTGTTTGATGATCATCTTCAGTACAGAATGGCCTTGGAACCTGGGGCTTTGCTAAGGAGTGCCTTTGTCACACTTAGGTGATGGGGACTGTTGTTCATGCCCCCGCTTTTACGGAGTCAGTATGAAGAAGGAGCCTCCTTCTGAGCTGTCTGGGAAGATATTCCTTGGTAGTTCAGAGGGCCGGGGGCAGAGGGCGAGTCTTGAGTCCGGATGATGTCCAACCTGCTCTTCAATCTGCCCAGCTCCGGGTTTAACGGTACGTTTACCTGCCTTTCAGTTACAGTTATATTTGCCCATTTGCCTCACCTCCCCCTCCACCCTCCCTCCGCCGTAGCTACTTGATTCTCTACCAAAATGGATATTGGATATTGGACTGTCAGCATCTGGGTTTATCCTAGAGCTGGAGTTCGCTGTAGGGCCAGATGGCCTTGCCTTCTTCGGGGTCAACTTGAGAAACAGACGGCGGGTGTCTTCTGGAGGACGCATTAATCTGGGACAAGGAGGCTGTGGAAGCTACGTCGAGAAACAGGCCATGGTCTGGAGATCGTGACAGTCTCCAGGGAAGGTAGAAGGCTTGCAGGCCAAACGTGAAGAGCGAGAAGTTCAGAAAATCATCTGTAGTCTGGCAGTCTGCTGAACGCATTGTGCCAGGCTGAGAGATCGCGCTTGCCCCCCTTCACAGATGGGGGCTGCAGTGAGCGTCCTTTGAGTTTAGTGCCCAGACCGGTCAGGATAGGGGGGTAGAGGAAGGTGAAAAAAACTAACTGGGCTGGACCCTTGGATTTGCCAGTGTCTCGCCTCCTCCTTGCTCTCCTAAGGCTCTAGTATTCCCCCAGGTCACAGCTTCTTTTCCTTGCCCTGTTTTTTGTGACAGTGGTCAGCCCAGTGCCTTTATCTCTTGGATCCTCCCTCACTAGGCCTGCCACTGCTGTGGCCCCCACCTTATTACAGAGAAGGATCAGACATTGTTCAGCCCAACCATAGTCAACTAGCGAGCCCTTGACTAACTGACTTTACTTACTTACTTGTCCCTTCGATTCTTAGGAAAAGAAGATAGAAGGATAAATCCACTGTTTCTTTTCTGTCTTGCCCTCAGTCTAGGCCTCATGTTTTCTTAAAAGCAAAATCCTCAAGCTAGCCAGAGCAGCTTTTAGTGACCCCAAGGCTATAGATCCTTTCCCTACCTCCTCTGTCCATTTCCCTGGCATGTACTTTCTGGTCTATAGTCTTACAGGGCTGCATTCTCTGAGGCAACACGCTAGGTGTTTTTTTCTTTTTTTTCTTTGTTTCGTATTTCTTGACCTAAGCCGGGTCATTTAACTTCAAGGAGAGCAGCCAAGTGTCAAATTTGGCCTTTCCCAAGTCTTGCTTGCAGAAGGCCCAGCAATCCCCTGAAGTGATTGGCAACGCTGTCTTTGGGCCAAATGCAGACGGCAGCTGCAGATGGTGCTGTGGGGAGATAGTGTGCAGAAGGCTCGTCCTGCCAATCCCGGACACCCAGGCCCAGCCAGGCCACCAGATTCCTGGCTCCTAGTCAGCATCCCAGCCTTCCCCCTTGAAGGCCATGTGGGATTGCATCCAGATACCTTAGGAGACTGTCTGGCAACCTGTTCCCCCAGCAGGAGGTACCTCTCTTCCCTGGCCTTGGAGCCAGCCAGAACTTGAGGGAAGAAAGCGTGACAGAATTTAGGTCTAAGGGCCCGTCTGCATCTTCACAGCCTTCAGTAAAAGCCCACTTTTCTTCAGCTTTTTAGGTGAAGCTTTTTGTTCTTACGTCCAGTTCCTGACACTCTGTGTGTCTGTCGCCTTACTCTCTGAAACTCAGGCTCACAAAACAACCCTCTGTGGGACATGTTTGTGGTTTTAAATGTTCAACATCTTTTACCCCTTTCTTCGGCGAACAACACCTCAAGGTTCCTTTGGCCATTCCTAGCTCAGTCCATGTAAATCTGGTGAGGATCCTAATTCCACCTAAGGAGAGCATAACTCATAACTGGCCAGCCAGCACTCTGCATCCTCCACCCACAGGGATTGGTTCCAGGAAGAGCGCATGACCCAGGCCTAAACAATGAGTGTAATTACATTGTCTTGACCATGAACATTGTTTCAGGGGTGAACACGTGACTCAATATTTGGTAATTAGAGTTAATTCTGCAACTTATGATAGAGCAACTGGGGAAAAGTGCTCAGTTTTTAGCCAGATTTGAACCTGGAAAGAAGTGGGACCAGAGCAATTGCCACCATTTTACCACGACATGGTGCCTGAGAATAAAACCAGTATGACGACAGAACCAAGAGAGAGTAACTGGGTCCTAAATGACATCATTTAAGTTCCAAGATCACACATTATCTGAAATTATTCTGCCCTTAGATTTTCCTTCCTATTGTATAAAATAAAGACTTAAATTTTTTTCATACCCAAGCAGTTTGATTCTGACTTTAAAAGCCTTAATATACCCCCTATGATACTTTCAACTATAGGCTTGATGTATCAAATCTCATTTGAGGCTAGATAATAGCATTTATCTTTGTGACCCAGGACAAGATTCTGGCAGCTGAGTTTAGGCCAGAGAATGCAATTGTTAGGTAAAAGGGTAGGCAAAACTTCACTTCTAGTAGTTATTGCAAGAAAACTGCCTATTCAAATGTCTTGCCCATTTTTTTTTTATTGGATTGTCTATATTTTACAATTGATTCATAGGAGTTCTTTGTGTATTCTGGTTATGAGACCTTTGTCAGATATGTTATGCAAATTTCTTCTCTATAGCTTCCTTTTCACTGCTTGAATCATATGTTTTGATGAACATTAATTAGTTCTTAATTTTAACAAGTTCAATTTATCAGTGTTTTCCTTTATGATTTTTCTTTATATGTACTGTTTAGGATATCTTTATGTTATCTCAACCAAAGCTATAAAGCTTGGATATCAAAGCTATAAAGATTCCTTTATATTATTTTTTAGAAACTTTATTGTTTTATTTTTCACATTTAGGTGGAATTGATTTCTGCACATGGTATGATCTAGAGGTGAAGTTCAATTTCTTCCGTAGGGATAACCAATTGATCAGGCATCAGTTATTGAAAAGGTTATTCTTCACTGCCTTTCAGTAGCACATATGATATTATATACAAAAGTCTGATATTGGATTTTCTATTCTGTTCCATTGGTCTGTCTGCTCTTGCGTCAGTTGCACATTGTTTTAATTGCTGTTCGTGTCTAAAAGTCTTCGTATCTGACAGTAGCAGTCCTCCAATTCTATTCTGTTTTCTTTCGAACTGCCTTGCTACTATTGACCCGTTGCTTTTCTTTATAAATTTTAAATTTGTCAATGTTCTGAAAATAACTTGCTGAAAATTTTATAATTATATAGAATACAATTTTATGCAGTGTTATAATTTTGTAAGATAATTTTATAGAATAATAGAGACATCAATGTGGAAAGAGTTGACATTTGGAAAATATTACCCTCCCAATCTATGAGTGTACTATATCCCTCCATTTGTCCGGGTCTTCTTTCTTTTCTGTCAATGTGGTCGTGTGGTTCTTGCGTAGAGGTCTTGTACAACTTTGGCTAAATTTCTTCCTCTGTAGTTGATGGTTTTGATGTTATTTTTAAATTTCATTTTCTAGTGGTTTTTTAATTTCATTTTTTAATTTTTAAATTTCATTTTCTAGTGATCTATTCCTGCACGAAACTATTTACTTTTTTACTTAGGAATTTGAATAATTTAATTTTACATGCTTTGGGGTTTTCTATGCACAAAATATATTATCTGAAAATATGGTAAGTTTAATTTCTTCCTTTCTAATATTTATCTATTTATTTTTTAACTTCAAATCAGTAAGGACCTCCAGCACATCCTGAGTCTAAGTACTGATAAGTAGTGATAGCAGATATATATATATATATGCAGAGTCTGCAAGCACTAAAAAAATATATATGCATATATATATATGCATATATATATGCATATATATATATGCATATATATATGCATATATATATATGCTCATCTTGCTAAAGATTTATTAGTAAGTCATTTTAATTTGACTATGTCATTGCTCTCCATTACATTTTGGCTTTTGACTTCATTAATTTCTTCTCTTCTTTTATTTTCTTTGGTATAGTAAATATTGCCTTATTTACTAACTTGCACTAAGAAAAAAACACTTTCTTGAGATAGGTACTTAGATCATTGCTTTTCATTCTCTTTTGTTGATATATGCAGTTCAGGCTACAAATTTCCCTCTAGGCACTGCTCCAGCTTCATCCCACAAAGTTGATAGATACTCTTTTGATTAAAACTCACTTCAAAATATTTTCTAAGATTTATTGTGATTTTCTCTTTTATCCATTGATTATTTAGAAACATATTGCTTCATTTAAAAACATGGAAGATTTTTGAGTTACTCTAATTTTGAGTTGTCTCTAATTTCTTGTTTAGATCCATTGTCAGAGAATATATTCTTATGACTTCAATCCTCTGGTATTTGTTAATATTTTCTTTATGGTCCAGTGTATAGTCAATTTTAGTAGCTATTTCACATGTACTTAAAAGAATGTTTATTTTTCAGTTGTTACATGCAGTATTTTATACGTTATTGATGTTTATACTGTTTGGTGTTCTCTGAGATTCCTAGATCTGGGTTTCTGTGTCTGATATTAATTTGGGGAAAATTTAAGTCATTATTATTTCAAATATTTCTTCTGCTCACTTCTTTTTCTCTTCTCCTTCTGGTGTTCCCATGATTTGTATATCACAACTTTTGTAGTTGTCCCACAGTCTTTGGATATTCTGTTCTTCTTCTGTTTTTTTTTTTTTTTTTCAGTTTTTTTTGTCTTCTTTAATTGTGGTTTTGGGGAGGAAGACCACAGAGGTCAAGCGCCATTCTCATCACATCCTGTCAAGGGTACATGTTAACAGCATTCATTGTTGATGACCTGGCCAAGGTAATTCTCCACTGTAAAGTTGTTCCTTCTTTATTTTGTATTCTTTGGAAGAAAGTTTCTATTGGTAGCCCATGCTTAAGGAGTGGAGAGTTATATTACATGCCTTTGAGCTTGGAGCATCTACATAAATTATTTGCAATTCTTGTGCCTGGAAGATTTGTCTATTCTCCCCTATGCATGTATGTATGTATGTATGTATGAACTGTTAGATATTTTATACTCTGTGTTGTAATCCAACACTAAATTAGTTTTTGCTTAACCTACTCCAGCTTTGGTCGTTGGTTGCTCTTTCAGTTGGGTCCTGTGTTAATATGTGCCTTTGCCATCATTAATGTGAGCTTTTTTTTATAGCACTTCCTTACTTTCTTGCCTACGAGATCCTCCAGGCCCATCTGATACATTCCCAGTCTCAGTCCCTAGAATCAGCCATTTCTCCAAGGATATCTCATTCCTTTTATTAGAGAATTTTATCAGAAACCAAGATGTGGGTGCTAGTTGTGCTCATTGTTAATGGCATTTTTCCTTCTCTCAGCTGACAGAGCAAGAAAATATATGTGTGCATATTAACCTGTGTATATGTACACACATCTATAAATATTTCTATGTATACCCATCTACATATACCCATTTATAGGATATCATCATGCTCATATCTTCATCTGAATACCTTCAGATTTTTCTCTTTTGGTTTCCAACAGTTTGACTATGAAGTGCCTGACTATTTTAGATTCTTAAAATTACTTGAATGTGTGGTTGGATGTCTTTCAATGTTTTTGGAAAATGTTTGGTTAGTATCTCTTCAAATATTACTTTGTCCTCCCCTCTTTTTTTGGCATGGGGAGGAAGAAATATGTGGTAGACTTCTGTATCATGTTCTGTAAGGAAAGGTCTGTTATAGTGGAAATGTCTGCATTTTCTGTTCTTTTATCTCTATGGACTTCTATGTGTATATTTCCTCTTGATCTATCTTCTAGTTTACTAATTCTGTCTTTTTCATGATCTAATATATTAACTTTGTCTATTTAATATTCTTTCTGTTATTTGATTTTTATTTGATTTTTTATGGATAGATTCCAATTCTGTGATGAAATTTACTAGATATTGTAAAATCCTGGTCTGGTATCTACATTATCCAAAGCACCTATGGGTCTGTGTCTGGGCTGACTTATACAAGATAAAGTGTAGAGGTTTTGACAAGTTATCTTCCCCCAATGAGCATTTAATTTGCTCCTGACAGACAGTTAGACTCCAATCATATTACCTTGATCCAGACAATGCTGGTATATTTCCATTTTCTCCTAATTCCTGATTATTCATTGAAATTCTAGTTTGTTTAACAAGGCCTTTCCTCCTGAGTAGGTGCTCAGATCAAGTTTTCACTACTGAGTACTATAACTCCATGGAAATCTCTGTTTAGTTTTTAGTTTTTCACTTCCTTCTTGGCTTCTCAACATGTAACCTATATGTTGACAAGTGACTGGAGAGAAAAAGTTATACAAAATATCAAACTCAATGTATTAGTTTGCTGTAGTTGCTATAACAAAGGACCACAAGCTAAGTTGCTTAATCAACAGAAATTTATTGCCTTGTATCTTTGGAGGCTAGAAGTCAGAGATGAAGGTGCTGGCAGGGCCATGGTCCCTCTGAAGGTTCTAGGGAAAGATATATTCTAGGACTGTGTCTTAGCTTTTGACAGTTCCTGGGCTTGGAGAAGCATATCTCCAATCTTACATAGTTTCCTGTTATCACTGTTTTTGTGTCCAAATTTCCCCTTTTTATAAGTATATAGTCTTATTGGATTAGGGGCCTATCACACTCCAGTATGACCTTATCTTAAAATTACATCTACAAGATCCTATTTCTATGTTGTGAAAGACTGGGAGTTAGGACTTCAACATTTAAATTTGGGTAGAGATACAATTCATCCCATAACACTCAACACAAAGCACTTCTGTTTTCTTCCATATCTTTGTCCCTCAAATCCTGGATTTCCTTGTTGTTTTTTAATGGCTTCCAGCATTTTTTTAATGGCTTCCAGCACTTTTCTTCCAAATTATATTCTGTTTTTATAATTGCTTTTAGCAAGAAAATTAACCTGATACTAGCTATTCCAGCATGACTGAAAGTATACATCTGACCAATTCCATTTTTAACGTATATTTTCCTTTATTTGAAAACTGAAGGAGAGTAATACGATGACCATATAAGGCATGAGATGCATAGTTACTGGTACAGAGATAGCTGGGGGGCTCCTGGTTAGAGGAGAATGCTATTGAGACAAGACAAGGGAATTCAGCAAATCAATTGACACGCAAATACTGAGGTAGCCCACATGTTTTGGGAGGCCATGTAGGAGGAAATCATTGCATGGTTTCATGGTCAAGCATCTTCCTAGGTGAACTGATAAGTCTCTTGTGATTAGCAGTTGGTTACCCATATTTACTATATTTTATATAATTCCTTTTTCCTTCCCCCTGCTGGAAGCCTGGGGGAATTTCTCTCTGATATTTACTATGAGAACATGTTCCAGCAACTGGAGGTAAAATTCACAAGAGTGTGTGGGCACCCCTATGATTTGGTCCCCCTGGAATTTTTAACTCACCCCTGCCAACACTGAGCTTCCAACAATTGGTCTATTACAGTTTAGGTTTTCCTACCCTGGCACTGGTTCCCATGGTGGTTTCTGCATGTGAGTCTCTGCCCTGGTAAGCCGCCTTAACTCCTTGGGCCACCAGTCTGTCTCTCCAATCCCCGGGGGTAATCTTGGTTTGCACTGTGTTAAAGGATTATGCTACTATCTCTAGTTATGATTGTGGATTTATCTAGTTCTCCTTTTAGTTATGCCCCCCCCTTTTTTTTTACTTCTATGTTTTGAAGCGACAAGCATATTCTTGTTCTATGGAACTCATAGCCCAGGTGAAGAGGAAGACATTATTTAAATAATCCCCGAAATGTAAAAGTGTAACTTAGATAAAAAGGAGGGAGGAGAGGAGCGTAGGTTCTGTGCCCATTAAAACCAGACCCTAAGGTTCTCTGTCAGTCTATCCAGGGCTTCTTAAACCTCACCGGTAGACAGAGCACCCACACAGGCTTGGTACAGCCTCAATCCCAGCAGTATATTAGAATCACACGGCTGCTTACAAAAATAAAAAGCCAAAGCAAAGCCCTACTCCAGACTGACAAATTAGACTCTTTGGGAATGGGATCTAGCGTGTGGTATTTTTAAAAATTTTTTTAAGTTTATTTATGTATTTATTTATTGTTGAGAGGAAGAGAGAAAGTAGGGCAGGGGCAGAGAAAGAGGGAGAAAGAGAATCTCAAGCAGGCTCCATGCTCTCAGTACAGAGCCCAATGCGGGGCTCGAACTCACAAACTGTGAGATCATGACCTGAGCCGAAATCAAGGGTCAGACACTCAACCGACTGAGCCACCCAGGCGCCCCTGGCTTGTGGTATTTTTAAAAATAAATATCCCTGGGGATTGTAATGTACAGGCTGAATAGCGAACCCTGTTTTGGGGAAAAGAGGGTCCCGGATGCCTTAGCTCCGTCATTTGTCACTTCTTGGTTTAGCTGCCCTTCTGATTTTTGTCTGGTCTCCTGTTTTCAGCAATAGGGCTCTTGCTTTGTTCCCTCACCTCAGTTCCAACACCTGGGTTCCTGGCTCATACGTCTGCACACTGGCAACATGAGGCTTTTTCAGCGGATCAGGACTCGTGGCCTCTGCAGGACATGCACCTGGCCAGCATTCGTGTCCCTCAGCTGGGACCTGAGCTGCCGAGGCAACTTCTTTCTTTGCACCTAGAATGATCTAAAGGAAGAGGATGACAGTAGGGGTGCAGGATGTGCAAAGTAGGGTGAAGGCATTCTCATCCTGAACCTCTGCCTCCAGTCTTCTCTGTGCGACCAGGTGGTTGGCTACTGTAGGACACAAGCCCAGGCTCCCAGTGGCCCTGAGCTTCTGGGAACCTTCCAAGACAGCACTCAGGGCTACAACGACCGTGTGACTGGCCAGAGGACTTGCCTTCAATTTTCTGGTGGGCATCCCCCACTTCTAGGACAAACACGGGCCCTCCCACTGTCCCTCTCGCAAGAACGTCACTTCGTGCTTGGCTAAGTCCATTTCCCTGCACGGTGGAGAACACTAATGAGCCCCAGAGCCCAGTCATTTCAATTATGTCACTGCTGCTGTGCCTGGGTTCCTGCCTCAGATTGCTCTGTGAGTTCAAAGATTGTTACCATCCCCACCAAAAACTGTAAGTATTTCCTTTTCCAGATTGAGGGACAATTCATATGCTTTGATAATTAACTGGACCAGGCAAGGCACCCACCTGACTAAGAAAAATTCTGTTTCTCCTGCTTGGTTTACCCTCTAGGGGACTTGGGGGGGTTCTGCCCCTGAATTCCAGCGTCAGCTGCCAAATCCTACAATGACCTGACTGCCTGCCTGAATTCGGGCTCTTGTCGGCTATCAGGCTCCCCTTATTGGCCAGGACCCCTGCCTGGCCTGACTCGTGCCCCATGCCCACTGCTGTGCCCTGTGTCTGCTCTCCTCTGTCTCTTCTGTGAGCTTGTGAGGGCCTCTCTGGGTCTGATGGGTGCTTTTGCCTTCTGAGCACCCTAGGGTGGGTGCTGTAGGTCAGCAGAGGGAAAGATTCTTGATGCCTGATCTGGGTAGAGACTTGGAATACAGAGAAGAGCTAGTGGGGCCTCTGCGGGCTGGGGAGGGGCTCTCCTCCTACCACGTGCATAGTGTGGAAGGTCATGAGACGTTGTAACTTTGCCACCGTGAGAAAAGTACAAGACTGCAGAAGTCTCACATTTTGTGAGAGGGATGAAAGGGCCTCTTGGAAGTGGATTTGACACCTCTGTGCTCCTGTAAAGGCTTGGTCAAGAGGCCTGAAGGCTAGATATGAGAATCAGCACCTGAAACTTCTAAGAAAGCCATCTGTTCACAACAATGGCTTGTCGAATTACTGAAATCCAAAAGGATTTTTTTTTTCTGTGAGTGTTTATAAAAAGGGGGCAGCTAGTGGGTCAAGAAGTGGACTCTAGATTCAAATGCTGTGTGACTTCGGGCTGTTTGCACGACTTCTCTGTGTCGCAGTTTCTTTATCTATAAAGTGCAGATAATTGTAGGATCTATCCTACAGGGCTTTTATAAAACTTAAATGAGTTAAGATGTGCAAAGCTCTTAGAAGAGTACCTGGAACATAGTATTGTACAATTTTTAAATTTTGTTTAAGTGTCCTCTTTATTGGTAGCAGTGTCCTTAACAACATCCTGACATGTCCAATTACAATTAAGTTGCAAAAACTTGAGTAAGAAACACTGTGTTTCATTTAGCTGGTCGGTGGGTGTGAATGAGCGTGCACAGTGTGTGCAAATATTTGGATAGTATCTCTTTATTTAGATTCATGGTTTATCCTCAAAGTTCAGGGAATAAAAACAATTGTTCATAGAACCAGCACTCTGGTGATTTTGAATGATTCTGAGTGATTTTGAATGACTCGGGCGGGTAAAAATGAAAGACATCTAGAGTAATCAATTTCCTCCCACTCTCCGGGGAGTTGGGGTGGGGTGGGGAGAGAAAATAAGGGTGTAGATGAGGTTCTTATTCCTTCATCCACTTCAATTAGAAGAGCTTTGGGGCCACCTGGGTGGCTCAGTCGGCTAAGTGTCTGACTCTTGATTTTGGCTCAGGTCATGATCTTGCAGTTCATGAGATCAAGCCCCATGTTGGGCTCTGAGCTGACAAGGTGGAGCCTGCTTGGGATTCTCTCTCTCCCTGTCTCTCTGCCCCTCCCCAGCTTGCTCTCTCTCTCTCTCTCTCTCTCTCTCAAAATAAATAAGCTTAAGGAAAAAAAATATCTTTGTATTGACCTCTTTTATCTTTGAACAAACCTTTCCATGGTTAAGAAACACTTAAATACAACAACTGATCTAGAGAAAGATATGTGTCTCTCAGACAGTTATCTACAGGCATTATCTCTCATCCCCAAGCTCTTGATGAGTTTGGGATGAAAGTGAGTTCAAGGTTGTTCTCATCAGCAAGAATCTAGGGTGAACATTTTGCAAATGCAGTGACTGGTCACACGCCTTGATAATCAACTAGGTAGATCAGGTTAGAGCTTCTTTATGAAAATTACAAAGCTTAACCAATAACTGTGTTCAAAAGGAAAGACTTCTTCTCTCCTCATGGAGGCTGAAAGGAAACCTGTGGGTTGGGCCAGCCATAGTCCACTACTTGGAAATGACTGTAACACACCGGACTCACACTTGGGCGAAGCTGCCATATTGCTGCCTCAGAGACCCCCAATGGGCCTAACCTAGAACATGCTCACTGTAGATATTACCCTACGCCCACCTTGGAAACCATAACACAACATTCATCATACCTCCGATCTTGAGCAATGCTGCCCCACTCTAAGACTACAAAATAATAACAGCCACATTAAGCATATACATCAACTATAAAATGTGCTCCAATGTTTCAAATATTTACAATTCTAAAATGGCATCTTAAAAATCAAAGAAATAAGGGATCTACAAATTTGCACCCCCATGTGTTATATCAAATTATCAGTCATGACCAATTTAATGTTGCACAACACTTGCTGAATACAGTGGTTTGAGTTTTGAAATAAGGAACCTGTAACCAGTGGAAATAATGGTCTGGTTGGTGTCGTACCCAGAGCAATAACACAAAGTCAAATAATCATTGTAGAGAATAGTATTTCTTTTTCCAGATTGGTTGGTAAATTCGTTCAGAAATTAATTATAACCACTGAGATCATTGTTAAAATAAAGCATGTCAAGGTTCTGCAAGATAACAGTAATATGTGTTTTTTTTTTAATTTCTAGTATCTCTTCCTTCGATTTTTAAAATTCTATTTCATTGGGCAGTATTTACACGACAATCTTAAATAGTAGTGCCTAAATAGAGGTCACTTTCATCTTTCCTTAATTTTGATAGAAATGTCTCCAGTGATTAATTATTAGCTGTAACTCTGGTTGTTGGTCTTAACAATATTTTATTTATCATTTTGTGGCAATATATAGCTCTAGCTTCCTAAAGCATTTTAAAAGTAGAAATTGAAGCAGAATTTAATCCAATGGCTTTTTTGGTATCTGTAGAGGGAATACAATTTTTTTTTTAATTTAACATATTAGCACCGTGCGATATTAATAATTTGAATGTTACATCACACCAACAATTCAGCATTGCAAAAGGGGGGATTGGAACATGGCACCGTTCCGTAAAGTGAAATATTTGCTTTGTGAATTACCTATGACAAGTTTCTAAACCCAGAAAGCCAGTGTCTATAAGCCAGAATGTGGTTGGAGTCTTGGGGACCAGAGACTAATTATAATAGCTCCAGCCTAGGCAGGGGCACTATTATGGAGGTCAGACCTGCCAGAAGAAATCAATTATAGGAGATGAACCTTGTTTGGATGTGCTTTGTGCACTGCCCCCTCTGAGGTCCAAAGCCTTGCTTCCTGGTGCAAAGATCACGAATGCCAGAGCCCTGTCATTTGTACACCACTTGGCACTGATCTTCCCTGCCCCTCCACCCCAGTAGTCTTCGCCTTTCTGGTCAGCCCAGAATTAGCACAGACTTCGTGATGAGACAGGGGAGGGACGTGGAGATAAGGGCTCCTCCTCATGAGACACTGACTGACTTCAGCCAGGAGGGCGGACTGCAGCAAATCCGATCATCCTCTGGAAGAAAATAGACACGTGGGACACACGCACATACTCGTACACTTATAACCCTCCCCTCACATTGGGGGTTTGTTGGGCATAGTGAAAGCTCAACGTGGGCATGTTTCATGAATGAGTTGAATGAGCAAGTGACCCCAGTCGTCCGAGGATGTCCTCAACTCCCCACATTCAGTGTCTACTCACGGATACACAGGCAAGTGGGGCAGCACCCTCCCTCCCCACGGCTCTCCACACATGTGCCAACTGCTGTCACCGTCCCCTCCGAGCTGTGACACACACCCCCTGGAAGTCTCTGCAACATTTAGGATGCTTTCAACCTCAAGGATCAAAAATCTCATCCAAATAGCCTCAACCACAGATGGATTTAGTGCTGCACCTAGTAAATAGGAAGTTGAAAAATAGACAGTTCCGGGACTGATTGACCTGGAGCCTGACACCAAGGACTGAACTTCATCCTGTCACTCCTACCATTTCTAGGAATGCCCTGAACCTGGTTTCCCCTTGTGGGTATGGGATGGTTCCCAGGAGCAAACAGCAGTGTTTCCTAGTTCATATCCAGGAAGACAAAGCCAGAGGGTCCCCTAGACTTTTTTAAGAGCCAAGAAGAAAGTCAATGGTAAATTTCTTTCTGCATATCAAAGACTGTAATCAGGGCAGTGCCCTTTCCTGAATCACGAAGTTGGGATTGTATTTAAATCAAGCCAGTCTACCTCCTGAGGCGGGAGTCCTAGTGATGAAACCGATTCTGGGAAGTCAAGAACCTGAATCACAGCAGTCTGACTTCTATCTGTGCCAAGTAAGGGAGTTCTTATGCCTTATGCCCGGAATAGGGTGCTGGGTGGAGATTTGTGGGCACAGTCCTTTCTGGCTCTGCCAAGCCACACCACTGAGGCAGCTGCTTCTCGACGACACAGGGAAGGCAGCATCAGCTGGTCCAGCCAGACTTCATTATTTCTTTCACTCCTGGGACCTGTGCTCGGAGGCTGCTGAAGTGAGATCAGAGTCCCACGCACGCAGTGAGTGAGAAGTTCAAGCGAGACGTTTCATTCTTCCCTTCTCCGCTCCCTCCCTCCGGCTCAAGGGAAAATAAATGGAAACAATTGTTTTGGGACTGATTCATAGGAGTCCCTAGCTATGGCCCCAACCAAGAAGCCGGGACACTTCTTGTGTCCAGGGGGCTGATTAGTGTGTAAATATGTGTTTGTGTTTGTGTGAGTCTGTCTGAGCATATGCGCGTGCATGTGTGTGCTTGTGATGAGTTTGTGACCGTGTATGTGCGTGAGTGTGTGTGTTCATATAACTTTGTGAGTGAGTCTGTGCATATGCATTGGGTAATTAAGCCCTTGGTGGGCTAGCGTAAAGCACGGGATATGGAGTCTCCGAAGAAAGAAAATCCTCTGGATGAGAAACAATCTAAGCGGTGGGACTGTAGCTTTTAATTTGTTTTTTGCCAGTTTCATTGAAATATAACTCCTATGTCATATAATTCATCCATTTAAAGGGTAAAACTCAATGGTTTTTAGGGCATTCACAGAACTGTGTATTCATCACATCACTAGAATATTTTCATTACCCCGACAAGAGACCCCACACCCCTTAGCTACTACTCCCCAACCCCTCTAACCCTCTCAGCTCTAGGCAACTATTAATCTACTTCATGTTATTGTAGGTTTGCTTTTTCAGGACATTTTATATAAATGGAATCATACAGTATGTCATCCTTTGTGACTGGCTTCTTTCACATAGCGTATTTTGAAGGCTCATCCATGTTGTATGAATCAGGAACTTCGTTCCTTTGTATGGATTAATAATAATCTATTTATAGATACACTACAGTTTTATCCATCCGTTAGTGAGCTGATAGACATGTGGGTTGTTTTCACTTTTTGGCTGCATTATGAATAATGTTGCTATGAACCTTCATGTACAAGTTTTGGCGTGGACATATACTTTTCTTTCTCTTGGGTATATGCATAGGCGTAGACTTGTTGAATCACATGGTAACTGTGTTGACCATTTGAGGGACTGCCAAACGATTTTCCAAAGCAGCTACACCATGTAACATTCAGCAGTGTATGAGGGTTCCAGTTTCTCCATATCCTTGTCATACTTGCTATTATGTATCTTTGGTGACAGCCATCTTAAACGGGTATCTCACTGTGGTTTTGATTTGCATTTCCCTGATGGCTAAGACGCACATCTTTTCACATGCCGTTTGCATATCTTCCTTGGAGAAATATCTATTCAGATACTTGTCCATTTTTATTGGGATATTTGTCTTTTAATTATTGAATGGTAATAGTTCTTTATATATTCTATATACAAGCCCTTTACCAGATATATGAATTGAAAAAAATTTCCTCCATTCTGCAAGTTGTCTTTTCTCTTTCCTTACAGTTTTATTTAAAGCACAGAAGTTTGTAATTTTTATACAGCCAGCCAATGTTTTTGTTGTGTTGCTTGTGTTTTTGCCTAGCCCAAGGTCACGAAGCTCATGAAGACTTAAGCCTATGCTCTTGTCAGAACTGTATGGTTTGGGGCACCAGGGTGGCTCAGTTGGTTGAGTGTCAGACTTTGGCTCAGGTCATGATCTCGTGGTTCATGAGCCCGAATCCCACGTCGGGCTCTCTGCTGACAGCTCGGCGCCTGGAGCCTGCTTCCGATTCTGTGTCTCATCTCTCTCTGCTCCTCCCCCGCTCACACTCTGTCTCTATCTCAAAAATAAACACACATTAAAAAAAAGAAATAAGTGTATGGTTTTATTTCTTTCACTAGGACTTTGATTCATTTTGAGTAGGTTTTTATATATGGTCTAAGGGAGCACTCCAATTTCATTTCCTTGCTTCTGGATGTACAATTGCCCCACTATCGTTTGTTGAAAAAACTATTCTTTCCCAACTGAATTGTCTTGACACTATGCTGAGAATCACTTGTAATTGTAAAGGTTTATTTCTAGATTCTCAGTTCTATGCCACGAATCTATCTGCCTAATTTTAGACCAGTACCACTCTGTCCTGAGTACTGTAGCTTTGTAGTATGTTTTAAATTTGGGAAGTATGAGCCCTTCAACTTTTTTTCTTCTTTTTCAGTATTGTTTTGGCTCTTCTGGGTCTCTTGAATTCCTATATGAATTTTAAGGTTAGCTTGTCAATTTGTGTAAAGGAGTCAGCTGAAATTTTGATAGCAATTGCTTTGACTCCACAGATCAGCTGGGGGATTATTGTCATTTAACCATACTGAGCCTTCTGATTCATGAACGTGGGATGCCTTTCCATTTATCTAGGTCTTCTTCAATCTCTTTCATCAGTGTTTTGTAGTTTTCAGACTATAAGTTTTTTACTCCTTTTATTAAATGTATTCCTAAGTATTTTATTCTTCTTGGTGTTATTATGAGTGATATTATTTTCTTAATTTTATTTTTGTTTGCTCATAGTTCTTGTATGGAAAAACAATTGAATTTTGAATGCTGATCTTATATCCTGAAACTTGCTGAACTTGTTCATTAGTTCTTTTTTTAATATAATTTATTGGCAAATTGGCTTACATACAACACCCAGTGCTTATCCAACAAGTACCCTCCTCAATGGCCATCACCCACTTTCCCCTCTTCCCCACCCCCCATCAGCCCTCAGTTTGCTCTCAGTATTTAAGAGTCTCTTATGGTTTGCTTCCCTCCCTCTCTGTTTGTTACTAATTTTTCCCCTTCCCTTCCCCCATGGCCTACTGTTAAGTTTCTCAAGATACACATATAAGTGAAAACATAGGATATCTGTCTTTCTCTGACTGAATAATACCCTTAGCATAACACCCTCCAGTTCTACCCATGTTGCTGCAAATGGTATGATTTTATTCTTTCTCATTACCAAATAATATTCCATTGTGTACATAAACCACATCTTCTTTAACATATTTTTAGCTGTCATGGCTTTTTTGTTTTTATTCTTTACGGTAGTTCTCCCCCTGCAAGGAATGGAGCGAATTTAATTTTTAAGACCCACAACAATTCTTATTCATGGTACAACTATTCTATTTCTTGATGTTCTTCAAATTTGCTAAGTAAGTAAATATTCTTTTCATTTAAAGATGGGGAAATTAATCTTTAGAGAAGCTAAATAATTTCCATAAGGTCACAAAGTAAAGCAAATATTCTTCTTTAACTGCAGGACATGTGAGAGGGGAAGATTCACTACCTTTCTTTATACTACCTCAGTTTGCACGCACGCACGCACACACACATACACCCACACACCTGGGGTTCATTGTTTTGTCGGACCTGTACTACGGGAGTTTATTTTTTTTAATATCTGAAGGTTTTCTCTGGTTAACTTTCTAGAAGTCAGCACTGGGGCACCTGGGTGGCTCCGTCAGTGAAGAATCTGACTTTGGCCATGATCTCTGTGAGTTCGAGTCCTGCACCCGGCTCTGTGCTGGCAGCTCAGAGCCTGGAGCCTGCTTTGGACTCTGTGTCTCCCTCTCTCTCTGCCCCTCTCCCACTTGCACTCTGTCTCTCTCTCCCTCTCAAAAATAAATAGATTTAAAAAAAAACATAGGGGTGCCTGGGTGGCTCAGTTGGTCGAATGTCCAATTTCGGCTCAGGTCATGATCTCACGTTCGTAGATTTAAGCCCCGCATCAGGCTCTGTGCAGACAGCTCAGAGCCGGAGCCTGCTTCAGATTCTGCTTCTCCCTCCCTCTGCCCCTCCCCGGCTGGCACTCTGTCTCGCTCTGTCTCTCCCAAAAGTAAAAAATAAATAACCATTAAAAAAATAAAGTTCAAAAATTAAAAAAAAATTACTGTTAGAAGTCAGTACTAATGCAGTTGTTAACTATGTGGTCAAATGATGTATATGACTTTAGGGCAAATCTCATTCCTCGTTACCACCATTTACAGATGAAGAAAATAAAAAAAGAGGAGGTGATTTGCCCAAGGTTGCACAGAAATAACGGCAAGAAGAATTGTTTTAAGTCACATCAACCTTCTTTTTGGCTTGTACTAAATCCATAGTCCTTTTTCTTTCTCTGGTCTATAAATCGTGCCTCACATCCTTTAGAGATAAAATTGTATAGTCAGCGGTGAGTCCCCACAGACAAGGCTGAGAAGGACTAACAGCCATCTGTTTAGCAGAATAAGACTTCATTCATATATTCAATCATTCAACAAATAATCACTGAATTCCTATTATGCTGTTATGCACCAGGTCACGTGCTAGGTGTGCAGCAATAGAAAAAGAACCTTTGCTTTCTACAACCTTGCAGCTAGTGGGGGTGTGTAGACAAGCCAACAGTTCCTATAATGTCTGACAAGCTCTGAGAACTATGGGAAAATGTCAGTCGTTGATCCAGCCTAGGGGGCTAGAGAATGATTCTCAGAGGAGAAAGTATCTAAGCCAGGGAAAGGTATAAGAAAAAACAAAAGAAGTATAAGTCAGAGTGAGAGAGGAGAAATAAGGTCAGACTAGCAGCAGATAGGCAGAGTTTGAGAAAGCATGGCATCTTGGGGAATTTTAAGCCATTCTATCTGGCAAGAGCAGAAGTGTGAAGAGAAATGTATGGCCAAGTGTGTGCAGGTGCATTCAGTGCCTAGATTTCCTGGCACACATTCCACTCTCCATCCATCTGTATTCAGTGAATAAATGGGCAACTGAAGCGTGGCTGGAGAAGGCATGGGTCAGATCAGGAAGGATCTTGTATAATTGTACAGCAAACCTGAATTTTATTCTGAAGATAATTAAGCCATACAAGATTTCATCTGGAAAGTGCTATAGTCAGATGCATGCGCTGGAGGTTTTTGAAAGTGGATTGGAGGAGGACAGGCTTGGAGAGGTGATGAGGTGGTTATAGAAACACAGGTGAGAAGGGGCGCCTGGGTGGCGCAGTCGGTTAAGCGTCCGACTTCAGCCAGGTCACGATCTCACGGTCCGTGAGTTCGAGCCCCGCGTCGGGCTCTGGGCTGATGGCTCGGAGCCTGGAGCTTGTTTCCGATCGTGTCTCCCTCTCTCTCTGCCCCTCCCCCGTTCATGCTCTGTCTCTCTCTGTCCCAAAAATAAATAAACGTTGAAAAAAAAAAAAAAAAAGAAACACAGGTGAGAAGCAAGGAACGTGGATGAAGGAGCGGAGTGGAAAAGATGTGGCAGTCGAGGAGAGTAAGGAGGTATTTGGCAGCTGGCCTCTGGGTTGAGAAGGTGGGCAGAGGGGGTGGAATAAATGCAAGACCCCAGGTTTCGGAGCCTATTTTGATTTTCGTCATGAGAGGAGAAACGGAGTGAGGAGATGAGGTAGCAGTGAGGGCGAAAGCAGAAGTACCATGGGGATAAAACATGGTGGCCATCCTCCCATCCATCTTTCTTCTTCTTCTTTCTTCTTTCGTCTTTCTTTCTTTTTTTTCCTTTCTTTCTTTCTTTCTTCTTTTTTTTTCTTTCTTTCTTTTTCTTCTTTCTTTTTCTTCTTTTCTTCTTTTTCTTTTTGTTTCTCTTTTTTCTTTCTCTTTCTTTCTTTTTTTTTCGCTTTCTTCTTTTCTTTTCTTTCTTCTTTTTTTCTTCTTTCTTCTTCTTTCTTTCTTTCTTCTTTCTTTCTTTCTTTTCTTCTTTCTATATCACTTCTCCAGGGAGAAATCTGGAAAAGAGGTGATCATGGACAACTCATGAATCCTTTATAGCCCTCCATTCCCCCCCGTTGCTAAATGAAGGGCTGCATGATCTCTGATGTTTTTTCCAGCTTGGAAATTCTCTGCTCCTTGATGTATCTTTTTCAAGACCCATCCAGTTGGTGTGTACTTCCTGAGCAGAGGGAGTATTAGGAGATTTTTGGTAAGAGAAGATGAGTGAGAGTTGAGAAACTGGCTGGAATTCTGGAAACTTGGCTCAGCCCAACTACCTGGGGAAGCTTCAGTAGTCAACCCATGCCTCCGAGCTCTGAACTCACCCAAAATACAGACGAAGGATGGTGGATAGAGAAGATGGCAAAGGAGTCTCTCCATAGCTATGTCTCACTCCCTGGAGTGGCTTAGAGAATGGCTCTCCCTTTGCCCAGCCCACCCCTTCTTTCTCTGCTCCATTCCTAATCTATACGTTACTGATTCTTCTCTTTGACTTGAGTTATTTACTAGTGTTCACTCTACTTCCTGAGGAGGGCTTATCTTTGACATTCAACTTAAGCCATTCAGGAAATTCAAGTGTCATTCACTTTGGATTAGAGACCGAATTTGCGGAATCTTAGTGATCTGTTTCGCTGTGGGTACCAAAGTCAGTATCTGATATCCCAGTTGTTTGAAATCTGTCCTGGATTGCCATCGGGCACACAATGTATAATATTTATATCAGCAATCGATGGAGTCTTCCTATGGATAAATACAATATGAATAGTGCTTCCCAAATATAAAGAGAACAACAATCCTTTTCATGATAATGAATGCTATTGACATCATAAATCTTCAATAGCCCATCCATATAACTGAGATTTTCCTTAAAGATGAAAATCAAATACAGACAACCAAACAACTGAATACCAAAACGAACAAAAAGTCGAATCAGATCTATAAATACAGAGAACAAACTGATGGTTCCCAGAGGGGAGGGGCTGGGGAATGGGCCAAAATGGGTTGAAGGAAGTAGGAGATACAGGCTTCCAGTTATGGCAATGAATGAGTCACAGGAATAAAATGCACAGCGTAGGGAATATAGTCAATGGTATCATGATAGCGTTGATAATGACGGACAGTAGCCACACTTGTGGCGAGCATAGAATAAGGTATGGAGATGTTGAATCACATGTGGGACGCCCAAAACTAATGTAACATTGCAGGCATTTGATGGGATACGCATAACTGAGATCTGAGGGTAAAACTACTGTGCATCTTGATCAAGAAGAGAGCCATGCTTTTTAATTTGTTGTGGGCTGTGCCGCTATCCTTGGTTTTGCAAAACTAAATCTTTATCTAGGAATCCTTGTTTATATTTGGAACAAATGTAAATCCTTAGTGGTTTTAACATTTTGTTCAGTATTCGCTTTTCACCTTTTCTCAGCTTAGGGGTACTTCCGGGTGGGCACCTTGGCGCCGGAAAAAATGGGGAACCGTCCGAAGGAGAGAGACGCCAAACCACTTTTTCAAATCACCTAACCCCAATGCTGAGGAAGTGGCTTGAAATAAACAGGCAAAGACTTTGCTAACCTGGGCCTCTACTTAATAAAGTTAACAGAAGATAAACTTGGGTAGCTGGGACTATTTAATTGTTGCAGGAAGACTTCTAAATGCTTTGTTTATTATTATTATTTTTTAATGTTTTATTTTTGAGGACAGAGAGAGAGACAGAGCATGAGCAGGGGAGGGGCAGAGAGAGAGGGAGACACAGAATCGGAAGCAGGCTCCAGGCTCTGAGCTGTCAGCACAGAGCCCAATGCAGGGGCTCAAACTCAGGGACTGTGAGATCATGACCTGAGCCGAAGTCGGATGCTCAACCGGCTGAGCCACTCAGGCGCCCCTAAATGCTTTTCTTTAAAAAACAAGAATGTGATTTAGAGACTGGGTTGTTTTTTGTTTTTTGTTTTTTTTTAACTTTCACTTTTAGATACACAAGCAGATAATTTCACCGAAAGAAAAGGTTGTTTCCAGTGCGGTCTTGCCTTAGGAACAAAGACTCATTACCTTCTCTTATGAGTCCAGGACAGTAGAGCTTTCGTCTGAGCTCTGCTACTGTGCATCTTTGAGCCTCTCATGAACCTTCTGAGCTTTGCTTTTCTTTTCTGTGCCTCCTGTGCTCTAGGGGCTTTTACAAACATGATCTCATTAAGCCATTGATGGGAAACAAAATGTTAAGTCCTTTACACCTCTTTTCCCATTCCCCTCTCCACCTCCCCGCAAGTAGTGAAATAGGTTGGGACACCACAATCCAGTATGTAGGTTTGAATCTCAGGTTTACCACCTTTTATCCTTGTGCAAGTTACATAGTATGTATCTGAGCCTCCGTTTCACCAGGAGTATGTAGGTAGCAGCGTTCCTAGCTTGAGTCTAATCCATTCTCACTAGGAGTCAAAATGATTAGGACATGTCTAGAAGGGTTCACTAATTGAAGGGGATCCCCTAGACAGAACTCTGGATAGTAGCTTGGCAGATTAGCACAGAAGGTACATTTTTGTCTCTACCTTATTTATATGCTTACTTTATCTGAAAAAGTGCTAGTTATGCCAATCAAATGTTGGGCAGAGAGATAAGCACTCCAAATGGGCTGCAGAAACCTAATGAACCAGCACATTTTTTTTTTTTTCAGTTAGCTATAGAAAACATTATTGGCTGCTTATCCAACATCCATTCCTTCCAAATGGTACCCCATATATTCCGGTTTCCATGTTGTCTATGTGTCCATGTGGTTCCGGGGAGGATAGACTCCTCCCTACGGGTTTGAATACCGATTGGTTTTTAAAACAGTCTTCATAGCATAACATCCTTTGCCACCGATTGGTTTGAGCATGAACAAGAGAGACAATTCAGGCCAATGTGTCATTGGGAGATGATGTCTCCTGGAGGCTTTTTCTCCTTATTATAAGAAGTCAAGAATGGAGCGAAATTGTCAAGAGGATAGAGAGATGGAAAAACTTAGGTCCATGAAGTGACTACTGAGCTGCTGATGCAACTAATCTTATGGGAGAATACATGTTCATCATTGTTTATGCCAGCTGACTGAGAATTGTCAGTTGTATGCAGCTGAAAATACACTAGCTGACACAGTGGGCTTCTGCCTTGTCACCTCCTGCGGCCCCTCCTGGGGGAATGGAGAAAGAATATACGTTCCTAAGCAATCGCCACTCCTGGACAGTAGCAGCTGAGGACTCAAGGAAGTCGGTGATGTTAAAGGTAAAGTAAGCGGTCCAGTGTGTTACTACCAGGGGTCTATTATATGTTCTTTAGATGAAATTAGAATACAACTCATGAGAGGACAAGCCACCACGTTGTTGCCATGGGGTCGGTTGTAGTTTGAGATAATGCCTTACCTCCTCAGGGATCAGAATCAGATACTCTTGGTTTGAGTCACTACTCCACATTTCCTTAGACAAGTGGCTGAAGTTTCTTATTAGTAAAATAACAATAACAATAACAATAATAATATCTCCTACGGTGCTTTGCAGATTGAGATTAAAGCATATAAAGGTAAGTAGCATGGTGGCTCAGCACATAAAAATGGCCCAATATTTGTGTGATCATCTACTTCATCGTCATCATCATGTCACATCATTATCATATCACCATCATCATCACCATCACCATCATCATCACCACCACCACCATCATCACCACCACCACCATCATCATCACCATTGTCACCATCAGCATCACATCACCATTGTCACCATCATTATTGTCATTACCATCATCTCATCACACCATCACCCTCATCATCACCACAACCACCATCACCATCACCATTGTCACCATCATCATCATCACCATCACCATCGCCATCATCATCACCACCACCATCATCATCACCACCACCACCATCATCATCACCATTGCCACCATCATCATCACCACCATCACCATCATCATCACCATCACCATCATCATCACCACCACCACCATCATCATCATCATCACCACCACCATCTTAAGGTTGAAATTAAACATATCTACAGTCAAGCTGGTTAACAACTTCTTGAAATTTGGTCACTTAATGATTCTATTTCTATAGAAAATGGTTTGTCTCCTTCAAAAATAATAACCTAGTAATAATGGCTACACTTTATTAAAAAGCTCACTATAGGCTGGATACTGTTCTAAGCATTGTATGTGCATCATCTCATTAAAACTTCATAACAACTCCGTGAGGTAGTTATCATGATGATTATTATATATATTTGAAAGATGAGGAAACTGATGAGGTGAAGTAACAGTCGCAAATTCTTATGGCTAGTAAGTGACAGAGCCAGCTTTGAACCCAGGCAGTCAGGCTTCAGGAAGCATACTCGAAAGATTCTATGCTTGATGCCTGAATCAAGAGACACTTACTGAGTGTTTACCATAAGCCACTGGTCAAGGACTGTGTAAGTATAAACCCAATTAATTCCCAATCATTGTCACATAGGTGGTAGGAACCATGAAGGGTCTGAGTGAGACTGAACCTATTTTCAAGCTGACAAGTTAGCCGGCCATCATTTGTTGGATGCTAGTAGAAGATTCCTGGCTTAGAGACAAAGAACAATGTTATTCACAGTAATAGAAGTAGTCAGCGTACCGGCATTATTGTGCCAATTCCCACAGAGTGATACAAAGAGGACCAGATGACACCGGTACCCACAGTGGGTTGAGATAAACCCTCAGCTTAAGGGACTTGAATCTTTTTTTAATGGGCAGTAAACATGCTTACCCTTCACTCTGGACAGAGACATGATCTCTGTCTTCCAAGGCTATATAAACATCCTTGAAAAAATAGTCCAAAACACAGGCTGGTCAGTGCCTTTCTCTCAAGATATGCAGAAACTTGAGCCCCACAAAGAACTATCTCAACAACAGGTACTATTATTAGCTTTATTTTACAAATGAGGAGATTAAGGCCCCAAATTATGCAAGTTGTCCAAGGTCACGTGGCCAGGTTTAAACTTCCACTTGCCTCTTCTTTGCTATGTGACCTTGCTTAATCTATATAACCTGCTTATTTTCCCTTCTTACCATCTTAACGAGAGTCACTTCCTTTCCCTTCCCATCTGTCTCCATGTCAATGGCATGACTTCTCACCTGGATCATTCACTGTACCAGTTTCCGTCTCCTTAATTTTGCTATTCTTTCAATCTTACCTACAGATTTCGGCCAGGCTCTGCTTTCTAAAACGCAAATGTGATCGTATGATTCTCACCCTTAAAATCCTGAATGACTCTCCCCAGCATACAGTGCTTACAGCGGCATGTGTGGTCCTCACTCTCTTGACGACCTTTTTATGGTCTCTCCTGCTAGAGCTAATTACAGTTCACACTCTCTCAAGTGTTCCACGCACTTGCACTTGTGCTTCCCTCTGCTGGGAAGCCCTTTCTCTCCATTGCACCTGGAAACTGTGATCCCAGCTTTTAGAATCTTACATGTTGCACCTCCTCAGTGAAGCTTTGTCGGATCCGCCCTCATCTGTCTGATGAGTACTCCCTCTTCCTTTTGTCTTCTTCTCCTGCCTCTCAGCTCCTCATTTCTTTTGCTCCTTTCTCCATTCTTCTGTCTTATCGCATCAGATCCCCGTAGCTTCAACCATCTATGTTCTGCCAATAGCAGAGACCCCATAATCCCCAGAACCATATGTGCCTTTTACCGTGGCTTCTGGAGTCAGTCGTTATTCTCCATTTTGAAGTCTGACTTGCTTTTCTCGAAATCGAGTGATGATTTGACCTCTTCAGAAAGAATGGTGATTGGTGGTTGCCTGGGGAGATTGACTTGAATGGGCATATGGGAAACTTTTGTGTTGATGAACATGGTTGATATATTGATTATGGCAGTTGTGGTGCTGGGAACAGTTCGGGTCAAGGAAATATTAGCTGAAGTTTTGGGTGGAACTTCTGTGGCAAGGTCCTGCAAAAGGGAGCAGACTCAGCTGGCGTGTCGCTCTGCCTCTTGTCTTCTCTACTTCTGCCTGGATCTTGGAAGCAGCAGTGAAGGTAGAGCAGCCATCTTATCGCCATGAGGCAACAGGCAGATGGAGAGCATGACAGAGCAGTAAACAGGAACAGCCTGGGGCCCTGATGGCTTCATGGAGCCTTTTTAACATCCCTGCGTGAGCCATCTCCAGATACTCATTTGTGCTTCAATCATTTAAGCCATTGGTTTTCAGATTGCAGCCACTGATAAGCCAGCTCCTAACAGTATCTTTGAAGCTGTGTGTCTACACCGGTAAAATCCAGAGGATGAGTGAGTAATATATTCAACCAGTGTAGGCCGACCAATTGATTTGAGATTTTGACTCAGCGGTGAATGTCATTTGCTTACCTCTCTCCTCCTGTAACTGGCAGCATTTTACTTCCCCAACATCCAGACATTTGCTTTAAATTTTCATTTTTCCCTGTTGGTGTGTCTGCATCGTTCTTGGTCTCGGGCTTGCGGCTCAGATGGAAATCAGGCCCTCCCCAACTCTACAGGGTAGAACGGGTTCTAATGTAATCAGCTCAGGCCAGCCCTGGAGAATTACTTTGTTCTTTGTTTTATATAAAAATCTGCCAACCGGAACCAAAATAAATCAATAGTGGCTAAACATGGTGGTTCCTCTTTTCAAATTTCGTCGGACCCCTCAAGAAATCTGAAAACAAGAATTAAAGAGATTGCATTAGGAGTCCTCATGGAGGCTGACGGGGGAATCAGGGCTGCCTTGGGCATAAAAGCAGAGCAAAGCTTGCGTTCTTCATTAAGCCCAGCCCTGCCTGCTTCACCTAGTTCACCTCAAGGCCCTGGCGCAGTCCCAGGCATGACAAGATGGAGGTCTCGAGTCCAGCCAGGTTTGGTGCAGCCCACTTTCGTTCCTGGCCAAAAGACTCACAACTTACACACCTGAGATGGGGTTTGTTCTGTGGAAAGATATGTCCAAGTTTCCCTTCCACTAGCAAGGAGTCCAAGGGTTTAACCTTTCTTTGAAGATTCTCGAAGCAAAGCCTCTCTCTCTCTCTCTCTCTCTCTCTCCTTCCTGGGCCACTTGGGCTTATTTCTATTGCTGCACCGAGCCCCTAATTCCTGCCAGCCACTTCACGACATCTGGGAACACTGAGAGGAATGACCTGTGTCCCACCCACAGACTCCCATGCTGGCAGAGCTCTCACGGAGCTCCATCCCCGACCCGTGCAGGCGGCTGCTTGGGGATCACATTGGCATGAATTTATCAGGGAGATGCTGATGCCCTCAGTCTAGGGGAAAGGGAGGCTGGAAGTTGGTGTTTTGACTTCATTCTGTGAGTGAGTCTCATGCAGAGCCAGATTTGGGAACCTCATCCCTAGGGCACATAGAATTCTCTGGTCTGGCCAGATCGCTCCATTCACTGCTCCCTTAAGTTCTGTTCGTGCCTGCCTTGCTCAGGCCCTCTCTCACTCCATTCTTATTGCAATCCGACTATCACTTCAGTCCCTAGAGCTGGACTTGGTCCTAACCATCTTCAAGAAGCCATCAGTGGCAACCCTGATTGGCAATGATTCCTCCTTCCCTGGGCGGTTTTACGTCGGGCCCTCCCCTCATTTGGGGTGAGTCCACAGCGCCACGTTGACTTCTCTCGTCACGAGTATGCCTCCTGTCATTCATCCAAGGGTAAGCCCTTAGAGGTTGCGTGTCTGTTGTATACTTTCTGGTCTTATAATGCCCTAGACCATGTGTGACCAAGTCACAGGACCGGACAGTTCCTGCAGTTGTCCAAACTATGAAGTTTGGCCTCATGCAGGCGGGGGTTAATTCTTGGCTCAGCAGCATCTGAGATCTGTGGCTTCGGTCAGATTCCCAAGTCCCCCCAGTTGCCTCAGTGGCAGATAAAAGGCTTGTCACAGAACTAGGCTCCCAGCGTTGTTGACTTAATGGCAGTTATTGTCATGATAGATTTGGTTATTTCTTTTTCTTTTTATCTCCTTCGCTCTTTCGACAGAATTCTGGTCGTTGGTGTGAAAATAATGCAGAGATACTAATACGAGGGCGGTGTGTAACCTACACCGGCAGGCGTGTTCTGGTTGTCACAGACCACACACCATGCAACTCCATTACATTTGAAAACGAGACACCGTCACACCATGGATGTGCGTTTAGCATATACTTCGCACTTAAGACGCTGTTTGTTTCTCTCAGGTCCTGTGCATGCAGTGTGGCATCACCTGGAGCCTCTGAGCAGTACAGAATCTCACGCTGCACTTCGGATCTACAGGGTTGGCATCTGCATTGTAACAAGATCTGCAGGTGACCTGTATGCACGTTAGAGTTGGAAAAAGAGGCCGCTATAGAGAAACTTCAATAACGACAACAGGGAGAAGAGGTCTAAGATACCATTTGGCCTCCCCCTTAAGTCCTAACTGATGTCATGCCCTGCTTGGTAACGCTTCCCTCCACACTCCGAAGAGGGGGCTCCTTTATTTTTGACTTCCGCTTCATGGGAATCCTTAAGTGGAATCAGTCATTGTTCACATATTACCGTCCTCAGTATCTTCGGCCACCAGGCTTGCTTTAGCTAATGGATTCTAAAGGGGTGAGATTATGACCATGTTAGACCCATTAACATTTATATCTCCCACCGGCAGTAGAAGTAGATAGGCTTGCAATTCATTTATTCATCAATGATTTCACTGGGCATCCAGGCATTGGGGGAAGGCCCAGAAGATAAAAAGATGACCAGGAGATGGCCCTTGCCGTGCTTGATGAGGAAGGCAGGTGTAAGTAACAGATCATTACAGTCCAACACGTGCGCAAAATAACGTGGGGCAGAGAGGAAGTGACTTTGGACTCTGCGGTGAAACTGCTGGTGAAGGTCATCTTTCCCTTTCCTGCTTTATAGAAAGGAAGACCCGAGGAAGGGGCGGTTCGAATAAAGGGACACCCGTGGAAGATGTGTGTGAATCTGACTCACAAGCCTCCTTCTCCTGTGGACAGGCTTTTTTCTCGGGCAGGCACAACAGCTTCCCACACCCTGATGAATCCTTGACTCCAAGGATCAAAAGTGAGGTCTTTAAATTGATTTCTCCCTGAACTGAGATCTAGAGCTTGCCTTGAGTCTATTCTTCCTGCAATTTCTCTCCTTAGGTTTTTCTAAATATTTCACAGCATCTCTACTTCAATTAGATCGGAAAACAAAGAAAAAACCTTATCGGCGATTTCTGCCAATATCTGGCAATACCGTGGAAAAGATGTTTTGATTAGGCAATTTTCATTACTAAAAACACTGCAGCACAATAAATTAATTCAATGTTGTGCACTTATCTATTAGACATTACTATAGGAGTATAAAAATGTTAATTATTCATTATCATTGCTCTGATTATTTGTTGTGGCTGATAATTACATTGAATATTTTATATCAGTAATAACCTTCTGTCTACATTTACAACATGTCGTATCTTGGGGGCTTGTCAAGTTTTTTCCCCAAGCCTTTCCTTTATTAAGACACAGACCTCAGGAGTACATAACCTTTATGTTGAAGGCTGATTTCTTCTTTCATATAAAGAGCAAATATTATAGATTAATTAATCCAGGATGATTATAATTTAATCACTCTTCCTCTGGCTTCACAAGGGATTCGGCTTTTATTCAGTTGCTCATTCGTATTGTTATAAAGAATAAATGCAGTCATAAAATATTTGTGTGCTATGAATTCACAGAACAACTAACTGAGAACCTGGAGGGGGGGGATGCGTGCCAGCCGGGCACCCGCTTGAGTCCCACGCCGTGTGGCCTCAGCCTGGAATACAAGCTAATGACCCACAGGTGAAGAGCCTTAGCTCGTGCACAAGAGAACTGGTCCCTAACCCAACTGAATGTGGGGTAGTTCAACCACAGTCAAAATATTTCAGTCTCACAGAATTTACCGAGCGCCTCTTATACATCAGCACTGTCTTAAGCTCTGAGCATAAACTAACTGCTTGATCTTAGAACCACTACTTAGTGCCTTTGTGTCTAGGTTTCCTCATCTGTAAAATGGGACAATAACAGAAACTTCACGGTGTTGTGAGGATTAAGTGAGTTAACAATAGGTACTGAAGTGCCTTGAATGGTGCCGAGCCCTGGAAAACAATGAATGGGAGCTGCTACTTGCTTGTAATTTTTTTTTTAATTTATTTTTGAGACAGAGAGAGAGAGAGCATGAGCCGGGGAGGGGCAGAGAGAGAGGGAGACACAGAATCCGCAACAGGCTCCAGGCTCCGAGCTGTCGGCGCAGAGCCCGACGCGGGGCTCGAACTCACCCACCGTGAGGTCATGACCCGAGCTCAAGTCGAACACTCAACCGACTGAGCCACCCAGGCGCCCCCGCTTGCTTGTAATTTTTCCTCGCATGTTTCCCTTGTCAAGATGGCGGCAGATTGTAAGAAGTGACTAACAACTAATTGTCCAGATGCAGTGGCAGTGATCAAAGTCTATTGGAAGATAACAAATGCAGGATGTGGTCTGCTGCCTGTGCTGTGAGGAGAGGCTTCCAAGAGGAGATCTTTGGAGCTGGACTAAATAAATATGCTGCCGTGTTGCGTCGGCTCACTGTGGGTGGTGGGAGCTGGAAGGGGGTCCGGGTGGTGCCATTCTGAGAGGGAGACCTGTCCCTAAAAGCTGAGAAGCCGTCGGCCGCGGCGGAGATGGAAGAAGCCGGTGAGGTCAGCAAGGACCCAGTCCCGTGGAGACAAGCAAGGCGGCTGGCAGCTTGGGCCTCACCCTGAAGGCATCAAGGCACCACCAGAGGGTTTTCGGCCGCAGAGTCACAAATAAGATGAGCGTTGCAGGACTGGCCTAGCCACGGCCCGGAATGTGGAAGAGACGGTGGCCGACAGTCTGTGGAGAGACTATCGGTGGCAGGATCCAGGCGGGGGCTGTGAGGTCTACGCCGAGGCAGGGAGATGTGGGCAGGAAGGCGTTCAGAGGCCCAACAAACCCCACACCTGGTCCAAGGACAAATCCTGAGAGGGGCAAAGCTTTTGAGCTTGGTTTTAAATAACAGCTATGTTATTGGTGGGGCGAGGTGGGGGACAGGAGGAAAGGAAGGGAAAGGTTACAGGCAAGAAGCACGAGGTGAAGATAACAAGCGACATTTATTATGCGCTTACGGCATGCCAGGCATTGTGCAAAATGCCTCACTCCTAGCACCTCCTAAAACCCCACAGGAGTTTAGTGAGGAAAAGGCCATTATGATCCCCATTTACAGATGAGGAAACCGAGGCTCCGATTGTTACGTATCAGGGCCGCAGAGCAAGAAAGTGGTAGCTTCAAATTCTGGAACATTTGATTTTATTTAAAAAAAGAAGCTTTGGGGCGCCTGGGTGGCACAGTCAGTTAAGCGTCCGACTTCAGCCAGGTCACGATCTCGCGGTCCGTGAGTTTGAGCCCCGCGTCGGTCTCTGGGCTGATGGCTCAGAGCCTGGAGCCTGTTTCCGATTCTGTGTCTCCCTCTCTCTGCCCCGCCCGTTCATGCTCTGTCTCTCTCTGTCCCAAAAAATAAAAATAAACGTTGAAAAAAAATTAAAAAAAAAAGAAGCTTTTTAATGTTTATTTATTTTTGAGAGACAGAGAGAGACATCACAAGCAGGGAGGGGCAGAGAGAGAGACAGACACAGAATCTGAAGTAGGCTCCAGGCTCCGAGCTGTGAGCACAGAGCCTGACGCGGGGCTCGAACCCACCAACTGTGAGATCATGACCTGAGCCGGAGTCGGACGCCTAACCGACTGAGCCACCCAGGCGCCCCTGGAACATTTGATTTTAATTGTCGGTAAAATGAGTGAATGATTCCGGTGACTGCAGGATTTCATTCCACAGCCTCCCTGGGAACTCTCAGAGCCCTCATACGGGGTTGCTGCCTGTGTGAGCATGATGGTGAGTTCATTGGAAAACCTACTGGGCTTTTGAGCAGCCATGGTTAACTGTCACCCCAAGTTTGGGTTTTAACTGCTATGGGAAGCGGCTCCTCCTGTGAGGTGTTTGTTCTCCCTGGACAAGAAGGCTGGGCCTCGGGGCGCCTGGGTGGCTCAGTCGGTTAAGCCTCCAACTTCGGCTCAGGTCATGATCTCGCAGTCCATGAGTTTGAGCCCCGCGTGGGGCTCTGTGCTGACAGCTCAGAGCCTGGAGCCTGTTTCAGATTCTGTGTCTCCCTCTCTCTCTGCCCCTCCCCTGCTCATGTGCTCTCTCTCTCTGTCTCTCTTTCTCTCAAAAATAATTTTTTTTTTTTTTTTTTTTTTTTTTTTAAAGAAGAAGCCTGGGCCTCAGGCATCTGTCCCATTCTACAGACTGCAGGTGGTGCCTGGAACAGTAACTTCTCAGCCAGCGGGCGGGGAGGATCTATGATGCCCATGGAAACGTGTGTCTGCGTGTGGGGGACCGAGCAGGCCATGAGGAGGTCTGCCAGTCAGAGTGGGGCTCTCTCTATGGGGTGAGCCGATCTCTGAGGAGACCCGGAGGTGGAGGAAATGTTCCAGCTGAGAAACACGCGGGACACCCAGGCTCAGGGCACTGAGGTGAAACAGAAGAAAGCAATTCCCGAGCTCCTTTTCTCTGTGGGCCTCAGTTTCTTGGGCGTTCAGTGGGGCGACTCTTCACAGGACTGCAGTGGGGCTGGTGACAATGTAGATGCAGCAGATAGCAGCGACAGCCCAGGAACCCCGCTGATGTCAGCTCTTGGCCTGGGGAGGCAGCCCCAGGCCACCCGGAGACGCCAGATCTGTGGGAAAATGTGTGCCTGGCTGTGCCCCCCCACCTGGCGGCTGGGTTCTGTGACCCCGGGGCTCCTGACATGTGGGTCGGCCTCCAGCGGGGATGTGAATAGGGATTTGGGGGGCACTTTGAAAGACAGACTGCAAGAGATTAATTAGCTTAAAGAGCACCCTTAATAATGAGTTCTCGACCCTCACTGCACATTAGAGGGAGCTCCGAACTGCTAAGGCCAGGCCATCCCCTCGGGGTTCAGGTTCATTTGATCTCTGGTGGACACCAGCATGGGTCTATTTTTAAACCCCCCAGGGTATCCTAATGTCGTCAGAGCTGAAACCACCAATTTCGACAGAGAGTGAAGGGCCGCTGTTTAGGCATCGCCGGGCATTAGCCTGAGCTCCAGGGCGGTTTCCCCAAGCATAGGCGCATACAGGGGCGGCTTGGTGGGAAACTTCCAGAGCCAGGGAAGTGCCACAAAGCAGGCCCTGGGACACTGGGCCGGCCATTCTCCACCTCACTGGGGAACCGTACGAGGTGGACAGTGATGCAAAGCATGGGAACAATTCCTTCTTCGGCGTCACCCTTTTCTGTCCAGCCCAGACAGGGAATGAACGTGAAACTCTGGCGGGCCCCTCCAGCCCAGCTCTTCACAGCCGTGTGGTGGGATGTGGGCTGCCCTTGAGCAGAAGAGGTGACTTCAGGATCAAGGGTTGGAGCCGTGCTGGTGACCCACGCTCCCCATAGCGCAGGGCAGGTCTTGCCCAGCGTGGCGTAATCTGTGCCTGTGCGTCGACTCTCAGTTCTGCAGGAGAGGATTTTCCTGTTTATGGATTACAGGTGGCTGACTGGTAATCCCAGCCTTGTTTTCTCCACTGCTCCACACTCTCCCGGGTCTTCCTCCCCGTGGCCTGGATGGCACCCAAGCACCCAGAACTGTGACCTGAGCAGACCGGGATGTCAAACCGGCTTTCCGTGTTCAGCCTGCTGCCGAACACGCCACGGGCACTAAGTAAATGTCTGTTGACTGGTTGGTTGAGGCCCTAAATCGTGATGTGAAGCTCAGAGCACAAGAGAATTATTTTTGGATTTTCTTCCCTCCTCCATTGTGCTGATGAACAACAGTTGATGGTGATACTTTCCAGATTGACTAATTGCCCTTTCTAAAAATGCCCTCCAGGGGCGCCTGGGTGGGTCAGTCGGTTAAGCGGCCGACTTTGGCTCAGGTCATGATCTCGCGGTCCGTGAGTTCAAGCCCCGCGTCGGGCTCTGTGCTGACAGCTCAGAGCCTGGAGCCCGCTTCAGATTCTGTGTCTCCCCCTCTCTCTGACCCTCCCCCGTTCATGCTCTGTCTCAAAAATAAATAAAGGTTAAAAAAATTTTTTTTAATAAAATAAAAATAAAAATGCCCTCCAAGTCCAGGAACAGAGAGCAGAAATTTTCTCTTTGTTGCTAAAGTGTCCTCTTTTCATAACCTCTTGTTAGTTCAGCTGTATTTCAGACCAAATATGTCATCTACCAGTTTCCACAGTGGTCCAACCTCTACCTCGTTTTTAACATTTCATCATTGAGACACTACATTTAATAACGATTACATCACTATTCAGATGTGTTTTGAAAAACTGACAGAGACAAGTCTTTATAAGAGAGCAGTTGTCTAGATGAAGGGCCGAAGTAACTTCCGACACCATCATAGGTTAATATTGGGTTAAAAGAAGAGAAGGTGATGGGGCGCCTGGGTGGCTCAGTTGGTTGAGCGTCCGACGTCAGCTCAGGTCGTGATCTCACGGGTTTGTGAGTTCGAGCCCCACGACGGGCTCACTGCTGTCAGTACAGAGCCTGCTTCTGATCATCTGACCCCATCTCTCTCCACCCCTCCCCCACTCATCCTTTTTCTCTCTCTCTCTCTCCTCCTCCTCCTCTCAAAAATACATAAACCTTTAAAAATATTTTTTAAAAAAGAAGAGAGGGTGAGGTAACCTGGTAGATATATGGGAGCCAGCTCTTAATTTTGAAAAGGTTGTCAAAATTTGATACGTGCTCTGGGAGTCAGTCTATAAAATTGCTTGTTCTTAGAAAGTATGTTTGGATTTGAAGAGGGAAGAGCCATATGGAAGAAGGATGTCTCCCGAGAAGACAAGTCTTTCACTTCAGTGGGCAATTTGTTCTTTGCTAAAAAAATGTAGTTCTTCTAACAACCTTATATGAAAGAATGAGGTTCCTCCGGTGAAATGTGAGAAAACTTCTTAGAGAAGTTACTTCTCAAGCTACGTCTAAGAGAGGGTAAGATTTTAGTAGCAAACGTCATGGAGAAATGCGTCCTGACAGAGTGAGTGGGTTGATAGAAATGTAGGGACAAGAGAGGGTCTGTATGAGAGATGACGAGGGAATGAAGCCAGTTTCTTTTGAGGTGCGAGTGGCAAAAGGAGAGGAATCTGGGAAGTTTGAGAACTAATTCTTGCTAAACCGCTGTGAGCTATCATGCTAGCAACATGAACACTTAGCAGGTCCTCTGAAGGGCAGTCCAGAGAAGTCAAAGATCTAATGGTGGCAATCCCAGCCCTGTGGCTACCCAGGGAGGAAGATGTCTTAGATAAGACCTTTCCAGCTTGTCACAAAGCTCTCTCAAAACATCTCCGTGCTGGTATGTTCTAGCCCAGTCTACAGGGTCTGGAGGCATCTGGATCTCCTGATGGGTGGGGTGGGGGTTCCTCCTTCCTGTGTAGGTGAATTTGAGGAGACAGCTCAATGTTGTGGTCAAAAGTACAGACTGTAAGGTCAAAGGCCTGGGCTCAAATGCCAGCTCAGCGCCCTACCCGTTCTGCAGCCTTGGAAAGTTCAACCACTATGTGCCTCAATTTCCTTAGCTGCAAAGTGGTGGCACAAAGAACAGTACCTAGCTCCATGGGTTATTGAGAAGACAAAAGGTTCAGAGAGTGCCTGGTACATAATTCGTGTTAAGTGTAAGCTGCTGTATGGGGATTATCATTATTTCTTTGTCAGTGAACTATCACTGCTCTTTGCTCCCTTGCCTCCTCACCTCTGTCTGCCCACCCCCTTCTTGCCAACCTTTCTCCTCTATAACATAGTGAACAATGATGATTCTCTTCTTTGAGCAGCACTTTTGCAGTGTGCAAGTGCTTTCAAACACACAACCCCATTTGGCCCTTGGGTATAAACACTTTACATGTATGAAAATGAGAACAGTTCCCCCCCCAAATAATAAATAGGCTTACCCGAGGTCACTGTGCCAGCAAGTGGCAAATGAACCCAATATGGTGGCCTTAACTCATTTGTTCATCCATTCATGTGTTTTTCATCTGCCCCTATTTTTTCAGTACCTGCTCTGTGCCAAGAACTGGGAAGGTCAGTCATTGGCAATGTGGCTATAAAACACTTGATCTGGCCTCCCCAGGACTATGGTCTAATGAGGAGCAGGGGGTAATGGAGAAAGTCTAGTGGTAAGCGTGGAAGGAAACATGGTTGTCCTAGAAGCATCCAGGAACTGAGAAGGAGGTCAGGGGTTTCAAAGAAGGTCTCAAAGTTTTCTAAGAGATGGAGCCTACAGATGAGTCTGGAAAGACAAGGGAGAATCAATCACCAACACAGGAAGAAGGAAGAGAACTCCACCTCTTCCTTCTCTAACCGCCCCCCCCTCCCCTGCTCTCCCAACACACACTATCTCTATTGATTGGCAACAGCCTTGAGTTTAAAAACGAACAGGGTTACTGGTATTTTCTGCGTGCCTTCTACGTGCTTGGACTGATGAGGCTCAGCCCACAAGGAGCTCACCATCTCACTCCTGGGTGGAGACCTGAGCAGGGCAAACTGGGGGGAAACAAGGGCATCCAGGATGAGAGCAGGTGCTGTGTGCATGGTGCAGCCATAAACGTAACTGGCCCCAGGTGATATGCACAGATGCCCAAAGTGGGTGAGCCCACGGGCTATTTTCTGGCTTGTCTCAGCCCCCCCACGTCACATTAGTTCCACATACCAGACAGAAGGCCCTTTACAAGTCGCAGACTAGACAGGAGAGCCTTTACATCTGTTACCTCATTTGTTTTACCTGAAAACTGTGGAGAGCAGACTGTGTAGAGAATATGGAAATTGCAGCGAAGAGAGGCTAATGATTTGCCCAAGGTGGCTGAACTAGCTACCTGTTGCTGTGAGACAGATTATCCCAAGTCTTGGTGCCTTAAAACAACAATAATCCCCGTCTCTCACAATCTCTTTGGACCAGGAATTATACCAAGCAGAGCAGAGAGGGTTTGTCTCTGCTCTACAGTGTCTATGGCCTCAGCGGGAGGACTTGACGTTTGGGAACTGGATTCATCTGCAGACCAGCTCCCTCAGTGGCTGCAGGTTGATTTGGGCTGTCTGCCGTGGTTGTGGGTTGGAACACTTTTGCGTGGCCTTTCCACGTGGCCCGGACTTCCTCACAGTATGGTGGCTGGATCCCACGAGCAAACGTCCAGAGAAAGAAAGAAGCCACGTGGAAGCTCTGCCTTTAAGACCTTCCTCAGAGGCCACAAAGCACCACATTGTTTCACCGAAACAATTACAAATGTCCATCCACCTTCAAGGAAGAGAACGTAGACACCACTTCTCGAAGATCAGTGTCAGTGTCACATGAAAGAAAAGCACATGGGATGGAGTATACCTAGGACACCTTTGCAAAAAACAATCTCCCATAGTGACACAACTATGGTGTCCTCTCCCATATATGGCTGCACTAAAATCCCTGCCCTTCATTAACAACACCATCTTCCCAGCCGGAGGAAGATACGCTTGTCCACGGATGTCTGAGTACCCAGAGGCACACTTGACAGGCCCCAGAGCTGGGCGATCACCGCTTAACATGAAGAACACAGTCCTGGGCCTCGTCCTCTTTTGACTTCCTGTCCTCTGCGCTCCCCAGCCAGAACTTTCAGAAGAATATGCATGCCAGAACCCCTGAGCTAACAAAGCTCAGAAGAATAAACACCAGTGCAATCACCTAAACAAGTTTGCCTTCCTGCCTTCCTGGGTTTTTTGGGGGGGAGGGGAAGGACATCCCTAATCTTGTTTCCAGCTGTTTCTGCATTTCTATGCTGCCTATCACCTTTTAGACCCAGATGCAATATGAATTATTCATTTGATTTGGGGCAGGTGCACCCATTTCCTCCCAGGGCCCGAGGGGCAGGCATAGGAAATTAATTCACAACGTCTGTAGCTTGAAGTCACTTGCAATTTCCACACCATGGAAAAAATAAACCGAAGATATGGGACTTGAGAAAGCTCAAAGGTGTTGAGAATAGTCATCAGCAATTCTTGATTGTCTCTTAGACAAAAGATGGGCACTGATTCCTGCACGAAAGGTTTACGTTCACTGATGAAAAGGGGCTTCTCGGTCGTGGAGGTGATATAAGTGAGTGAGGGAGGGTCACAGAAGATCTTCCCTGGAAGTCTTGAGATAATGGCACCTACCTGCCTGCACACAGTGGGAAGGACTTGCCACCTTCTCAAGGTTCTCTCCCAACTGACTCTTCTATTATTCACTGAATATTCCAGGTCTAACACGTTGAGGTCTCTTCCCCCTGGACATTATATGAGTCTGAAGGGTGAGCACTGAAGATGAACATGGACTGTAGCCCCTACTACGGACCAGCCCTCATCACCCTGTGTTTCCCAAGAGCCATTTGATTATGATGTGCTCTCTGTCATCAGAAATGTCATTCATGTCACAATTTCTAGCACGTTGGGGGCTGGCTTTCCCTTATTATAAACTTCAAAAAATTCTCCAGCAGTCCTACTCCTCCAAACAGGTCCTCAAACATGGGAAATTTCTGACTGGGTTGGATTTTTTTTAGTGTAAGAATAAAAATAGCTGTAGATTAGAGCTGGATGAGAAAAGGGAGTAACTTCTGATGGTTTCTCTTGAGTTCTAGGGTTCCTCTATGTTTCCACAGGCCCTTCACGTGAAGGGAAGGGCAGTGAGACAATGGAGTCCAGCATCAGCTACAGTATCTTCTGTTTATCTCTTTTATACACTGAATCAAGGAGTCCTCACCTCATTGACAAAACAAAACAACAACAACAACAAAAACCACACAACTTTTTAAACACTAATCCAACTTCCTTGATATCTAGAAGGCAAGATGGATGCGGAAAGAGGGCCATTTCTTACCCACAAAACATCAAATGTGTCCAGAACAGAAAGAATTGTCTAGAAACGCAACACCCCAGTTAAGTTACTTTTCCTTCTAGAAAAGTCACCTTCACACGGGGTGTTTTGGCTATAGATCACGCGGTTTTCCATGAGTCAAAAGCCCTTGTTTGTTGGGGAGCTATGGAAACAGAAGGTTTACAAGGTGCTGCATTGCCTTTTGAGAATTACCTTGGTAGGAAGGCTCTTTTTTTTTTTTTTTTTTTTTTTTTTTCTCTCCTGCATTCATTTTTGTTATTTCAGTAATTGGTCTACCTGGATTCTGGGGACACTTAGGCACCTGGTTGTATTGATTCTTTCACACTTCAATTTGAAAAGGGTCTTTCTCCATAAAATACACCTACTCTGGTTCTTTTGTCCATTGCCATTTTACCTGGGAACGGTTTGGCCTTAGCAACCCCTACTGATTTATAAGGGTGAGTTACAAAGAAGCCATGTAACTATAATTCTAAGTGCTTATGGTTATTTATGGCATGAAATTTAGCAAATGCATCTGTTGCTAGCAATATTCATCTTATAACATTTTTAGGAAAAAAAGTTCTCAGAACACCGAGCGTTGATTTTTTGGTTAAGATTCTTTTACGATCATCTCCTAGATGATAGCTGATATGATTATTAATTATTGCTATCATTCTGATTATGAATATGCTGCAGAGGTGCTGAGATTTGGGGCATTCAATACAATGGAATTTTCCAGCTAAAAATAACAGTGATTAAACTAAATTCCTGTTATGTGCCAAGCATCTTATTAACATATCTTTTTATCTAAATTCATAATCAACCTCATTTTTTTTTTAACAGGGGATGGAATTGAGGCTTTGCCATGTTTGGTCACATGTCCAGTGACTCACAGCTGGGAACCAAGGACCTAGATTTGGACATGGCTTTGTCTGACTGCAAGGTCCATGTTCTTTGTCACCTCAGTGGACTAGCTGTCCTTCTACATACATGCCATTACAGGTCCCTTTGACTAGAAATATGCATTCTTTTCTTATGAAAGCAGATTCAAGGCACTCTTTAAGCTTTTCTTTTTTTAATTTTTTTTAATGTTTATTTATTTCTGAGGCAGAGAGAGACAGAGCATGAGTGGGGGAGGGTCAGAGAGAGAGGAGACACAGAATCAGAAGCAGCTCCAGGCTCTGAGCTGGCAGCACAGAGCCCGACGTGGGGCTTGAACTCACAGACCGTGAGATCATGACCTGAGCCGAAGCCGGACGCTCAACGACTGAGCCACCCAGGCGCCCTCTTTAAGCTTTTCTAGGTAGCTCTGAACTAGCATTAAGAATTTCAAGTTGCTACAATAACACAAATATATCCTGTTCACTATGCATCTATGTGAAATAAGGCGAAAGGCTTTACATATTTCAAACCTGCACAAGATCCCTACAAAGTGCATATCATTTCATCGACACTAGGGTTGAGTAACTAAAGTCCTAAAGAAGTAGAAGGTAACTTATCCACTAGAGAAGGCAGACGCGAGAAATGAACCAGGTCTCTCTGACCCCAGAGGCTTTGTGTCCACACTGCCTTGCAGCTTTTCACAAATAACTATACACCGTGAAGAGGTAGAGGCACCTCATGTGTGCATTTGAATGATATGAAATCAACTATGTGGGTTCAGGAAACAGAGAAGAGCGTGAATCAGAAGCACGGCAGTTTCCTGCTTTTAGGCTAAATGAACAAGCATGCCTCTGTTATTCCCTTCATCTTCTCACTTCTTTCCTCCCTCCCGCAGCAACAGCTTCTTGAGTTGCAGAGGACGGCTCGTGTGTCAGAAGACATATGTCTTCATAGAAGCCGGCTTCCGTGTCCAAGCACACTGCTGATGTTCAGCTGTGGGGAGAAGGAGCCGGACCGGACCCACTGGAGGACAGACACTGGTTGCAGTGGAACATCTTGCTCAGGTACCTAAGCTCCATAAGAGAAGAATATTTACCACTTCTTCACTTTTCTAACCCTTGCGTCTGGCACACCGTAAGCCCTCAAAACGTCAGTTATTCGTTGGTGTATGGTTAAATTAAATGCAAAAGGAAGAAGAATTCCAAGTTGTTTAAAGATTGAAAAATGACTACATAAGGACTGTAAGAATTTGTCAGGGAGTTTATCTCTATGGCGATTGACCCCCATGTTAGATATTTTTAGTGTGTGTGACTTTTTATTTTCAGTACCTTTTCTGCCTCCTCTCTAACTGTGAACTCTCACTTCCCGTGTGCGAAGGTAAATCACATGTGTGTGTTACGGTCAGGTGCAAAGTAAGAGTGAATAGATTCAAAATGAGGACGGCTGAGCTCAAACTGAGCCCTAGGACATCTGTGTTGGCCACTCAAGACTTTCTGTTCCCTCTGGGCCCTCAGCCGCTTTGCGGATCCCTTAGTGCAGAGCGACTGGCTCTGAGTTAAGGATATTTTGTAATCATTGTGACCGCTGCCACTACAACTATAAGAACGTTCTTGTATCTTGTCGAATACTGAGGTGCTACTAATTCCCTTTACAAGAGTGTTGGTTTGCAAAAAAAGCAAAAAAGGCCTTGTTACCCGCTGATGATATACAGCGTCTCCTTGCGAAGATACCCAAAACAGGGATGGGACTCCATGGTTTTGTGATGAGTTATATTACCCTATTATTGGTATCCCATAATTATTATTATTGTTATTACTATTACTATTTAAGTAGGCTCCAGGTGTGGAGCCCAACGTGGGGCTTGAACTCATAACCCTGAGATCAAGACCTGAGCTGAGATCAAGAGTCGGATGCCTAACGGAGGGAGCCACCCAGGCGCCCATCCCACAGTTTTTGATTCGTTGATTTTATCAAATATTAACTCTATACCTACTCAGTGCCAGGTACTCTGCTGGGCTTGAAAATATTGTGGCACAGAAAACCACATCCTTGTCTTCATGGAACCTACATTCTATTAGAGTTTTCTATGTGGATTGTGGCTTAAAAATTCTCTCACCCCCATCGTCACCTGTGACCTTCACAAAATTCCTGAGCACTAGGTGGCCTTGATCTTCCCACTGCACAGGTGAAGAGACCCCCCCCCCGGACTCTCTCCTTTCCATCTGGCAGGACCCAGGACTTGGTGAACTTTGTCAAGGGAGAGGAGCAAAGGAGCTGAGTGTGTGCAGGAGTGTGCACAGGTGTGTGCACATCTGGGGGACAAGACAGCCATGAGGCCTGACGTCCCAGAGCCGAGCTAGATGTGGATTCACCCTGCTTTGGAGCATCTCCCTTCTGGCAGCCATGTTGCCTTCTCTATGGTTCTCCTCCCCACCTCAAGGACAGGTCACAAATACCAAGGAAGGTGCTGCTGGGCCTTGGGGGGCGGGGGGGTGGGCTTCCTCCCTCAGCTGTAGGGTGTGGCATGTGCGTGGACCCGTGAGCACATCCCAGCGTCTATCCTCCTGCGAGAGCAGAGCGGTGACACATCTACCTGCAGGAAAGGACACGTCCGTCCCCAACAGGACATTACACCTCTGCAGAGACTCACCGAGCAAGCATTTACCACAAGGCCCAAATTACATGTGTTCCTTGTCCGGAAGCATCTCTTAAGTGTTGAGGTGCCCATTAATTCCGTGGCAGCGGGAAGGTCTGCTGTGCGGGGCGTGGGGGAACAGCAGCAAGTGAGTTCTCAGCCTTCAGCTCGCAGGACCTCCGCCCCGGAGGACACCGGCAAGGACTGTCCTCGTCGGCAGAGAAGGCCGAGCTGCCTTGCTGTAGGGTGTCTCGAGGGGCCGAGAAGAGGGAGACGCGATGGAAATCCCAGGGAAATCCCCCCCTAACAAAATCCGGAGATTCCTCACTTGCTCAGGCCAACAACCCTTTGATTCCTGCGTCCCACCCCACCCGGGGGCCCTTCACGTTTTCTCCAGGGAATGTTTCGAAATATCCACGCGCTAGAATAAATCAAAGCTTATGTTTATGGCTCCTCATTATCTCAACTCTCAAATGAAAGCAACTCTGCGGCTTGCCTGCGAGGCCGTGAAGATTCACAGAGTTGCAGTGAGAAAGAGGTGCCGTGTCCACACTGGCTCATCCGCGTGCTGAAGCAGGGCCCAGGCGGATCTCGGTGTGGGCCGCAGTTCCGCACTAACCTCTCTGAATTTGTTTCCCCGGGTGAGGACACTATTACCCACAATGGGGGCTATGGTGTGGAGTCAATTAATCAGATGCATCACAATAAAAAAAAAAAAAACTCTTTTATAGGGTGCCTGGGAGTCTCGGTTAAGCATCTGACTCTTGATTTTGGCTCAGGTCATGATCTCACGGTTCATTGGATCACTGACGGCACGGAGCCTGCTAGGGATTCTCTCTCCCCCCCCCCCCCTCTGCTGCCCTCCCCTGCTTACTCTCTATCTCTTTCTCAAAAAAAATATAAAACATAACGACCCAAAAAAAACCTCATTTATAAAAAAAAATAAAATCAGATGCATCACTACCAAGCACAGGACCCGGCTGGGGAGTAGTGTAAGGCTGGGGACATACTGATAATTTCAGACCCTTCGGATGTATCCTGGGACCACGGGGGTCAAAGATAAGATAAATTTGTATAGCACATTAGAGATCTGAAAGAGCTGTCATTTCCAAATTTAATTCCATGATTAAAGTTTTTAATGACAAAGGGTATCCTTTCATTATAATCTGTCACCCACGCAACCAATCACAGTTGTGCTGTGAACATTCAACCATGTATTCGCTCAGTCTCAAAGCACTGCACACAATTTTTCCTTCAGCGATCCAGAGGAGTCAGGGACATTGTCGCTACTTGAAGATGGGGGAATTGGGGGCCAAATGCGATTGGTGACATCCACAGGGACACAGGCTGGCTGGTCTCAAGCCATCCCATTGCCTGGCCGGCAGACTAGCACGTGCAACGTCTCCCTTTCACCACCAGCTGCTCCCCGATAAATCTGCTAGATTCTCTTAGAGGCAAAAACAGGGCCAAGTACAATAGCAACAACAACAACAACAAAACCAAGAATTAATCTCGCTCAGAATCTTCTCTGGAATCTTTTACCTATGGGGACCATTATAAAGGTGACCAGCTCAGGAGCTCTGTGGTGGAAGTGACTTCCCGGGGACAATAACGACGTATCAAAGGCTTGCACCCTCACTAATGTAATCACTGATGATGTAACGCCCTAGTATGTCCTCACGATGTAGCCTCACTAACCAGGAGCCTGGTGATAATCTGCTACCAAACGGGAGCTCTTAGACAGTCTTTCTGGCCATTCTGCAACTCAGTCCCCGAGAAAGAGCATTCGGGAAAAGCGTCTGACCAGTCGAAGGGCGAACAGAAAACAAGAGGGATGGATGCGTTTTATGTTTGTCCAAAACAAGTTTGGATTTGCTCTTTGGGTCTAGAAATCGGGCTAGCTAATAATATTCATACTTAAAAGTGCATAGTCTGCATGAGCGGGCCCCCTGGGACACTCTCAGGAGGCCGCGGGCTTGAGACAGGAGCACTGAAGGTCTGTATTACTACAAACCTCCTCAAAAGCCTATTTTTCCAGCTATCATTTGGACCTTATTGGTTCTAATTTGTTGAAAAGGGGGAGGGGAGGAAACACCCAATACCATCTGCTTCATTGTTTTGTGGGAAAATGTATGCAGTTAAAAGGGAGAGAAACATTATTTGCCCCGTCTGCAGCTTTTGGTGCTTCCCCCGCAACTATTTGGCCTGAATATATTAAAGATTGTAATGTTTTGTTACATGTCCCAGGGCAAAAAAAAAAAAAAAAAAAAAAAAAGATCAGGCTATCACTTATTAGCTTTCTGTTCCTGGAGCCGTCCAGTTGATTCGACAGTGCAAAAGATAGTGGGGAAATCCAAAGGTAAAGGTTAAACTCTGTTTTATTATGTTTACAGGATTTAAAGGGTAAGTCAGGAAGTGCTTACATAACATCCAGTGAAAGTGGTGGATTAGTAACCAGAGCGGGACTTAAAAGCGGCCTTAATCCCCCGAATCTCCAGGGGTGAAAGGTCAACCTCTAACACCAGGTTGTGTAAAGAATGGAGAAGCCACAAGCTTCTGTTTCATCGTGGCCCTGCTAATCCACTGAGGAAATGAGCAGCCGGGGGGGGGGGGGGGGGGGGGGGGGGGGGGGGGGGGGGGGGGGTGGGGGGGTGGGGGGGGGGGGTGTGGGGGGGGGGGTGGGGGGTGGGGGTGGTGGGTGGGTGGGGTGTGGCTGGCAGCGGTAACGCCTCCTCCCGGGAAGCCACCTGTGAATTCACCAAGGAGGAGTAATTAAAGTCAGCAGGGCCCAGGCAGGGGTAGGCCTCGGACAGACACGGCCCCCAGCCGCAGTGTTCCAAGGCGGGTGTGGGGGGCTTCCTCACCTCGGAGGAGCAACACCGCCGCACCCTGCCAAAACCCCGCACGGGGACCACTGCCTTTCCCTGACAAGCTCTTGTCATCTTGAAAAGCGGGCTGCAGACCGATGCCAAGCACGCGCACACGCACACACGGACAACAGCACACACGGACAGACGCACCGGCACAGCCGATCAGGAACCCTGGAAGGGGTTAGTTGACATACTAACCGGCTAGCTGCTGAGAACATGGGCCCAAAGAAATATTAATAAATCCGTTCTCCTCATTTGTTCTCTTGCTTGCTCTCCTCTCTCGCTCGTCAAAAATGGGGGAGAAGAAACTTTTCTTATTCATGAATATACGATTTAAATAGATCCTCTAAAATTATAGTCAGCCTTGTCCCTGAGGATTTTGACTACTTTGGGAAGTAATTACCTGTAATCTTGAAGTGTGTTTATCTATCTGCCCCTCTGACTGTCTGTCTACATATCCATCTACCGTCTCACTACTCATTGATCGCATGGGTTTAACACAGCCTGAGACGCAAAAATAAACCCAAAGGCAGTGTGACATCATATGGACATTGAGCACTTTTTTGAGAAGCCTAAGTTTAGGGACAGCAAAATCCACTCAGTTCCTTCTCTCTTCGATCTCCCTTGGTACCCATGTCAGGCCAAAAAAAAGTAGGGTCAACTTCCCCCGCCCCCGGCTTTGCCCCAAGAAAGCATCTTGTCCTCAATTCCCCATGAAGCCGCAGCATGTTACATGGAACGTTTCGCGTCCACGACTGCATAAACGTCTTCCTTCCATGCATGGACGAATCAGAACTTTGGATACAATCAATTTACGGAAGAAAGTTCCAACGCATTTCAGCACAAAGCTCAAAAAGCTTCCAGATGGCCGTCCCCTATTTATTCAGAGCTGGCCTTATATTATAATCACTGGTGAAAAATACGGAGATTCGTCTTAGCTGTAGTTTCATCATCTTAAAACAGCAGAAGCATTTATCTTATGAAATCGCAGAAGTCGGGCGCTGTGCAGACTGATGGCTTCGAGGTGCTCTTGGCATTAGTATTGATTGTCTCGCCTAAGGTGTTTATGACGCGTACAGCTGCTAATAGCTTATGCTGTTCATTTTTACAGAATTTGTGGTTTAAGCATTATGCTTAGAATACCTAAAATATTTCTTTCCTTCTTTTAAAAAATGGCATAAACTGTTTAATGCGAAATGTGAAAAGTGCTTAGTTGCAAGACTTGATTCTCTGCCACCTCTCCCTTCCCCCCCCCCCCCCCTTCAGAGCCCTCAACTCTTTCCTTGGTGTTTCAGAGCCTGGCTTGTTCCCACCAACTATTCTTCATTAAGTCAAAACTAATAACCTAACTGCATTTGGAAAATGAGAGCGAAAATTGAGTATTCGCTTCCCTTGGGACGTGTTTAAAAAATAGATCGAACATGGGACTCAGGTGCACGCCAGGAGGATAGAGCCGAAGCCTGCCTGCTACCTCAGGGGAGAAGTTGCAGGCAGCAGGCTTATCAAACATCCAGTGTATCAGAATCCCAGGGGGAAAAACAACAACAACAACAACCCACCCCTCATTATTATACTGATTTGGTTTTCAAAGGGTCAAACTCTGCTCCTGCACTTGGTCACTCAGATTTGTTGCTAAAACGGTTCTCCACGGAACACCCAGCATCCCTCACCCCTAACGCGCTTTGCCGGCGGGGAAGGGGAGGGATGGAGGTCTTTAAAAAACTCAAGATCAAAATCAGAGTAACCTTCAAGCTGGAAATTCCGCTCACAGGGGAACTGGTTGGGGACGGAACTCAATCGGAGAGGCTAAGCAAAGGAACAGGTTTTGATGAATGGGTGTGGGGTCGAAAAGCCAAGACACAATGATTTATTTAAGAAGAAACCATTTCTAGGTTGTGGGCCCCAACTAACCCTTAGAAAGAGGGAGGTGCCCGAAGAGGAAGTTGCATCCAGTGTATTTATGGGACAGAAGTCCTGGGAGATTTTAGGACACCGCTGGCAAACCCATCCGGGATGTCCATCATGGTTGGTAGAAAGGAGCCAGACAGGACGTAGGTGCACGTGGGTAGGGGTGAGGGTGGGGGAGAGGGATTATTTCTTTCTAACCAGCGACCTTTCCAACCTCTTCCTCATCTCTAGATTTGTGGGTTTTTTAAATTTTTTTTAACGTTTATTTATTTTTGAGACAGAGAGAGACAGAGCATGAATGGGAGGAGGGGCAGAGGAGAGGAGACACAGAATCCGAAACAGGCTCCAGGCTCTGAGCTGTCAGCACAGAGCCCGACTCGGGGCTCGAGATCACGAACCATGAGATCATGACCTGAGCTGAAGTCGGACGCTTAACTGACTGAGCCACCCAGGTGCCCCAACCTCACCTCTAGATTTGGAGTCTGATTTTTAAACGAGAGCAAGCCTGAAGGGAGAGAATTTGCATAGTTTCATGATGCCTAAATACAATCCAATGATCTGAAGAGAAAACGGCTTCGTTCTATTAAATCCCCAGGTTGAGGCAAACTTTGGGAAAGCACAAGTAGAAAACAATGTCTTAGACCGAAAAGCTTTATACTCACATGTCGAGGCTGTCACAAATGCAAGGAACCTGCTGGACAGAATTAACATCTAGAATCTAAGAAAATAAGGTTGAATACTGTCCCGTATCTAATGGAAGAGCCATACATTCTGTTGAAAGCTACCGAGGCGATGCTAACAGGGCCGAGGCGCTAGCAGTCTGTTTTCTAGGGCTGAAGCCCACATGTAACCTCGCTGTCTCATAAAGGAGGAAAACAGGAGAAATTAGGGCACAGCTCTGCTGTCCCGGATCGTGGGGGTGGGGGCGCACACAGGCTCAGGCACAGGCCCTGCCCCTCGATGGCCGTGTGAACTTGGGCTGAGTACTTCACCTTGCTGAGCGTCACCCAGGACGTGGGGGTGATGTTGGCCTCTGAGGGGTGCTGTGGGGGATTGAAAGGGACGCTTTGTGGATGGCACTTAGCACAATGTCAAGTGCAAAGGATGCCCTCCATAACAGCAGTGTTTATTGCCAATTTGTTGATTAGCCCGGCAGGCCAGGCACAGAGGCTAGGCTCCTTGTAAGAAGCAGCTTTACAGACCCAACAGACGGAGCAGTGGAGATCCCTGGGTAGGGGAGAGTCGTGCCGCCTATTCAGAGACTGGCTCAGTCCATGGGCCTAAGCTGCCCTTTCCAGTCTCCCCAGGTGCCCTGAACTTGACGAACTTGAACTTGACGTACTTCCACTCCCAGCCACCAGGAAGGCCATCAGTGTGTGGAGCCAGGGAGCAGGGGGCTCCTTGTGGCACAATGGAGTGGGGAGGGGGTGGAGCTAATTATGGGATTGGGGGCAGAGAGGAGGAGCCAACAACTTTCCAGAAATTTAGCAGGCAGTCCAGATCCTGGCATAATCTTCAGATTTTAGAAAAGGAGTCTGGAGGGGAGCACAAACACAGCTCTCATTTCACCAGGCAGTTTTCTCTTTTGACACAAAAAATTATATAAAACCATTCAACATGCATAGGAAACACGGATCTTGTATCCTTTTCCTGAGGACATGAGCGCAGGATACTGAGAGATCTGCTGGTTGTGTACAACCCATAACCAGCTTCTTTAGGGAAAAAAAAACAAAACAAAACCCAAAAGATTCTTTAAATTAAACTTAGCTTTAACACAGGAAACAACTGCCTTTTTATATTTGTGACAATGGCACCGAACCTCCCGCATCAGCCCGTTTCTTTTCTTCACAGAAAGGTAAGGACAAAGCTCAAGTATTTTCAGTGCGAGCAACTACAATTCCAAAGCCTTGCTTTAATGATTGTAAACATGTCAAGAAAGAGTAAGTGACTGAGTTCCTGTTACAGATTTCACACATGATCAGCGATGATTCTGGCGTTCACATCCTCTCATTGGTGGTTGGTGCTGGAAACTTCTCACTGTCTGGGTTCTCCTGTTACGAGGAATCTTTCCGGTTAAACCGATAGGAAGAAGATGAGCACTGACTCTGTCCCAGGCACTGTTGTAAACACTGCATGAAGGGACTCACTTCACCTTCACATGACCCCTGGGTAGGTCCCACGGGGAGTTCGTGGGGTGGGGGGGCCAGGGCTGTGGCTTTTCTGTGGGTGAAACAGAGGAGCAATTGTGTGACACCTTCCAGGCGGGGGTCCAACCCAGGACCCTGGGTTCTGGTCCCAGCTCTGTCACTAACCATAAGTGACCCTGGCAGGTTATTTGAGCCCCTTAACTTTCATTTCCTCATCAGGTAAATAAAAGACATCTGACTTCCCTCCACTGTCCTTTTGAATTCTGGATAGTTTCTTCGAATCCAAAGGCCGAGAGCCCTGAAACCATCAACGATTTATTTCCCCAGTGAAGTCATGGCTTGGATTTCAGGCTTGGGGGCCTTATCCATTGGAGAAGTGTTTCTCCAGTGAGTTGGGGGATCCTTGCAAGCCAGGCTGCTGGAAGAGAAGGCAAAAAAAAAAGAAAAGGAAAGAAAAGAAAGCTTGGAAAAGTCTTGCTTGCCAAATCCAATTTTACCACATGTGGCTCCTGTTACCTCAAGGAGTGTCAAGAGAATTTCAAAGTCAAATTAATCATTCACATTTTAAAGTGTGAGGGGAAAGTCATTTTTCTTTCTAAGATGGAAACGATATATATATAATATATATATATATATATATATATCGTCCTCCTTTATCAAAGCAGTATCTGCATTGTTGTTGAGGTCTTTTCTTTTTAGTGTTTCAATGGCTTAAGCTATTAAAAAAATAAGGTTGTTATGTTATAATGGCCTAGGAGAAAATTACATCCAAGAAGTTTTATAGCTCCTAAAGTATGTCAGCCTCCCCTGTACCACACCTGATTCTGTGAGGACATCATTTACTCATAAAGATTGAGAGCCGGCATTTGGATGGAAGTTATTCATCTAGTGCATGAGAATTAAAATAAAATTATCTTCTCACCAGAGGATTAGTGATCACCCCAGGCTAAGGCTGAGGTAGAGCTCAGAGGAATCTGGGTTCTGAGGATCTTTATTTCCTCTGAAATTAGTAACTTCCTTGCACATTAAATGAATTACTCTCAATCTTAAATAATTATTTCAAAACACAGCCCCGCCCAGACAGGTCTAAAAATAGATCTTTTCTCTCAAAAAAAATCAGCCCGTTTTGACCACTTTGGGCTTTTGTCATTGTCAGAAACATTTCTCCCAAACCCTGCTTGCCTCTTTCCAGCCGGCAAAATGCCCAGGGACAGAGGGACAGTGTTCTTCAGCTGCGGCAGCCTCGGGGCTGGACAACTCACGCATCCGTCGGAGAGGGAGAGACAGGGAGAGAGAGGGAGGAGAGGAGAGGGTGTGTGTGTGCGTGCGCGGGTATGTATGAGAGAGAGAGAGACACAGAGACAGGGAGAGAGGTGGTGGGAAGGAAGGAACCCACAATAGTCTCTGTTTTCCCATTTATTTCTTAAACTTTGAGTCCATTTCAGAGACAGGATGCGTTTTGGATAGAACGTCTCGCCTCTCTCAGTCGGTAACACACCTTTGAACTTACCAGCACACACCAGGGGTCTATCCTGTTCTATTACCCACCGGTCTAGCCATCTGTCCACATTTCCCCACCCCAGCTATGTTCTGGTCCAGTATATGTGTGTATATATGTGTATTTGTATATATCATAAGGATATAAACACATGCACTAATCTCAAGTTAAGGGACAGAGGGAGAGAATCGCACGTGCACCCCCTACAATGTTATGCATGTAAAACACGCTCATTATCTTCTCCATTATCAAAATCAGGAAAGGGAAGGGATATTTACACACATCGCACTAGAGTCTGTGACCATCACCTCCGGGAGTCTGCGTATTTCTAGAAAACACTTTACTTAGTGGAGATCTATTATACAATTCAAGTTCATAATTTCATTGTGTTTTCCATAAAAACTGTGTATGGTCATAGGAATTTTGAGAAACCCGGAAAAAAGAGAACAAAGAGAGGGGAAAACGATCATCCATAAACCTAGGCTTTAAAGAAAGCCGCCTCCAACAGTTGTTGTGCTTGCTTCTAGTCTCTGCTTTTAGCTTTAATAGCTATAATCTTCGGGTCCACGCGATTTTCTATCATTGCCTTTGTCACTCATAATTCTATCTTGTTGTAAGGTCTATGCAAACTTGATTTTTAATGCCCAGAAGTAATTACACTGAGTGCAGTGTCATCACTTACATAACCACCTTTTTAATTGTTGGCTATGTAGCCTGTCCCTAATATTTTGCCTACAAACTTCTGCTACCTGTCCTCTGTGCATAGTTGGGTTTTTGTTGTTGTTGTTGTTGTTGTTGTTGTTGTTGTTGTTGTTTTGGTTTCTGTCTACCTAAAACACCTATCTTTTTCTTCCCCAGCAGCTCACACCATTTCTCTCCTGCCCCTCAGGATGATTTCCATATTTCATTCATATAACCCATGGTGTGCTTTTGAGTGGCCCCATGAAACTTGTGACACGTGGCTAGACAGGACATCTAGCAGCAGATAAAGAAGAGAACGTCCCTGTAGCCACAGGACTTGCATTCTGCCAGACCTTTTTCACAAGCTTACCCAAGGGTGGCCTCACTGCTTCTGGAATCGCTGTGTTTTGCGGATCAATGGTGTGCCAGACCCCTCTCAGTCCCAACCAGACGGCCAGTCTCTGGAGCCAGACAGCATCCCAGGGTTTCTTCTGATACTCTCTATAGCACTTAGCGTGAGGCTTTGCAAACCGTAAGCGCTTAGCGCACAGCAGATGTGAACCGAGCCTCATTCTTGTGAATACAGGTCAATCTCTCCTGTTGTGCGATCTTTAGCTTGATCTCTGTTCCCTTCGACCCTCACTCCCTGAGCACCTCTTACGTTCCAGGCTCCGCGCTGGGGATCGTGGAAAAAACAAAACATTATTTAACAATATCCCTGCCCTAATCTCTCATCTAGGAGAGAAAAGAAACCAAAATCAATGGTTAGCTGCAATGGTTAGTTCATACCATCAGGCGCTCGTTGTGCTCTGTCCAAGTGGAGCACGTCCTGCACAGTTCCTGTGCGGAGGGGTGGTCATCGTCCCCTTTTCTAGGTGGCAGGGCTGAGGCCCAGGGTGCTCAGAAGCACCCCACCCAGAAGACCCCAGGGGACCAGAGGGAAGAAAAGCCACTTACCACTGGAGACCACCGGAGATTTCATGGGTAGATGCTACATAAATGGGGACTTGGAGGCTTGTCAGTTTTGGAAGCCTGGACATAGAAGGAGAAGGCAGCCCAGGTAGAGGAAACCCTCTGAGGAAAGGCTTGGAAATCTGACGGGCCTTTCAGAAGCGCTGACCCTGCGGGGTAGGAACGTGCATAACGCTCAAAGGTAGGTTCAGGGGGACTGTGGAAGGGATGGCCAGGGACGTCTGAGCATGTACTATAAACCGGAGACTTTACTTACTTATCTCACTGAGATGAGACTCAATGACTACGCCCATGGCGTAGTATCATCACCTCCATTTTAAGGCTGAGGAAACAGGCTGCTAGTAAGTGCCAAATCCAAACACACACACCGTCTGTGGCAGCAAAGCTGACGCGGAAGGGGGGGGCGGGTCAAGAGCACAGGTCTGAGTCCTTGTGCTTGGCAACTGCGAGAACACGGGCCGGCTACTCCCTTGGGCCTCGGTCTCCTCATCGAGGATGGGGCCCTGATAGTGGCACCTTCCACCCAGGCCAAATGAGTGAATGCTTCGTGTTTTGGGGGCCTAAGGTGGGGCCTAGACAGAGTGCTGGATACCTCTGAGTCACTGAAGTTTCCCCTGTGTTCTCTCGCCCATATTTCCAACCACCACATCGTTGGTCCTTCGAAGAGGTTCCTTCCTCCGCCATAGTAGAGCCATCTCTTCCCTTCCTCGTCTGCCCAAGGCACTCGCTGCCTGGGGCAAACACTTAGATTTCGCAAACACTCCGTGGGCTGTTCTATTGACGTATTTTTGGTTGCATCCAGTATCTGCACGGTTTCTCCCTTCAACGCATTTGAGATCTTGGAAAGCAGGAGGAAGTCAGTTCTTTCTCTTATACCCCACCACCTGCTACCACACCGGTCCAATATTCTTCAAGTATCGGGCACAGGTTCATGTTTATTGATTCACATCCATCTCCCAGGGTCTTTGGTGTGGTGAGGAGGGCGGGGGGAACCCAGAAGATGGACCAGATGAAGAGGAAGAAAATCCCCTTTGTCATTTTCCAGGTCACTTCTCCAGGCTGGTGATGGCCCCTCAGTGGACTGGTGGGTGGGAAGCTGGCTGCAAAGCTGGGTGGTCCCCACCCTGTGTGGGAAGGCAAGAGGAGGTCTGAGGAGGGGAAGATGGGGCCAACAGTGGGTCTCTGAGAAGAGACCCTGACAGAGACAGGGGACGACAAAGAAAGCTCGTGCCTGGGGCAGCACAGCTGGCACCAGGTGGCTGATACCCAGTGGGGGGGAGAGGTAGAAGCAGCCCCACTTGGAGGCAGACCGCATGTCTCCGAAGTGGGCCTTCTGCCAACACGGACTCCACCAGCTACAGGCTGTGCCGGGCCCACCTCCAACCTCAGGCATTTCCAGCCTCGGTTTTGGAACGCCGTGCTTGCGTTGCTGATTCCATTTATGTGTCTTCTGTCCCTTTGCTGCTCACCGGAAGCTTGCGTTTTCGGTGTTGTGTGTGTGAGCTTGTCCCATTTCAGTGTATTTATCCATTCTACCTTCCTGTTTATAAAATTTGTTTTCTGACACCATCTCGTTGCGTTCTGGCTGCCTTCACCGTGGTTGGTTATGTGCGTGTATACATATTTTCTTAATTTCGCTGTTTTGGACTCCTTCAGTTGGGTGTTTGTCATTAGCAATGCTTTTAAAAACAAGCACTTTCATAGTACACACTATGCACCAGGCTCTAAGTAGCGCTTTGCACGTACTGACTAAACTGACTCTCACAACATCTACCTGATGTGGAGACCATTATCATTCCTATTTCCCAGAGGAGTAAACGGAGGCACAGACAGGTTAAGTAATGACAAAGTCATGCAGCCAGCAAATGGCAGAGACTGGATTAGAACCCCAGGCACTCTACCCCTAGAACTCTCTCTCTCTCTTTTTTTAAGTACGCGCCACACCCAATGCACAGCCCAACACAGGGCTTGAACTCATGACCATGAGGTCATAATCCTAAAATCATGACCCTGAGATCATGACCTGAGCTGAGATCAAGAGTCAGATGGCTTCATCAACTGAGCCACCCAGGCACTGCCCCTAGAGTTCACTTTTAAATCGCTTCCTGTGGTGCCGATCCATCATAGTAATAGACAACACCACTTGTGGGCTTGCTGTGCCCGGCCCTTGCTAGGTGCTTCATATTTTGGGCTTCACTTGATCCTCAGGTAGAGAATGCTATTATCCCAGTTTACAGATGAGGAAACCAAAGCTACGGAGACTTAAATGCAGCGTCTGCTTCTCTGCAGCTGACGTGAAGTTTGCCGGCGGGTATGTGCTCTCCGGAGGCTACACCCATAACCTGTGGGGACCACCTTCATTGCCTTCCTATCTTTTTAAATAGAACAAGCTTTAAGAGTATGGGGCGCCTGCATGGCGCATTCGGTTAAGCGTCCGACTTCAGCCAGGTCACGATCTCGCGGTTCGTGAGTTCGAGCCCCGCATCGGGCTCTGGGATGATGGCTCAGAGCCTGGAGCCTGTTTCCGATTCTGTGTCTCCCTCTCTCTCTGCCCCTCCCCGTTCATGCTCTGTCTCTCTCTGTCCCAAAAATAAATAAACGTTGAAAAAAAAAGAGTATGGATTTATGGATTTACTTGAGTCATGTTAAAGGAGAATTGGAAAATTCCAAAGAAAATAAACAAAAGCTGAATTCTCCCGAATGCTAATAATGGCAACAAGAACCTGCCCCATGGTTCTGGTAGGAGAATCAAAGCAAGGACTGTGGTCTGCCTGCACCTGCACCAGGCTGGGGCTGATGGTGCTCCTTCATGGAGAGCTTAGGTTTCCGGGCCCCTGGCTCACCGCACACTGGAACTTTACCCACTGGGTTTGATTGAACTTTAATGGCTCTTTTCTATTTGGATGCCCGTGCCCAGAGACCTCCGGGTCATAGGCGTATGTCTTGTAAATCAGATGACGAAGACGAAAGGATTGGCAAAACCTGAGTTCACTCCAGGAGAGCTTCTGGGAGCCCATCAGCCACTGGGGCGGTGAAGCTCTCCGACTCGGGTACCTGGTAATGGAAGGGTGGACAGGATATGGAAGAGGGACAGCTCCAAGGGTGTCATTGCTAAATCACCCTGTAACTCTGTCACATTGGTTGGTGACATAGCAATAGCCCTCCTTCCCTTCTTCCCACCATCATAAGGAAATAAAACTATGGGGAGTTAAGGAGAAATAAAAAGCAAAGGGAAGCTAGTTTTTCTCTCCCCCCGACTGAAGACATACACTATTTCACTGAATGCCCGCAGCAGAGCTAGGAGGAGGATGCTATTATTCCCATTTGACAGTTGAAGGTACTGAGGCTTGGACAAGTGAAGCAGGGTCATCAGCCAGCAAGAGGCAGTGCCTGCATTTTACCTGGAGTCTCACCGACTACGCAGCCTCCCTGGGAAGCTTCCTCTGGAGGGATAGGCTGGGAGGTGGCCAGCACCGCTCAAGCATGGGGGATCCCAGGCCAGCCCTTGGTGGGGGCAAAGAAAAGACACGCAGGAGCCCGGCAGATGCAAAATATTGGAGCTGTGACTGGTTCAGTTAATCCAATGGCGTCAGTCCTCCATATGTGCTTGGACTTAAACACGAGGCTAGGGAGGTGGAGGGAAGTGCAGACGTGCAGGGGGGGTGCCTTAAGAAAATGACAGACCCTGGGCTGTACTGCTGGGCGGGGGAGAAGGGGTAAGAGGACATGTGGGATTTTGGTAGGATCGGATGTTACAAAACCCAGACAATAAGTTCTCCGAATATTGCATTCACTGCTATTGTCACAAGTAGAGTATACCTGACTCTTAAAAATAAAGATAATTAAAAAAAAAAAAAGTCTTTAATCCCACAGCCCCATATAAGTCCAGGTGGCATGGAGGCAAAATTAAAAGCTATACATGCGTATGCCTAGGAAATTCAACGCGTGGAGAAAGGCAGAAAATGGAAGACAGTTTGCCTCCTCTTCTGATTCTCAATCTCGACTCTCAGTGGTCAACACGATGAACAGTTTTTGTTCTTACAATCAAGTTTGCATTTGCCAGTACATGAGTCTCACAGCTATTTTCTGTCTATACTTATTTATATATCTTATCTATGTTTGCATAATATTCTATGCATACGCATCTCTATTTATATATTATATACAAAACATATGTTTTTTCACACGAGACTGTATCACACCATTCACCTCAGCTTTATATTTTCACACTAACACTCCTCCAGGGATCCCTCCATATCAGCATAACCTCATACTCCACTCTTTTCACTGACTTCATATTTGCCCATCAAACAGATACACCCCCAAAAGTTTTAACCAATCCCATAACAGTGGGCTCTATGCTTCCCCTCCCCACTCCAAATTACAAACAAATACTCTAGTGAATAACCTTGTACATTTACTTCGGCAAATATTTGCAAGAAGATACATGTATTTGAAAGATAGATTCCTACAAGTGACCTTAGCAGTCACAGGGAACAAGCGTATTTTTCTAGCTCTGGTAGATATCACCTAGGTGGCCAGTAGGAAGGTCTTACATGCCCACCGATGGCGTAGCAAGCCTATTTCTCTATGTAAATTGCCAATTTTCGATATTACCAAATCTATTATCTTTTGCCTATCTGATAAGTTACACAGAATGACTGCTGATGTTATGAAATTATGAGAAATTGTCCATTCTCTTTCTGTCAGTTGCTTATTCACAAGCTTCATGCATATTTTTTGGGTGGGTGTTATTCTTTATTCTCAGTGCTTTTATGAGCTCTTTGTTAATTAAAACAAATAGCCCTTTTTGATATGTCTAACAGATGTTTTTCTTCTTTTTTCACTTTCCGTATATAGTTTTGCTTACAGATAACTTTGAATTTTAATTCCTCAACATTGCCATTCTATTCTTCTATAATTGCTGAATTATGTGTCTGCTTTATGAAAGCTTCTTATACTTCTCATTTGGGGAAACTTATGTAGCTGTGGTTTTACATGTTTAAATCTGTGGTCCAACTGTAGTATCTTTTAAAATAATCTCTTACCCTTGAAACTAATGTAACTCTGTATGTCCACTATACTTCAGTTTGAAAAACTCTTTTTATTCAACGGATTTTAAACTCTTTCATCATATGCTTAGCGCTCACATATATTTGCATTTATTTCTCTCTCTCTATTCCATTCCACTGATTTTTTTCACCTGAAATTATTTTCTTCAAGTCCAAAGTATAATTTTATTGTAACTATATACTACATTTGAACACCTGGTAACACTAATCTCCTCTGATTTTTCTTCTTTTTGGAAAGTTTCAGGTGTTCATTCAGGTGAATTTCACATAATAGTATCAAGTTAAGAAAAAAAACCATCTGGATATTTTCATTAAGATTGCCGGTTAGAGATTAATTTTGAAAAAAACCTGAGAGCTCTATAAAATTGAGGCTTTCTATCCAGGAACTCAGCACATCTTTTTTAGCACAGAACCACTTTTGTGACCCTTAGTTTTATTTATTTTTTATTTTTTTAAAGTTTATTTATTTTGAGAGACAGCGGGCAAGCAGGGGAGGGGCGGAGAGAGGAGGGGAGAGAGTCCCAAATAGGTTCCATGATCAGCACAGACCCCGACACGGGGCTTGATCCCATGACTGTGAGATCATGACCTGAGTGAAAATCAAGAGTTGATCGCTTTGCCAACTGAACCACCCAGGCGCCCCATGGGATCCTTAGTTTTAAAGTTTACTTCATGTAGGAGTGCCTGGGTGGCTCAGTCGGTTAAGCTTCCAACTTCGGCTCAGGTCATGATCTCACAGTCTGTGAGTTCGAGCCCGGCATTGGGCTCTGTGCCGACAGGTCGGAGCCTGGAGCCGGCTTCGGATTATGTGTCTCCCTCTCTCTCTGCCCCTCCCCCACTCATGCTCTGTTTCTCTCTGTCTCAAAAATGAATAAACGTAAAAACAATTGCTTAAGTTTAAAAAAAAAATTCCTTCATGTAGGACCTGCACATGTGATAAATTATGTTTAGTTCCACACACAACCATAGGTCTATGGTTGCCACACAGGTATTTATTCCTGTTTTTTTAAGACTTTTGTTGTGCTTGTCATTAGGAATAAATGTTATTTCTGTATCTTGTCATATTAAGTACTTGTCTGTCATGAATAATATTTACTCGGCAAGTTCCTTTTCGATACATGTCGAGATTATCAATTTTTTGACTTCATAACGTGATGTGTTACATTGGTAGATATTTGCATCTTGAACTCCCTCTTGCATTCCAGGGTTGAATCTTAATTGGTTGAAGCATTATTCTGTGTGTTGTTGTTGTTATTGTGGTTTTGTAGTCCCGAATACTTTTCCACGCGCTAACATTTATTGATTTGCAGTTTCGTGTATGTTCAAATTCACACTTACATGCAATTTACGTTTGGTTGGTGTTCGTGCATGTGCATTTGGGTGGAGTGGATACGTATGAGTTGTCTGGTCAGTATCCAGATTTATTTTCATTAGTTGCTTACTTCTCTCCACCTTCTTGGACTTTGAACCCCTTCAGGGGGAAACGTGTGTCTGATTCACGAATGACTCCTCAGCACCTAGTACAATGCTTAGCATCGAGAGAGCACTCAATATGAGTCTACAGAGTTGAGCTGGAGGTAAGGTTGCTGGGTGAAATAATACTTCAGGATAAGGCTATTCCAAAAATTTTTCAGGGCATTATTGACACTGAACCATTATTTATTATTAACCTGCAACTCACATTGATTTGCTAAATCAGGCAACTCCAGTTTTTGGAATAAAGAAGGAAGAATGTGGTCAATACCACGCACCAAAATGATATTGGTTTCCTTTCAAAGGGTCTCTGAATGGCGAAGTGACAAAGGATTTCCAGGCCTGGGAGTCTCTGGGGATCCATACGGAGGGGGACGTTTGTTGGATTTGTAAGCAACGTCTCTGGATACGTGTTATAGGCCTGTCTCGTGCTCTGAGTGCTTACCTGGCTTTGGAATGTCACTATCATAAAAAGGGGGAAAAAAATAGACCACGTAGGGTTTATAGCAATGACTAATGCAATAAAATAGAAAAACAAGCAAATGGGCATGTTTAGTGAATGAAAGTAGTGATTTTTTTTTTTTTTAATTTCTTTCCCCTTTGGCACTTGGCTGAGGCAACCAGAATAGAGCTTTTAGGCCTTGTCACGCTCAGTGGGAACAATAGCACGCCAACAAAGACTTAAGTGTAGCTGCGTAGACATCAGGCCATCCTTAATTAGGCCCAGAGAAAACCATTTTCTGGGCGAGCCTGGGGGAGGCCAACGCTGGTGGCTGCCCTCCCCTCACTAGCCCCTGCCTGGGGCGGGGGGGGGGTGCTGTGGGGCTGCAGCTCTGTATGGCTGTCTCCCCTGGTGATGGGCCAGTCTGCAGAGAGGAGAGGGAGGACTTGGTTAGTAGATGGGCACAGACCTGCCATTGGAGGGGATTTCCCAAGCAAGAAGATATTTGGGAACCTCAGGGGTGAGAAAGAAATCACAATGCCAAAACTCCCAGCTGGCTGGGCACACTTGGCTATGGTTAATTCCGCAATCTCATTTGGTTTGTTTTGAGTCAGAAAAATCCGCGTTTCTTAGTCGTTCAGAATGTGTCCCCTCCCTCCCTTGTAGCCTCATCCTTCAACATTACCCACCTTCCAGACCATACTCTGCTCACAGTGAATCTCTTTCACTCCCCAGGAGACACCATGCTGTGACCTCTAGACCTAATGTATTGAATGGAAACAATAATACAAAATGAGATTATGCCTGTAAAGCACTTAACACAGTACCCGGCACATGGTAATATCAAGAAGTGGCGGCAGGTATCGTTATTCTACACTATGGCCAACCTCCAGATATTTGTAAATCCTCCAAAATTTCACATCGCGTAAATGAGAAACTTAGAATGCTCGTATTTGCTTTTTTCTCTAGTAGTTTGTTTTCTATTTGTGGGACACAATAGGCGCCACAATTTTTACGATAATGGAGGGCCATTTTCAGTACTTCCCTCTTTTGGATCCTGAAAATTGGTGAGAACAGCCTAGTCTGACTTCCTAGAGGGCTGAACCAAGGGATTGCATGTCTGGATAAATGTGACCAATGGCCAAGTGCAAGTTCCTACAGGTTCTGTATGCCTCATACTTGCTCATCCACTGTCTTTCTTGTTGGTGGGGAGGTGAGGGGTAAGAGGGTGGGGGGCAGGGAGCTTTGGTTTTTTTTTTTTAATTTTTTAATGTTTATTTATTTTTGAGAGAGAGAGAGAGAGAGAGAGAGAAAGCACGAGTGGGGGAGGGACAGAGAGAGAAGGAAACACAGAATCCGAAACAGGCTCCAGGCTCTGAGCTGTCAGCACAGAGCCCGACGTGGGGCTCGAACTCACAGACCGTGAGATCATGACCTGCGCCCAAGTCGGATGCTTAGCCGACTGAGCCACCCAGATGCCCCAAAGGGAGCTTTGGTTTTCTAAAGAATCCAAACTTAAAGAAGCTTCCAAACCCTGCTTACCAACGTGATGTAGATTCTTCTCATATTCCCACATCCTTCTCATAAAGTGAAAGAAAGGCTGTTATTCTTCACGTTTCTTCAGGGAAAACATGTAAGAAGCAGCATGTTCTGGGGGGGAATTCAGTCCCTCAGTGTTCCTGGGTCCAGCCATTCACTCCCTCTCCTGAGGGGGACATTCTGTGCACCTTCCACTCTTCTTGGTGCCTCCCTGTGTGCTTGTGTGTCTTCTCCAATGAGCTGTGAGCCCCTTGAGAACTGGGACTACATCTTGTTCATCTGTATTTCCAGGACCTAGCGCTTCCTTTTCATAGCACATAGGAAGCACTCGATAAATATTTGATAACCAAATGAAAATTGTACATAAATGAATCTATCATATAGACATACTATAACTTGTTAAGCTTTTAAAAAAATTCTCTTCCTGTGAGATCATTTGTATCTGGGAGCAGTTGAGTTGAGCAGCATTGCTGTCTGTTAAGACACTTTGGAAGATACCTGCTTTTACACCAGAACCAGTATCTGTGACGTATGCCTGGGGTCCCATGTTCTCGCCACGACCAACTGTGGTTCAGTCAAGGCAGTGGATAGAAGCTGGAGGAGGTGTCCTTCCCAGTCATCCTGCTCCTGTGATTCCCGGAACCTGGGCATCAGTGTCTGCATGGAGGCAGCAGACATGTACAGACACACTCTGCTCACCCTTTGAGTAGGTTCTCTCTGACTTTCCCAATGCTATGGGCATCTCCATACGCATGTCTGTACAAACAAGGTGCTTTTCAGATGCTCCAGGTCAGAAATATTCCTCTGTAAAACTGCCTCCCAACTTTTCATTTTAAATTTTTTTAATGTTTTTATTTATTTTTGAGACAGAGCAGGAGCAGGGGTGGGGCAGAGAAAGAGGGAGACACGGAATCCGAAGCAAGCTCCAGGCTCCAAGCTGTCAGCACAGAGCCTGACGCAGGGCTCAAACTCACAGACTGTGAGATCATGACCTGAACTGAAGTCAGACGCTTAACCGACTGAGCCACACAGGCGCCCCCCAACTTTCATTTTCATTTTAGACCTTCCATTCTTCCTAGGGTGTTCTTTTTCTCTCTCCTGTTGGTGACAATTGAATGGTGCTTCCCACCATCTCCTGCAATCCAGGGGCATTTCCATGAACCTCATAAATATCTTGTTCTAGACAGTTCTCTCTGGCACTTGCTTGTATCCTGTTCAAATCAGGTTTGAATTAATCTCTTCCAATATATTATGGCAATGGGACTCTTCAAAAATAAAATTTTTAAAAGATATTTGACTATAACAAAAGTTTTTTGCCCCTCAAAGGAGAGTGATGATGAGCATTTCACATTAGTCAAGAATGTTGGGGAGATATTTTTAGGAAAGCAACATGAGAAGTTCCTGAATGGATGTTGCCCAAGATCTGTCTGCCGATGTGCTATCGACACATATCCTAATCACAATGCTATGCCCAGTAAATGCTTGCCCAATGAAAGATGAGTGATCCAAAGGCAAAGGTAAAAATTAAAGATATCTGAAAAATTTTTAACAATTGACCAAAGATAAAAGGAAGCTTGCTTGAAATCTCTGGATTTTTATTTGTTGATGACAATGGTGAAAGATGTGTTCCAATACTTGGTATGTAATATGTATTAGATATACATCACTATGAGTTGAGGTCACATAGAGTCTTCATTTAAATCTCATTTCCTTGTTTGGGAAATCTGGGGAGAGACTTATTAATGACCGATTTTTTGTGGAATTCAGTGCTACATTCTGAAAAAGTTACTGATCCAAACCTGCTTCTATAACACTGAGGTTCTTGAGTACACAAAGGAGATAGTGGGGATGTTGGCCTTTTATATCCCAAAGAAGATTATATGCACTAGTTATTTAAGGCCAAAAAACAATGGCTAAAAAAAAAAATCTCAAATTCAACTCTTGGAGGAAATTGCATTGCAATGTTATTTGTGAACACAGTCATCTCCTCTCAACTCAAATGCATAGCTAAGGTGGATAAAATATAAAAACTGGAATTAAAAAGACAGTCATGGTCAAAAACATGATGGGCATCTCCACAGAAAGACAAAAGAGCAGAAATATCAGCAGATAGGCAGGCATACAGCAGGACACCTGCTGGAACCCAGGTCTAGAAGAAGATAAAGGTAGAAGCAATTCATATTCTCACAGGCTCACAGGCGGAAAACACCACTCTCTCCCATACCACACACACATATGCATGAAGCAGGAGAGCGGAGCTAAACTCACTGATTGGAACCAGAAACTGAGGGAGCTCATCCCTGCCCGTAACGGAAAGCTGAAGATGTTGTCCACATTGTCCTAGGTAGAGGAAGTTTGCAATCATGACTTAAAAGAAGCCTCCTGCTGGCTCCATGGGAGTAGTAACCACAAACTGCCAATACAAAACACAGCTCTGGTCTGGAGGCTCCCGAAGGAGAAAAGGAGGTAACTACAAAACCACCAAACCCTAAGTGATAAGTACGAAGAGAAAGGAAGCAAAAAAGAAAACAAAATTACATTCAGGAGGAACCTACAAATCAAAATCCCAAAGACGTGAAAAATATGATTAAAATGGCAAGTAAAAAAAAATTTCTTACCCCAATAAAATGAAAATAAGAGAGAAATCTTAAAATGACTTTATAATGCGATCAGTTAGGGGGGAAATGTAAAACTAGCTGATGGTAGGCCACCGATTTCACTGCAACACCTTAAAATCCAGATACATTGCAAAAAAAAAAAATCATGTCTTTAAAGACTGAGAGTTGTAGAAACAAAGAATTAAATGAACTACATTTTCGGAGTAGAAAGAGTTCTTCCAGTGTGAGTAGACAGTTATTGGTTGTTGTTCCCCGCCCCTCCCCGCCCCCCCCCCGGGCACCATCTGTTAATTTTGGTTTTTGGCTGAGTATGAGACCTAGCAAATGCAAGGGATTTGTTAGAAAGAAGAGAAATGAGCAAAACTTGTAGAGGTTTAGTAGTGCTTGCACAACCGTTTGGAAACCTCAGAAGCCATTCATGCACGCCTGACTTTCCCCATGGTTCATTTTCAAAATTTAGGGCTATTTGAAACTATGGAACTTTGACAAGATGGAAATGTCCACTGGTCTCATAATATTTAGGAGAAACTGTCCTGCTGGAAGAGTGTGGCCCACCTCACACATGCATGCCTGTTCTCCACGACGCTTAACAAATTTGGGAGGGACAAAACTACACACTCCTGAAGGATGAGCCCGAATTTTCTCTAGTATTTTAAGACTAAGGAGATGGGGAGGTGCCAGGGTGGCTCGGTCAGTTACCTGTCCAACTCTTGGTTTCGGCTCAGGTCACGATCTCACAGGCTCATGAGTTTGCGCCCTGTGTGGGCTCTGTGCTGGCAGTGGGGAGCCTGGCTGCGATGCTCTCTCTACCCTCCCTTCCCCCTCTTTCTCAAAATAAATAAATAAACTTTTTAAAAAAAGTTAAGAGATAGAGACCTAGAAGCTTATTGGTCAAAAGCTCAGGAGATATGTCCAAGAAATGGAAAGGAAACAGAGGTGAATGAAATGAATCTTACTTAAACAGCAGCCCAGTCCCAATCAAAGTCAAGTTTTGATTAGATTGAGGTGGTCAGCTCCGTCCTGATCTGCCCAGAGTTTCAGGCTGGTGGAACACATTATCCATAGCCTCTACGATTCCTTTTCATAAAATGTCTGGCATATAATAAAGAATTAATAGATATATGAATTATAAAAGGCAATCCAATGAGCACTGTAGAACCACAAATACGATATCCAAAATTAAGAACTGCAGATAGGAACTTGAAGATAAGTGAATAGCAAACATATAAACTGATGTTTAAAGAGAAAAAAGGGGCGCCTGGGTGGCGCAGTCGGTTAAGCGTCCGACTTCAGCCAGGTCACGATCTCGCGGTCCGTGAGTTCGAGCCCCGCAGGCTCTGGGCTGATGGCTCGGAGCCTGGAGCCTGTTTCCGATTCTGTGTCTCCCTCTCTCTCTGCCCCTCCCCCGTTCATGCTCTGTCTCTCTCTGTCCCAAAAATAATAAACGTTGAAAAAAAAAATTAAAAAAAAAATAAAGAGAAAAAAAATGTATGAAAAACTATAGCAGAGCATGAAACATGGGAGAAGTAATGTAAAGAACTCAGGTATATGTAACTGGAATCCCAAAAGGACAAGAGAGACGAAGGATAAGTAGGCATTATTCTAGAGAAAATTTTTGCAGAACTGATGACGGAAACCAACCCACAGAATCAGAATCAGAAGCCCTAAGCAGTGTAAACACAAAGAAACCACACGTAGACTCAGCATAGTCAATGGCTAAAAACCAAAAACAGAAAAAAAAATTAAGGCATACAAAAGGGGCAGAGAAAGAACATGTTACTTTTTAAAGTCTAGATTGGATGTAGAGAGTAAACTGAAATGCAAATAGTTATAAGGACTCAGCCTGGGCTTAGCACAAGAAGATAAAGAGATTTTAGTTTGTAAAATGAAGCTAAAGCCGTGGGTAGAGGGAAATGTATAGCTTTAAATGTATTTATTGAAGGGTGCCTGGGTGACTTGGTCAGTTCATTTGACTCTTGATTTTGGCTCAGGTCATGATCTCACGGTTCTGTGGGTTCGAGCCCCGCATCAGGTTCTGTGCTGACAGCATGGAGTCTACTTGAGATTGTCTCTCTCTTTCCCTCTCTCTCTCTCTTTTCCCCACCAAAATAAATACATAAAAACTAAAAACATTAATACATGTAATAATGTATTAATAAATACATTAATAAATTAATTAATATTAAATTATAATAAATTAATCTGTGAGTTTGAGCCTCACATCGGGCTCTGTGATAAGGTCCTTGGTCTCTCTCTCTCTCTCTCTCTCTCTCTCTCTCTCTCTGCCTTCCCCTGCTTGCATTCTCGCTCTCTCTCTGTCTCTCAAAAATAAATAAACATTAAAAAATAGAATAAATGAGACAAACTTCAACAAGCCTAGTGAAGTAAGTAGTCGAAAACACAAAAAAATGGTATTAGGGGTTACAAATAAGACAAAACTACAGATAAATAGAGGTTTTCTTTCTTTCTCTGTATCATATATAATACACATAGACAAATATAGGATGAGTATCTTTAAAAGAATAAATTCAAACGTATTAGAATGGTCAAGTTTCCAGAAAACATAAACCCAAAAATTACCTAAGAGTGATAAACACTGTGGTACATCTCTACAATGGAATATTATTCAGCACTGAAAAAATGACCTATCAAGCCATGCAAACATGGAGGAATGTTGAATGCATGTAACTGTGTGACAGGAGCCGGTCTGCCAGCTATATACTACATGATTCCAACTACAGACATTCTGGAAAAGGCAGAGCTATGGCGACAGTAAAAAGATTGGTGGTTGCCAGAGGTTAAGCCAGAGAGATACAAATAGATAGAGCACAGAGGAATTTTAGGAAAGTGAAAATACTCTGTGTGATACCACAGTGATGGATACCTGGTGGTATACGTTTGTCCAAACCCATAGAATGTACATTACCAAGAATGAACTGTAATGACTATGATGTGGCAATGTAGGTTTCCCTATTATAATCAATCTACTGCTCTGGTGGCAGATGTTGATAATGAAGGAGGTTATGGGTGTGTGAGGGCAGGGACATCGGAAATCTCTGTGCTTTCCACTTAATTTTGCTGTGAACCTAAGACAGCTCTAAAGATGAAAGTTATTTTAAAAACGAATGAAGGAGGGGTGCCTGGGTGTTTAGTTGGTTAAACATCCGACTTGGACTCAGGTCATGATTTCATGGTTCTTGAGTTTGAGCCCCACACTGGGTTCTGCTGTCAGTGCAGACTCCATTTTGGATCTTTGTCTCTCTCTCTCTCTCTCTGCCCCTACCCTGCTTGCACTTCTCTCTCTCAAATTAATAACATGTAAAAAATTAATGAAGGAAGAAATAGAAGCCTAGATGGTTCATAATCATTAAAGTAACTGAATCTGTAAATATGCATATATATGCCTTAGTCCTAAAAAAACAACATGGATGATTTGTAAATGAGATTATAAACCTTCAAAGAACAGATAAGCTGTATATTGTATAAACTGCTTCATGGGGCGCCTGGGTGGCTCAGTAGGTTAAGCGGCCGACTTCAGCTCAGGTCATGATCTCATGGTCCGTGAGTTCGAGCCCCGCGTCGGGCTCTGTGCTGACAGCTCAGAGCCTGGAGCCTGTTTCAGATTCTGTGTCTCCCTCTCTCTGACCCTCCCCTGTTCATGCTCTGTCTCAAAATAAATAAACGTTAAAAAAAATTTTTTTTTAATTGCTTCAAAGAACATAAAAAGGAGGGAAGTATCTGAACACATTTTATGAGTCCAAACCTGAAATCAAAACTGGAAAACGAAGAGGAAATATTATTGGCCAATCTCACTTTTAACATTCATTAAAAAAAAATCCTAAATGAAACTGTAGCATAACAAATCTATCATTTTAAGAACAAAATTGTTTCAGGACTAAATAAATAAGTTTTATCTAAAAATTGCAAGATATTTATATTTTATATACATATATATATATACACACATATATATGCACCTATGTATTCATATGTATGCATATACTCCTTTACACACAACAGAATAAAACATATTCTTCAAATGTAAATAATCACAGTTGGAAACTTCAACTTTCACACTTGCTTAGGAAAAAAAAACTATTAGGGATTTAGAAAAATCTTAACTTGATAGATTGTAAAACCTGGAGGGGAAAAAAAAGAAAAAAAGAGGAAGGAAGGAGGAAGGAAGGAAGGAGGAAGGAAGAAGGAAGGAAGGTAGAGGGATGAAAAAGGAAGGAAGTAGGACAAAGGAGGAAAAAGAGGGACAAGCAGGGGAGGAGAGGAAAAGAAAAAAGAGAAAGGACAATCCTAGAAACAACAAGAGCACTTCATTACTGATGGATCAACACAAGGATGCCCACCCTCACCCCTATATTACACAGTGTTGTCAAGAGGCAAAGATTTTTAAAAGATTGCTATAAGATTTTTTACAGATTTATTAAGTATAAATGACATATAAACCACACATAAGTATACAATTTGCTAAGTTCTGACTATGCAGGCACTCATGAAGCCCTCGCTACAATAAAAACAATGAAAAAATCCAGAGCACCCCCAAATGCCCTCATACCCTCGCAGTCCCTTCCTTTTTCCTTCTCAGCCCAACCCCGAGTGCCATGGAAAAACCGGTCTGCTTTCTGCCACTACAGATTTGGTTGTAGTTTCTAGAATTTTATATAAATGAATCTTACAGCATACTGTGTTTTGGTCTAGTCTTTCATTCAGCTTAATGATTTGAGATTCATCCATGTTTTTGGCGTTGTCAAAGTTCATTCTTTTTCAGGGTGGCTCAGTGAGTTAAACGTCTGACTGTTATTTCAACACAAGTCATGATCTCACGGTTCATGGGATCCAGCCCCTCATGAAGCTCTGTGGACAGCGTGGAGCCTGCTTTGGATTCTCTCTCCCCACCTCTGCCCCTCCTCCCCGCCCCCCAGCCCGCGCTCTCACAATAAATTAACTTAAAGAAAAAAGTTTATTTCTTACTTGACACATCCCCGAAGGCAAGGGAATTAAAAGCAAAAATGAACTATTCAGCCTCATGAAGATAAAAGCTTCCGCACTACAAACGAAACAATCAACAAAACTAAAAGGCAACCGTGGACTGGGAAAAGATATTTGCAAATGACATATCGGACAAAGGGCTAGTATCCGAAATCTATAAAGAGCTCATCAAACTCCACACCCGAAAAACAAATAATCCAGTGAAGAAATGGGCAGAAAACATGAATAGACACTTCTCTAAAGAAGACATCCAGATGGCCAACAGGCCCATGAAAGATGCCCAACGTCGCTCCTCATCAGGGAAATACAAATCAAAACCACACTCAGATACCACCTCATGCCAGTCAGAGTGGCCGAAATGAACAAATCAGGAGACTGGCGAGGATGTGGAGAGACGGGAACCCTCTTGCACTGTTGGTGGGAATGCACACTGGGGCAGCAGCTCTGGAAAACAGTGTGGAGGTTCCTCAAAAAATTAAAAATAGATCTACCCAATGACCCAGCAACAACACTGCTAGGAATTTACCCAAGGGATACAGGAGTACTGATGCATAGGGGCACTTGCACCCCAATGTTTATAGTAGCACTCTCAACAATAACCAACTTATGGAAAGAGCCTAATATTCCACCAACTGATGAATGGATAAAGAAATTGTGGTTTATATACACAATGGAGTACTACGTGGCAATGAGAAAGAATGAAATCTGGCCTTTTGTAGCAACGTGCATGAAACTGGAGAGTGTGATGCTAAGTGAAATAAGCCATACAGAGAAAACAGATACCATATGTTTCACTCTTATGTGGATCCTGAGAAACTTAACAGAAGACCATGGGGAAGGGAAGGAAAAAAAAAGTTAGAGAGGGAGGCAGCCAAAACATAAGAGACTCCTAACAACAGAACAAACTGAGGGTTGATGGGGTTGGGAGGGAGGGGGTGGGTGATGGGCATTGAGGAGGGCACCTGCTGGGATGAGCACTGGGTGTTGTATGGAAACCAATTTGACAATAATTTCATATTTAAAAAAATTTTTTTAAGTTCATTTCTTTTTATGTTAGATAGTATTTCATCATACGAATATATCATAATTTGTTTATTCATTAACCTTTTGATAGGTTAATTTCTGTTGTTTCCAGTTTAGGGCTATTACAGCGAGGACTGCTATGCTGTAAGTATTAAATACAATCCCAATAAAAATCCAGCAGCTTATTCTTTACAGAAATAGGCAAGCTGGTTCTAAAATTTATATAGAAATGCAATGACCTAAAATAGCCAAAATAATATTTAAAAAGAGAAAAGTTGGAAGACTTAACTAATGGTCTCAGGATTTATTATAAAACTACAATAGGGGCGCCTGGGTGGCTCAGTCAGTTGGGCAACTGACTTCGGCTCAGTCAGGTCATGATCTCACAGTTCGTGAGTTCGAGCCCTGCGTTGGGCTCTGTGCTGACAGTTCAGAGCCTGGAGCCTGCTTTGGATTCTGTGTCTCCCTCTCTCTCTGACCCTCCCTGGCTCACACTCTGTCTGTCTGTCTCTCTCTCACAAATAAATAAACATTAAACTTTTTTTAAAAAGCTACAGTAATCAAGATAATGTGGTTTTGACAAAAAGATAGGCTTGTAGATCACAGAATTGAGAGTTCAAAAGTAGGTCTCACATTTATGGAATTGATTGTCAGCAAAAGTGCCAAGGAAATCTAATGGGGAAGAGGAAAATCTTTTCAGCAAATGGTGCTGGAACATTTGGATACATGGAAATAAAGCAAACACAAAAACTTCAACTCTTACCTAATGCCAAAATTAACTCAAAATGAATAAGCCTAAATGTAAGAGCTGAAATGATAAGAATAAAACTTAGAAAACAGGAAAATCCTAATAACCTTGGGTTTGGCAAAAACTTGTTAACACTAAAAATATGAATTATAAAAGAACAAAATCACACACAGCATTTCATCAAATTAGAAATTTCTTCTCTTCAAAAGACACTGTTAAGGTCTAACTAAAATTTAAATAAAGTTTTAAAAAGCTGTTATGGAAATGAAAGACAAGCCACAGACTGGGATAAAATAGTTGCCTAAACATCTACCTAACAAAGGACTTTTATCGTGAATATAAAAGAACTTCACAAGCGAATTGTAAGAAGATAGTCCAATTTTGAAACCTGGGCAAAAGATGGGAATAGACACTAGGCCAAATAAAATGACCAGATGACCAGTAAGCACACAGAAAGGTCCACAACCTCATAGGACATTAGGGAAATGCAAATTAAAACTACAATCAAATACATCTACACACTGACCAGAATGTCTAAAATTAAAAAGGCTGACCGTAGTGAGTGTTTAAGGGTGTTGAGCAACCTGAATATTCTGACACTGCTAGGGGGAACGGATGGGAAATCATACAACCATTCGCTAACCAGATCAGCAGTTTCTTAAAAAGTTAAACATACTTACTGTATGACCCGTAATTCCACTCTTTACTTGGGAAAGACAAAAGCTCTTGTCCACATAAATACACGTGAGTCATCATAACAGCTTATTTGGTAATAAGCAAACACCGTAAATCCTTCTATTTATAATGCAGGTATCTAGTTAAGAAAATCCAAGCTGGGGCATCCGAGTGGCTGTCGGTTAAGCGTCGGACTTTGGCTCAGGTCATGATCTCGTGGTTCCCGAGTTTGAGCCCCGCATGGGGCTCTGTGCTGACAGTTCAGAGCCTGGAGCTTGCTTCGGATTCTGTGTCACCCTCTCTCTCCGTCCCTCCCCCACTCTTGCTCTCTCTCTCTCTCTCAAAAATTAATTTAAAAAAATATTAAATTTTTTTTTAAAAAAGAGAAGAAAATCCAAGCAAAGTTTTGAAGCAGGAAAAGAGCTCATTAAGATTTCTAGATTGACATAAAAAAAAAATCAATAACATTCTTATACACCAAAAATAATCCGTTAGAAAATTTATGGAAAATATAATGTTAATAAACTTTAAGTTATTTAGGAATAAATCTAACAAGATATTTTCAATAAAACTAATGAAGAAAAATTAGAAAACATTAAGAAAATAAAAGTTCATCTGAATAGAGATGTAGACCTTGTTAAACAATCTGAGAAGTTTCAAAAATGGCAGTTCTACTCAAATTAGTCACTAAACTGAACATAATTCCATTCGCATACCAACAAAAATTTTTATGGAGCTTGTTTGTTTGTTTGTTTGTTTATTGGAGTTTAAATAAATACGCTAAAACTCAGATAGAGGAATTAAGAGCCAAGAGTTGCCAAGTAAATTTGAAGAACAAGATTGAACATTTGCCCTTCTAGATATCAAACCCATTATAGACATTGTAAACCCATTAAAACAGTATGATAGTGGTTCCAAGACGACCAAATAGGACAACAAAGAGAGTATGTGTCTTTGAGACGTGGGCATAGATAAAACTTGGTAAAGTGATAGAAATGATCTGGCAAATCAGAGAGACAAGGAGGGACTTTTTAATTGTGTGGTTTGGGGAAAAATTATTTGCAATTCCTATACCTTCTCATACAGGGAAAAAATATTTGCTATGTATATAACTAGCAAATGTTTAGTATACAGATGGATGGTGCATCAGATATACAAAAATGCTACAAAATAATAATAAAATACCACCTAATAGAAAAATAGACCAAAAGTATGAATAGTCATTTCATATACAAGCAAACCTGATTGGTTGACATTTGTCAGAGAAATGGTCAATTTCATTAATAGTTATGGAAATGATCTTTTAACCAATTTTGTACCAGATTAGCAAAAATGTTTACAGTTTCACAATACTGGTGTTACCACGCATGTGGGGACTTGGAGCCCACATACACTACTGCTGGGGAGGTAAATTGGTGTAACCTTTCTGGGGCATAATGTGGCAACAACCAGTAAATCTGAGGATGCTTACAGTCTTTGACCCAGGATATGAGTCAGAGACTGGGAAATGGAGTGAATTTCAGATCTTTCAGTGACGATCAGATTGGCACATTGCTAACTTTGTAACTATGATCTCTTTACAAAAGCATTTCTCAAAAAGGAAACAAAGCTAAGAAGAAAGAAAGGGAGGGAAGGAGGAAGAGAGGAAAAGAAATTTTTAAAAAAGTAAAGAACGGAAAGAGAATTCTGGGTCCTTCGCGCAAAAGTGCTACACCCTACTGTGTTTCAATCTGCTAACCTCAGCTCAGCAGTTTGTGTCACAAATCAGTTTAGTATTATACACCTAACATCTTGAAAAAATAATTGTTTGGGAATGGTGTTTCAGCCATATTTTGTTTATTTTACCTGTTATCACACTTAGTATACTAAAGTATTACTTTGTGAAATTTTGGTTTTAGATGTGTGTATGTGTGCATGTGCCTGTGTATATATCGGATTTGCAATGCAGAATATATTTATTTCATGCACTGCAGACAAAAAGCTTGGAATGCATTGTTGTGAGTTGCCACTGTGAGTCATTCCCTTGTAGAAAGGATGGTACCTGCCAGCATACCTGTCTTTCACCCAGCCCGTGGGGTGCCCTCCACACCAAGCTCTCGTGCCCTGAGCTAAGTCAACAATGCTGAGCAAGTGTACTTTTCAGAGGAGGTCGTGTGGTCGCCAGAGCATGGCCCCACAGTGCTGGGAAGGTGAGCAGGACATCAGTGTGGAAGAGATACTATTTGGAAGGTGATGTACTCTGAACCCATCTGCGTTTAGGAAATCATCCTTGTAGATAATGCACTTCTTGATGTCATCAGGCTACTACGCTCTATGGCAAAGACAGGCAACGTACCCTATCAACAGGAACAACGTTTTCCAATTGTGTGGCATTTCCCTAAGGGTCAAAACAGGCCAAAGAGAAGACCTTCCCCTTTCCTTCAGCCTGGCCCATGGTATATCTAGACTGGGAATATTGCATATGGCTCTGTCCTTGGCATCCAAAGAGGTGGGGTCCAAGTGGGAGGCAAGTATGATAAGCCATGGGATCGAGAAACTATCGTATGAAGTCTGATGAAAGGGCGCAGACCTTTTGACTATGAGAATAAAGGCTGGGGAGAGGTTAAATGGGCCTTTATAAAATCTAGAAGGTCTTCACTGCTCATCCCTGAGTCCTGGACCAGTGTCACAGGAGAAAGAAGGACCTACGTTATCAACATGAGCTAAAAAAAAAATGAGACCTTACCTCAAAGATGATATAGAAACTGCACTATTCCAAAATGGTCTGGATGAAATCGTGAGCAATAAATCTACCCCTGGTTGATAAGGGAGACACATCCCTGAAGATGTGATATATTCTTTTTCCTTGGTTACCCTCATTGGGGAAAAAATCCTGGCTCTGTGAACCATGAAACCAACCTTATGAGATGCTTCTAAGGCCCTTAATATCTGACAAGAGAACCATTCAGACCAAGGACATCAAGCCACTGCTTTTCTTGAGGTGGGAGACTGGCGATCTCATCTTTATTCAGCCCCGGCTCCTGCAGTACGGAGAGCCCTCTTCGCTGTTCTCCTTTCCCTTCCCCAACAAATTCCCAAAGGCCCACCAGGACCAGATGTGAAAAGAGGTGAGACACAGATGCAAACATAAATTCTTTCCTCTGTGACAGTGATGGCTCCGCCATGCATGCCCCCACCCGTGTCAAATGCACGGTTCACTCGGAAAAATCAAGGACACATGGTGCTGACTTTGCTCAGGTTCCAGAAAAAAAATGAGCTGGGATAGCAGGTAGAGTGTGTGTGTGTGTGTGTGTGTGTGTGTGTGTGACTGTCATAATGCCCATTCAGGTGGTGTGGCTCAAGGAATGGAGTTGGTTTGCTTAGGGGACTTTATGGGAATTAATTTTAACTTTTACATCCTAAAGAAGGCAACAAAAGGAGGTATGAGCTGGATTGAAAGGAAAGTCAAGGGAGGCAATGATACCTGCCTGGAGTCAGGGAGATGAAAAATCACACACCGATTCTGTCATAGCCTCATGGCTTGAGGTCGGTCACTTGACCTCTTTAGACCTCCCTTTCTTCCACTATTAAAGGACAGAGTGGGAAGGTTCTGACCACCGTGAGACTCTGATGCAGCCTGTGCCTGCATCAGAAAGAAACCTTTAAAATGTTGCATGCAAAAGCCAGTGTTGTAGGTCGGACCTCATCAAATTGTTCCACACAGGAGATGCACCATCCAGAAGAACTTCTCAGTTGGGTCTCACCAGTGCTGGCAGTGCTCCTGTCCCGAGATATCACTCCTGTTGCCTCGCTGGCTTCTCCTGGTCCTTTATCCGAGTTCCCCACCCTCAGGTGTGATTAGCAGCTCCTCAGCTGGTCTTTCCGCATCTCCCAGTGACACCTCCCAGGAAACAACTCTGACTGTCCCAAGACCATGCCCCTGGGAACACAGCTATCCTGATGCCACTTACTGCTCTCTCTCTCTCTCTTCCTTGGTCCCTAATTGTCCCTGTTGAATCAGGAGCAAAATCTTGGGAAAGAACCAACAAAGCAAGGACTTTACAAAGCAACACAAGCCTTCACATACATCTCAATGCAAAAACACGAATCTTTGCTTTTTACAGGGTAAATCCGGTTTGTCGTCAAAATAACTCTTCCCCAGAGGTTAACTGCATGACAAACGAAAAAACAAAATTGTTTTTAGGACCTGGTGTCTAAGAGAATTGGGTTCTTAATTCTAAAAATGATATGGTAAGAGTCAGTACTATTTGAGTAACATACCCCTTTCCCTGCTCTGACTAGCACAAATGTCACGGCCAAATAGACACTCAACAATAGAATTACACAATGAAGGTTTGATGATGATGATGATGATGATGATGATGGTGATATCATTTATTGAGCAATTGCCACAAGCACTTTACATGTACTAACTTTATTTGTCTCTCCTCATCCTTATGAAATAGCTACTATTATTTCCTCATTTCATAGATGAGCGGAGTTTGGGACAAAGAGAGGTTAGGCAACTTGCTTATGATCACACAACTAATAAATGGTAAAGCTATGCTCTAACACAGACGGTGGCTTCAGGAAGCTTCTGTGCCTTTGGTGCACTTATTTCTTGCTGGCACGTAATCTATCCATTCATCAAACATTTATTGAGCCTTCACTATGTGCGAAGTTCTCACCTCATAAAGCATTGTGTCCTGTGAAGAGACAGAGTGAAGCAAATGATTACACAAATAAGTTATTTAAATTACAATTATAATTAGTGCTATAAAGAAGCAGCCCTGGGTGCTTCTTGGAGAAATTATAATGGAAAAATGGATTTCTGCCAGGGGGCCAAAGAGGGCTTCCTGAAGAAGTGGCATTGAAGCTGAGAGAGGAAGGATAAGAAGCAGAGAAGAAAATGGGTACCATATCAAAGGAACAACGTGTTCAAGGGCAAAGGCCCTGGGTCAGGAGCTAGCTGGGGCACTAAAAGGAAGAGAAGGTAGAGTCAAGTGGAAGGGGCATGAGGGGAGAGCAGGGTGGGAGACCAGATGTCTGGACCTTATGAGCAAAATACATCTTTGGCTCTTTGTTCTAACAGCTCTTGGTAGTACCATTGCTGATCTCCGTCTGCCCTTCCAGATCCACTCTTTACCCTCCTCACCCTGCTCTGGGCCCCAGGAGGCCCACCTGATGGCCTTATCAACAAGCTACCCCTTAGGCTCTGGCTTCCAGCTGGGTTCCGCCCGTAGGCAGTGCGCGCCGACCACCAGAGGACAGGCAAGGAGCGAGGTCATAGATTTTGTTAGATGTCACGCACGAATCCTTTAGCCACAGCAGCGTTTCTCAATCTTCTTGTCATTATCACCTCCCAGGGAACTTTTAAAGCGTGTTGTTTCCTAATCACTCCCCAGCAAAATGTGTTTATGTATTGTATGTATGTGTTTATGTGCTCCACATATACATGTGCTCTAGACATAAAAAGAAAAACTTTTTTTTCACAACCTCCCAACCATCTTTCCCCCTTGGGAGTCTTATCACTTTATTGAGAATGCCTGAATTACAGGTACTCCCTCACGTTGACCCTTCAAACTTGAGGTGGTGATGGCTCCCACTGTTGCTGGCTCATTCCTTGTTGGTTTCCCTTACTCCTGCCCACACTTTTGTTACACCCTGTAGTGAACACCTCTGCTTACCAGAATGCTGACTGGTAGAGTGGCCTTTGAAAATCTCTAGGAGGAGACTTGCACTGTTAGATTTGCATTTTAAAACACACTGGGACTGTGTGAAGAATGCACTGTGGTCCGGTAGAAGCAGGTGACCAATTCCAAGGCCAGTAACATGGTGACAATAACGAGCCATCGTAGTGCAGTTACTGGAGTAGATTTTTCAACTTTATCCAAATGATTGGTGTCACTACATTAAATTCAAATCTCTGAGTCAACCCCAACACTCATGCCCTCCTGAAGGAAAGCCATTATGAGAGAATCTGCCAATTCGTATTATCACATGGGCATTTGTAAAACTTACAAGGAGGCTGAGGAGGGAAGTGGATGAAGTTTCTCGTCATCGGAGCCAAAAAGGGAAAGGCTTAAACCAGGATTCGGTCAAGATACAGACTCATGGACCAAATGGGATCTCAAGCTCTTCAGTTTCAAAGCCAGTCATAGCAGAAGCCACAATTCACCGAATGTCCCAGTACTCGCTAAGCACTTTAAGTGCATAATCTTATAAGTCACTCCAATAGCCCTGCAGGATTTACCATCATTTTCCCACTTCAAAGAGGAGTAAACCAAGGCTCAAAAATATTAAGTAACATTCCTAAAGTCAAATACATAATAGATAGATGGCACTTTTCTCGTTAAAAGTCAGTCTCACTTTAGCTGCCACTAATACTAATTCAACATGAACCTGCCTACAGAAAGGACCATGGTCAGCAAAAAAGTTTCGTTCCTCATTCCAACTCCATCTGATTGGGAATGACTGCCTGTAACACTGTATTGAGAATAGTGAGACTGAACTGGGCAAAGTGGGAGCGATTGCTCTGATGGATTAGTGATGTCTGTCACAGATATGAGAGTGGGAAATGGGGGCACACAGGCTACTTTTCTTCACCCCCTACAGATTTCTGCTACCCAGGAGCTGTAAAAGTCAATGCTCACCCTCGGGCCAGGCTGCAGCTTGCACTGGCTGTTCTCAGGTGCTAAGTCTACCTGGAAGTGGTGAGGCTATAGTTTCAAACAGGATTTATTTCTATTAATTCCACAACTTGAGCCAATGAGCCCATAAAAATAATGTGTGGGAACAATCCCGCTTTCATTACCTATCATGCACTCAGCATGCTGACATCTCCAAAACTCAAGGAGCTATTTCACATCATATCGCTGGGCCAAGGAGATACGAACTGAATTCTCTGGCATCTTCCCTGCGGTCCTCCCCTGCATAGGTTCTAAGATCTTCCGTGAAATAGAGATTAGAAAGACAAACACTCAAAAGTACTATTACCCAGGCAAGCACCCTAGGATTATAGAGGGTGGTAGTGGGTTTTTTTGTTTTTTTTGTTTTTTTTTTTGTTTGTTTTTTCTGGCAGAAGGACATGACCCACCGATGAAACAGAACAGAACCACCAACTCCCCTCTTGGGCATTGATGAATGGAAATCAAACGTTACTTTTAGCTACATGTGAACAGATGTAGTAAGTCATGGAATATTCTCTGGTATACCACTTATTCATTTACTCATCCACCGAGGGGTGAGGAAGACAAAGTAATGTGAGACAGAGTGTCCACCCCAGGCTGCTATTGTAGCAAAACAGAGCATCCCCAGACAAAAGGAAGTGGAGGAAATGCAAGAGGAATGATGAGACCACACCCCGTCCTGGCCAGTTGAGGTATAGTTATCACGGTGAGTGGGACTGATCACCCACAAGTGGAAGGGATTACAGCAGACCGTGCTGGTCACAGGGGGCTCCACAGAGGGAACCAGGGCTTCTCTGAGCCCTGAGGGTGGGCAGACATTAAGTTCTGTTAAGACAACTTCACTATAAAATGCATCCTAATTCTCAAAATGTTATCGGCAGTGAAACAACCCCCCCCCCCCCCCCGTGGTCAGCCAGTGCCTACAACATCATGGTCGGACTAATTTAACAATCAAACGAGTATAGCACAGTACTTAACCTGGCAGAGAGGGGTAAAGGGCCTGAAAGGGTGAAAGTCCAGTGCCCAGCACATGGTCAGCCCTCTATAAACATTAGCTGTCATTACTCTTACTATTTCCGGTATAATAATTAGGGCAGATGACTTCACGATGATTAGCCAACCCCTATGATATTAACAAAATACTGGAGCAGCTCCGATTACAAATGTCTTCTGTCTTCACCTGACTTTTCTTTTTTCTTCCTCACAACTGCTCTGTGTGGGTAGGATTCCTACCCCATTCTACAGATGAGGAAAGTGAGTTGTGGAAACGTGCTTGTTGCTAAGCGTGTTGTGTTCATTTTAATTTTTAAAAAAAATCTATTTTAAAATACCACTTATCGGGTACACCTGAAATTAATGTAACAGTAGTAACAGTTTTAAACTGAAAAAAGAATAGAAAATAAATATCATTGATCTGGATTACTGTGTTTCGGGGCTCTCTCTTAAATGCCTCTCCTGAGGGGCCTCACCCTGGTCCCCCTGTGGACTACCAGCTTTGTAAACAGAAGCAAGCGATTGACATCTCTGTGCTTCAGTTTTCCCATCTGTAGAATGGGTATCACACACTTTCCCTCCCAGTTACTCTCAGAGGACACACTGAAATCTCAGCAGAGGACCCGGAACGTTGTCAGCAGCCCTGAAATGCCATGTTATGACATGAAACGTTATGATGAACATTCCATGCTGATGTAGAACGGCACAGCCACGTTCAGCCTCATATTCAGATTACCTTCAGGAGACTCCTCTGTAATCTTCTGTCTCTCGCTCCTCCAACCTCGTCCTCAAGGGCACGTCGGCCCAAGGATCACTCCAGCGACCCAGCGACATGGCACAGAGCTGCAAACTCTCCAGATGAAATTTCTAATTTTTTTTTTAACCATGAACCGAAATTGTCATGCGTAGCATGCCTATGGCAGAGCCTGCTAAGATAAACCAAACAAATGATGCTACGACGTTAACACACATTCTTAATCCCTGTCTTTGGAGGGGATCTTGCCATTAAAATCACTGTCCTGAAAATCTACTGAACCTAGAAAGGTAAGAGCAATGGCAGCCAAGGGGCCACCTAAGAGGAGAATAGAAAGTCCTTACAGTTTGGAGGTGGCCGTGGAGGTAGAGGGGGCAGGAAGGGACAGGCAGCGAAGGCCAGAACATCCATCGTCTCGGGAATAATAGAGGCAGTTTTGACTATCAGTTTTCAATGTAACTGTCCTCCAAAATTGGAGAGAGGCCATCAGAGGGAGACCTTTCATCTGTCAGTCAGCTGGGATATTTTCAAGTGAGTTCACATTAGAATTATCCACACCCCCGGTTGACAACGATTGTTTCCCCACTATGTCCCCCACTTGGAGGGAAGTTTAATCCATATGTTTCTGATTCATTTACACCCAACTCCTCGCAATGTTATACTGAGAGAGCATTTGGAGAGGCAGGAAAATTCCAGTCCTTCTTTCATTTTCTTGGTCTGCCTCCTCAATTCCCACCTCCCTCGCCGTGTGGGCCTGGACTCTTCCTTTGGCCAGCCATAAATCACCTCTTCTCCAAAGGCTGCAGCTGAATTCCCTGCTCCCAGTCCAGGATATTTCTATGAGTTTGCAATTTGGCAAGCACAGGACCTTTCATTCCTATAAAATGGAAATCCAAACATGTCTTTTGTGGATGCCCCCCACCTCTCACCTCCCACCCCCCCCCCGCCCCTGCCCTGTAACAGCCATCAGACTGATAGGAAATAAAACAGATGTGCTCAGATAGGTGCCATGCTCACTGGCCCTTCCCCACCCACCACCCTCAGCACCCAGTGACTTCCACAGTGCAGGTCAGCAAACACTGGAGCTGAGGGCTTCTCCATTGTTGCTCCCTGCCAGGGGCCACGGGGGTGCACAATGCTTTGCTTGGGTTGCAAGGTCAAAAGACATCTGCCAAGAATTTGAAAAAATCAGCCCCAAAGCTCTTAGAGTAGTCAGGATAGGTGTGTCAAGGGTAGAGAGACATAAGAACACATTAAAATGGACATTTTAAAGCCTGCAATTCACGGCAGGCAGAGTTCCTCTATGCAGCAAATGTCTTATTTAAAACTAGTTGTGTGTGTCTGTGTGTGTGTGTGTGCGTGTGTTTTGATTGCATTTTAATCCTGTTCTCAAGGACCCATTAACATATCCTACACATACCCTTCCCGGAATAAGCTATCAGTTTCACGGTTTGACCATTAAACTGAGAAAAACAAGTCATTTGTAAACCCAATACAATTCATAAGTTCCCAGTTATAAAGTAATCCCTGATATCCACTCCAAAGCCCCAGGGACAGCTCAACACAACCAGTTTTTGGTGATCTGGTGATGAAAGATATATTATTGAAATCCAGGAAACCTTGGGAAAAAAATGTAGAGCAAAACTATCTAAATTGAAATGAAATGCAGATCTCTTGGCTGCCAGCAAGTTTCTTCCTTCCTTCCTTCCTTCCTTCTTTCCTTCCTTTCTTCCCCCCCAACCCCAAACTATTCCACATAAATGTCTCAAGGCTTAGGACACGCAATTAAAAGATTTATATGTAGACCAGAAACAAAACAATTGCATGGGTTTTGGGGTCCGTGGCATTTTCAAGATGCATTGGAGAGGCTTGGGGAGGACATGGGCTGACATATGACCCGTTCCCTCTGCCCCACCAGCCTGGGTGCCACTCTCTGAACTCATTTTCCCAAGCTGCCTAAGCCTGTCCTGCTCTCCCATATGACTAGAATTACTAGAATATTCACCGCGGATGGTCTTTGGTGAAAGCTACCTTGTCCTGAGTGGCATTTTTCATTAAGCAACACAATTTGAGGCATGTTTGGGGAAAGGAACCCTATGGGAAAGTCAGATAGCTTAAGAAGACAAAGGAGGCTCTGTCTGGCACAATGATACAGTTATTGTAGGATTTCACACTTTCAGCTCAACTCCCAAGTCCTTCTGTGAGCCAGACTTAGCATTGCAGTCTGACTGTCCCTCGCCCAACTCAAACAGGAAGGTCTCCAGATTCGGGAAGGGTTTCACTTCCAATCACAGAACCAGGCCCGTGAAAGGGACACAGACTCGCGTCCAATGGTTGCCTCTAGACAATATTGTTCGTTAGGATTACCAAGCCAGCAGCTTCTCTCATAATTGATTCCCTTTTCTCATCTTTCAGAATTAGAATTTCAAAGACATTAGCTCTTTCTCCCTGGCCATTCTTTTCTTCGACACCGCCTTCATTATTAACAGCTCCCCGGAATTTAGTAATGAAACCCCGGTGTGGAGTAGATTCCTTCTGGAAAGAAAAAAAAAAAAAAAGATGTTATTAACAGAGAAATGTACTCTGACTAGTTTGGTGTCTGTAGAAAGAAAAGTCGGATGTGATTCAGTGGCCATATTTTCAGAACACTCTGTCAATGACAGTTGGAAACATATGTTTTTTATAAATTTCTCATTCCAAAACAAAGACTGACAGTAAAGCCCAGGGCTTTGATATTTATATAAATTGTTAAGTGGTTCACCGGGGAAAGTACATTTCAATTAGCATGTCACTGCTTATCATCTGGGCTTCAAGAAAGGCGTTCTGATTAAGCTGGCTGTTTAGCAATACATCAAAAGTTGGAGCTTACCTAAGAGCTGTTCTCCTCAAAGCCCATGGTATCACCTGATGCTAGGCTGCCTTTTGAGAGTTTTTATGTAAAATCAAATTAGACGTTTGAAATCCCACTTTTTTTTCAGTTCAAAAAAAAAAAAATCTCTCCATTTTCGTTCAGTAAACATTAACCAAGCAACTGCTAGGTGACGGACCCCAGGCTAAGTGATACAAAGCACAGCCCTGAGGAACGCCTGGCTTCTCGGTGGCTACGGTCTGGGATGATTCTTGGTGTCAATGATATTGGCTCCCAAATTTAAAACCCAAAGCTATTTCTGGCTCTGAGTTCTTCCGGGGGGAGGAGACGCGCACTGAGGTCAAAACCAAATGAAAATAAACTTGGCCTTTGTTTGTGGCTTTACAAAATTACAATTCTACATCTTCCAATAAGAGATTTCCTTTCTCAGAATCTCTTCTTTTGAGGCGGAGATTAGGCTCATAAGCTCCAGATAAACCAACAACTCATCACGCAAGAGTCCTTCTGCTAGCTGTGTTCTTGTTCCCTCTCCTTTTATGTACTCTGCTGCCGCCCTTAGGACAACATTATAAGTTATGAGGTTTTCGGTTGGGTTCTTTTTCTGATGTGTCACTATTTGCATCTCATTAGCTCAGGCCGACATCCTGGAGATTGACAGTACAATGTTGTGCAATTCAATCCAGGGGAACGTTCCAGTCTCGCCCAGCCTCAAGAGTCCCGGAAAGACAAGGACGCCAAATTTGTTCTCCTTACCTGCCCAATTTAGTAGCCATTTGCCACCATCAATTAGCGAAGGGTGACACGATCACCTGTGGCCTGAGTTACGGGGAACCGAGTCCGGTCGGGAACAAAAAGAACAATCGGTTCATAGGGGAAATGCGAGGTGAGTAGGTGGGTAGGGTTACAGGACACAAGGCAAGTCTACACCCAAAATATCTCTGACTCATGTCTGAAATTCTGCCATTTGTGATTCATCCTTTTGTGTTAAACATCCCTTTCTTCCTGGAGTTGTTTTAAAATATCCACAATCCAAGAAAGGGTACAAAATATGTCCCCGATTTAACCAATGGACATTTACTGAGCCTCTCCTATCAATTCAGGATGACATTTCAAAAAAAGTAGGATATGGCCATTGCTTCAAAGGGCTTACCAACCAGAGCTACGTAAGCAGTTTCATTCCCTTAGAAGACACTCCCTTGATGCCCTGCCCCTTTAATCACTGTGCTCCTTGCTCCTTCAATTCTTTTCTTCTCTTGCTCCTTCATTTCTTATTCAAGTTTATTGAAAGTAGAGTTTACTTCCCCTGACTCCCCCACGCCTTCCATTTATTTCTACCTCCAAGCTCTTGCCCCCAGTCAATACTGTGAATAAGGTCACCAAGCACCTTCCTTGTCACCAAATTCAAAGATTTTTTTTTTTCTCTCTCTCCATTTCTTATGTAACCTCACTAGAGAGGCTGGCTTTTCCAAACACTTCTTTCTTGGAGCGCTCCTCTCTCAATTGTTCACACTCTTGTTCCTCTATCCTCCTTTTAAATGTTGATGGACTTCAAGGTTCAGTTTAATCGCCTCTTGCCTTCTAGCCAATGGTTCCTAACCAGGAGAACTGTGTCCTGCCAGGGACATTTGGCAACTTCTGGAGATCTTTTTGGTTGTTGTAACTAGGGAGGGGGGATGTTACTGACATCCAGTGGGTAGAGGCCAGGAGTGTTGCTAAACATCCCACAATGCACAGGCAAGTTCCTCATGACGACAACAACAACAAAAAAACAATCCCATCCAAGATGTCAATAGTGTCAAAACTGAGAAACCCTGTTCTGTATTATCCTTGGGTAATATAACGCACACACTTGGCTTCTCCTACTACTCCTATGCAGATAGTATCCAAGTATTATCTTTATTTGTGAAAAAGAGAAAACAGAAGCCTAGAGCCACATGCCCCCATGGACTCTAGTCCTCTCTACCTGTGGGTCCTATAGCACCTGAAGGGAACAGGCTAGAACTGAGCTCATCGTGGTCTCTCACAAAGCAACTCTTAGTTGATGACACCGTCCAGTCTCCCAGACTTGAACCCTGGGAGTTAGACTAATTCTTCCTTTCCCCACCTCCAAGTCCCTCTGATTCTACCTCCTAAAGAATTCTCAGATCCACCCTTTCTTCACCACCTTCATGGGCACTGTTCAAGCCCTCCTCATTATCCCTTGCACTCCAAATAGACTTAGAACCGACCTTCTTTGGGCAAACTCACACCCCTGCGGTCCGTCCTTTACATAGCTGCCTGAAAGCCTTTTCTATCCCGCCTTCTCTGAGTCTCCCACTTCATAACCACCCCCCCATTGTTCTTCTCATTCAGGTAATTGGAAGAATAATAATGCCTAATATTTAGTGAGCATTGTTCCAGGCGATTTCCATGAATTCTGAATTTCTCTCACCTACAGGATGGGGCTGTTATCACACCCATTTTACAGATGGCAGAATTGAAACTGGCGAAAGTTAGGGGCGCCTGGGTGGTTCAGTCAGCTAAAGCGTCCAACTCTCGGTTTCAGCTCAGGTTGTGATCTCACGGTTCATGCGTTCAAGCTCTAAGTTGGGCTCCACACTGACAATGGAGAGCCTGCTTGGGATTCTCTCTCTCCCTCGTTCTCTGTCCTTCACCCCCTTGATCTGTTTCTCGCTCAAAATAAATAAATAAACTTAAAATATGACTGCTCTCCACATTTGAAATCTATACCTAAGGAAAAAAAAAAAGAAACTGGAGAAAATTAGTTACATTGACCATGGTCACATAGCTATATAAGTGTCAAAATAAAGATTTAAGCCTGAGAGTCTCGAGTTCCAAACCCAATACTCATAGTGAGCATATACTACTATCTCCTTTGTCCTCACACTTATAAGAGGATAGATCCTCCTCTAACAGAGGATTAATTCAACATATAATGTATAACGCAGGACTAATGTAACATAGACTCATTTTTTTTCAGCCTATTCAAAATAGCCTTTACTACACCATACTTTTTTGTTTGTTTAATTCAAGTCAAATCAATTCGACAAATATTTTATACATAATAAGTATATACACATAAATATACGATATAAACATACACATGACACATTAGATGTATTATCTGTGCTTGACATCAGCGGCATGTAGTCAAGCAAATACTCAGAGAGTAGTGGCTCCTGTTACCTTGTCAGCATCCGAGCTGACAGATTGGGACAGGCAGCCCCCACCCCCACATCAACATGGCCCACCCAGTAGACTGTCTTCACAGCCCCTCTCTGTCAGCAAGTACCAGCAGCACTGGAGACCAGAGATAAATAAAAGGGAGTAGAGTAAATATAGACTATAAGACTATGAATTTTGACTTGGAATTGCTAGGGGAGGTTGCACACTAAGGCCTTGTTTCTCTCAAGTGTTGGGGAAAAATTTCTCAGCTCCAATAGAAAGAGGTCCTGGGCTGCTTCAGGGACCGATAGCAGAGGTCAAGTACAGCCAGTCTGTCCACCTGACCCACCCCACACCTCTCTTCTCACCTATGGGCAGACTTGTGGAGGTGGGTGGCAACTCACTGGACTCAGGCAAACTCTTTCCACCAAAGCCTGGTCCTTGCTAGCGTGAATGGCAAGGAGGACCCAGCCCCGAGAAAGGGCTACTGGCCCTGACTTCAGATACCACCTCCCCACAGTGGTGTGCTGCTGAGGAGGACGTTCTGGGTCCACGTCAGGGCACCTGGATTCTACTCCTGGCCCTGCCACTAAGCCCTGTGTACCTCTGCTTTGACAACTCTTCTTTTGAAATCTTAGTTTCTCCATCTGCGAAATGGAAATAATTGATCTCTTCCCTATCAGCTGTACTGGTTATTGTAAAGATCCAGTGAGAAAATTAGTGTGTGCAGCCCTATAGTTGAAAGGAAGATGGAAGGAATACTGAAGTAAGGGTCATTAGGAGGAGAGTGCCAGGAGCCCTGGGGAAAGTAAGAGCAAGGACAGGCATTACGCGGTGACCATTTTTATAGTACAAGTCCAGGACCTGGGGTGGATCTAGGGCTCCCCAAATTCTTCCCTTTCCTCTTGCCTGACATGGGAGCCAGAAATACCTTTTCCACAGTGACAGATGGGGCTTAAAGAATTAATCCACCCTGGAGCAGGAGCACAGTGATTCATTCCTACTAACATGGAAATGGCGGACAAAGGTTGGTTTCCTGAAATCAACTCTAGACGCAGAAGTACCTCAAGGAGTCTAGGAGCAGGTGTGCCACCCGGAAGAGGATGAGGACCTCGAAGACTAACACTGATTTCTCTATGAGAGCCAGACCTGTGAGAATATCCAAGGCAAGATCAACCGGACTATGACGTGGCCAACTGAGTAGATGCGCCTTTCTTCCACCATCCCACCGTCTGTGACCCTCCTCAAGCTGGGCCCTTAAGGAAGTTAATCAGCATCCATCTTTGGTCTGGGCTACTCAGGTACCCTTGCTCCTCTCTAAAAGTTTCCAAACCAGCTCTTAAGATTTGATATTAACGCTAATAGGACCAAAGGTTACCTTCAAAAGGCAATACTTGGGATTCTTCTTTGAATTTATTAACAGTAACTGTCACTTAGAAACAGCAGTTTCAGCAAACGAGGTTTTTGGGTCCTTTTCTAGCTAAGGTTTGTAGTATGACTACCAAAACAATAATAAATAACTGCATGGTTTCTCAATCCTGTCCTACAACTATTTACTGAGAATTTATCATAGCCTAGACCTATGTTTGTAAAAATAAGAGACCTGTGTTTGCAAAAATTCCCCCTGGGGCTCTTGCCCTCTGACTGGGGAAGCAGGACTCTGTAGAGACCATAGAAACCACTCTGGACAATGCAGCAAACAAAATGAGACAGGGTCGCCCAGTTTTAAGCCACGCAGTACATTTGTGTTTACAGGGCATCTTCTTGATTGGGATTAGTAGCAAAATCACAACTGTGTGGGGCACCTGGGTGGCTCAGTTGGTTAAGCGTCCAACTTCATCTCAGGTCATGATCTCTCAGTCTGTGGGTTTGAGCCCCGCGTCGGGCTCTGTGCTGACAGCTCAGAGTCTGGAGCCTGCTTCAGATCCTATGTCTCCTTCTCTCCTGCCCCACCCCTGCACACGCTCTGTCTCTCTTCATCTTTCAAAATTGAATAAATGCTAAAAAATTTTTTTAAAAATTCACAACTGTGTGTCATTTTTTTAATCTATGTTATAAAAAGACCAGAGGGAAACATACCAAATTTAATCAATGTTTCCCGTTGAGTAAGGCAACAAGAATGTTTTTTATTCCTCTTTTCTACGTTATTTTTTTAATATAATTTATTGTCAAATTGGTTTCCATACAACACCCAGTGCCCTCCTCCCTGCCCATCGCCCACTTTCCCCTCCCCCCCACCTCCCATCTACCCTTAGTTTGTTCTCAGTCCTTAGGAGTCTCTTATGGTTTGCCTTCCTCCCTCTCTGTTATTTTATTTTTTAAAGGACAAGTAAAAGGCAGTTTCCCACATGGATGTTGAGGAACTCTTAAGTATTCAATGTACTCATCAGCAATGTGTTCCTTTAAGTTCTGTCATGATCCCCATTTTGTCATGTACGAAGATTTTTTGAGACACAGACACTCCAAGTTCACACAGCTGGTAATTGAAGCACATGAGAAGTAAAGACAGGCAGGCTAGCCCTAGACCTTGCCACCTTGGCCATCCTGTTCTACCATATAATTTTTCAATAAATAAGTGGTTACACCTTCTTTCCCCTCAAAGCCTGTGATTCCTAAAACACCCACCAAATCTTCCCTGAAACCTTTCAAAAGGAAAAACAAAAGGAATCCATAGAAGACATATTCCTTGGCCATTTCCATCATGCGTTGTACCAAAGACTATGAGAGCATGTCCTGAATGACACATTCTCTCACAATGTGAAATTGTGATACCAGAGAGCTATGAACTCTAAAGCTGGCAGGAGCTGCTGGAGCAGACACAGGCTCCCCAGGAATCCAGGCACTAAAGTCAAGGTTTACAGTAAGTGATGAATGCCAACCAGTGTTCTGACCTAAGCATGTGCTTTTGTGAAATTCATACTCCAGTGTCTTAAAATGCTTCATGCATGAAATGCATATTTCTCTTATTTTATAATTATTTTTTAAAGCATATGGACCAAGGGCTTAAACACTTCCTCCATTTTCCATAACAGCTATAAAAACGGGGATTGAGACAGTTTGATGTGGTGAAATTTCTCACCATACTTTCTCTCCCCATTCCTTCCCAGACACAACAGGGCATTATGGAGGGGTGAGGGGAAAAAATAAGGCTCTTTCTCTTCCCATGGCTACCTTGTCCTGACATGGGCCTGTCCCTCAAGGCAGAGACCAGATGAGATTTTTAGGGTGCGGATGTTAACCCTTGCCCACCAGTTATTTTCATTAATGGAGCCTGGCCGACTCTCTAAGGCGGCTAGCTGTGGTGATTTGGAGCTTATGGTGGGACTAATTTTCTTTTCTTGTTGGAAGAGTCTTGTTTCCCACCTCAGGAAGTCTCTCTCTGCTCCCGCTGAAATGCTGCCAGGATCTGTGATGTCTGAGCCTCTTGCTGCTAATATACCTGCCCCCGGCTCTTCTCCTTGCCACCTGACTGTTGGCAATTCATTTCATAGTCACCAGATGCAAATGCGTTTCCTGCTACGGAGCTTCAAGTTGTGACAGAAGCCTGAGAAGAGGGACAGAGAGGGAAAACTGGCTTGTGAGAAGTTGGATTGCTTATTTGTGAACGAATCTCCCATGTATGAAGGTGACCAATCTTCTGATAAGAGAACGGGATGACCAGAGATGTAAAGAAGTGAGGTCAGATTCCCCAGCGCGATGGTTCACTTGCCAGAGAAGCAAAAGACTGAGGATATAAAGATACAAGTAACTTCCTCCATAAAACAAACGTTAACTCATGCAATAGAGAAAAGTGTGCAATAGAGAGAGATTTCTGGCTCGGGTGGGTCCGCCGGCCATTAAGGTGGCTACTTTTGTTCCCCAAGATTCTCCTCCTTGCAGTGCTCTGGGATTACTCCTGTCCCTCAGCACTGACCTCTGAGCAGAGGCGGGACCACTGTCTGTTAACACTCTTCCTATGTCTGGACTATGGCCCTTCCCCTGATGCCCTATGCAGAGCTGAAATAAACTCCATACATGATAAGGTTTCAAAGGGAAAATCAGTTCAGAACCCAGACTGTGGTTCACAAGATGGAACTTCTTCACCTTCATTCAGCTTACTGCCAACAGCTGGGGGCTCCTTCTCCCGTCTCCTCTAGTAGGTGCGGCCATTTTATTCCTCATCTTCCCACCCCAACAGCACCACCAGGAGCACTTGTCAAGATGTCTGCCCTGCTCGAGGTTTAGACCAAATGCAGCAGGGAGGGCTCAGAGCTGCTGGGTTGCCCTCTCCTGCCTCCCCTTCCGTCCCACTCTTTCCCCAGAGGATTGACTCTATAAATGAAAATCCATTCTGAGGAGACTTGCCAGGTCTTAATATAAAACAGATCACCATATTATAAGAAATACACAAAGAGCAAAGGCTATTTTTTAATAGGGGGTCAGAGTATTTTCTTCCTATTTTTCATAGGGAGTCGGAGATGTTAGAATTTCCTGACTGTCAGCTTAAAATTTTTCTTACCCAGACTCTAGGTTTGGTTCCTCCATTAACTACATATGTTACTCTAGCAAGTCTCTTTACCTCTCAGAATTGAAATGTGTTCTCCAATAAGACATGGAAGTTGGACTGGATTGTCTAGATGGTTCTCTGCAGGGCTTCCTTTCTGTGAGTGAAATTACAAGGAGAGCTAGTATTTATTACATATAAAGAGGTAGTAGATTTGTTGTTTTCCTTCCAGAAGATTATCGTAGTAGAGGCTTAAGATCAACCTACGGACAATTCTCTCATTAAAAACAACAACAAAAAAAAATGTACACTGAGGGTTAGATGAGCCAGGAAGGAAGAGGAGAGGGTGGGAGTCGGGACAATTAGAAGTGGATTCTGGAAGAAGAAAATACTTAAGGAAAGAGTAATGTTAGTGCTGCTCTCTTTCTGGACTTTCTTTCCCATGAGTATGCCAATGTGCCTTAATTACACATACCATTATCTTAATTAGTTTAGCTTTATATTAAGTCTTGGTATCCGGTAGCTTAAGAACTGCATTGCTATTGTTCTTCAAGCTTATCTCGATTATTATTGGCCCCTTGTGTTCCCACACACATTTTGGCATCAGCTTGTCAACTTCCATTTTAAAAAAAACAATGAAAAACTTTATTTGAATCGCCTTGAATCCATTGATCAACTTAGGGAGAACTGACATCTTTACAAAATTGAATATTTCCATCTATGAAACATGATATACCCCTCAGGCTATTTACACCCTCTCCAGTGTCTCTGTTACAGTAGTTTTTATCGTAGGAGTGTTGTGCATCATTTGTTTGATTTATTTCTAGGTACGCAGTGGGTTTCTATGCTAATGTTTATGGTATCTTTATAAAAGTTTGTTTTCTAATTGTTGATTGTATGTCAAATGCAATTAATTTTAAAATAATGCTTTGTATCTAGCAATCTCCTCAAATTCACTTACCTTACATAGTCTATAGATTCTTCTAGTTAATGATTTATAAGATCATGTTGTCTGTAAATAATGATAATTTTATTTACTCCTTTTCCATTAAGGTAGATTGACAGCTACCCAAAGATGTCAAATCTTAATTTCTGAAATTTGTAAACATCCCTTTATGTTGAAAAAGGCTCTTTACAGGTATGATTAAGTTAAGGATCTTGAGGTAAAGGGATTGCCCTAGATTAACTGGATGGGCCCTAAATGCTATCATGTGTGTCCTTACAAAAGAATAGAAAAGAAAAGGAGGATAACGCAGACACACAGGGGGAGTTTATACGAAAACAGAGGAAGGGAATGATGATACAGCCTCAAACCTGAGAATATCAGGTCAACTACCAGAAGCAGGTCAACTACCAGACAAGGGGTGGATCCTCCCCGAGAATTCCTCGAGAACACAATCATTAAATTTTGGATTTCTAGTCTCCAGACCTGTATAAGAGAATAAATGTCTGTTTAAGCTGCCATATTTGTGGTGACTAGTTATAACAGTCACAGGAAATTAACACCCCATCATAATGGCTTTTATTTCCTTTTCTTGGTTTCTTGCTCTGCCTAGAACTTCCAGGACAATGTTAATAGAAGTGTGGTAGCAGGTATTTTTGTCTCGTTTCCTAGTGGTAAAAGTTTAAATATTTTAGTATTAATCATGATGTTAGTTGAAAGGTTTTTATAAGAAATCCATTAATTATATTAGGGTAATTTTTGTCTGTTCCTGATTTGCTAAGATTTTTTTGTGAACTAATGTTAAATTTGATCAAAGGGTTTTTCTGTAACTCTTGAGATGATAGGACAGTTTCTATTCCATTTACAGGACAAATACACTGACACTTTAATGTTGAATAAGCATTGCATTCCTGGAATAAACCCAATTTGCTCATGCTGTATTATCATTATACATTTCTTTGGATTTTATTTGTTAATAGTTTGTTGATAATTTTTGTATCTATATTCATGGAAGAGATTGGACTGTAATTTTCTTTTCTTATGATGTCCTTGAAAAGATTATGAAATGAAGTTTATCCTGGCCTCATAATACCAGTTGAGAAGAGTGTCTTCTTTTTCTATTTTCTGAGATAGTTGTGATATTAGTTTTATTTCTTTCTTCGATGTTTAAAAAATGTTACAAGTGAATTTATGTGGCCACAAAGTTTTGTAAAGAGTGGATTTTTAATAATGAATTTAGTTCACAAAATTGGAATTTTTAATTTTTTTCTTCCTGTCAGTTTTTATAAGCTGTACTTTCAAAATGATGTGTACATTTTATCTTTGTTTTCAAGCTTCTTGGAATAAAGTCACTGATGATATTTTCTGTTAGTTATCTGCAGGATCTGTAGTGATGTCCTCTTCTAGACTACTGTTATTGATAATTTTTGGCTTCTTTCATTTTATCTTGTTTAGTATTATTAGGGGTTTTCAATTTTATTAACCTTTCCAAAGAATTTGCATGTACAGCTTTTTTTTTTTTTTTTACTATATATTTGTTTTCTGTCCTATTAATATCTGCTCCTTATATTTTTACCTTCCATTTTCTTTGGGTTTAATTTGTTTTATCTAATTTCTTGATGTGGATATTTCAATCACTTAAGTTTTCTTTTCTAGTAGATGCATTTATGATTAAAAATTTCCTTCCGGGCATGGCTTTAGCTGTATCCCAAAGTTTATACATATTATATGATTATTGCCATCTGGTTCAAAATATTACCCACTACCCATTACAAATAATCCTTTGACCCACCCATCATTCAGAGGTGTATCATTAATTTTAAGACATCTGATAATTCCCCAGGACCTTTCCTGAAAATGGATTTCTAGATTAAATCCATGCAGAGAATACACTACTATTTCAATCATTTGAAATGTGTTGAGAATTGCCTTGTTTTTACAATGTGACCAATTTGACAAATGCTCATTTTGCACCCAGAAAGAATTTGTATTATGTATATTCGGTGTGTAATGTCATGTATAAACCAAAAAGGTCAAGCAGGTTAAAGGTATTATTCAAAGTAAAATATTTATCTCTATTTACTCTTCTTCCATTTTGTGCTCTTGTATTTATGTACTTAAATTCTACATATATTTTAGCCACACAAGACCTTCCAATAATTGCTCTACTCTTCCTACATTTCCTTATTTCAATCTGAGAGATGGTCTTCAGTTTAATTTTAGTGCAGAAATACTAGGAACAAGTTGTCTTTATGTATGACAAAATCACATTAGTTTCACTTGAAAATTTGCATATGTTCCCTGAGTACTGAATTCCAAGTTGGCTGACGATTTCCGTCCACACTTTGAAAGTGTCACACCAATGTCTCTTTACTTCCAAAAATTCTGTTTAGAAGTGAGCTGGGGGGCGCCTGGGTGGCGCAGTCGGTTAAGCGTCCGACTTCAGCCAGGTCACGATCTCGCGGTCCGTGAGTTCGAGCCCCGCGTCAGGCTCTGGGCTGATGGCTCAGAGCCTGGAGCCTGCTTCCGATTCTGTGTCTCCCTCTCTCTCTGCCCCTCCCCCGTTCATGCGCTGTCTCTCTCCCAAAAATAAATAAACGTTAAAAAAAAAAAAAATAAATAAATAAAAAAAATAATAAAAAAAATAAATAAATAAATAAAAAAAAAAAAAAAAAAAAAAGAAGTGAGCTGGGAGGGGGAGCCTGGGTGGCTCGGTCGGTTAAGCGTCTGACTTCGGCTCAGGTCATGATCTCGCACTCCGTGAGTTCGAGCCCTGCGTCGGGCTCTGTGCTGGCAGCTCAGAGCCTGGAGCCTGTTTCGGATTCTGTGTCTCCCTCTCTCTCTGCTGCTCCCCTGCTTGTGCCCTGTCTCTGTCTCTCAATAATAATAAATAAATGTTAAAAAAAAAAAAAAAAAGAAGTCACCTTCGAGTCATTTCATTGCTCCTTTGTAGGTAATGAGTCCTTCTTTCTCTGGTCTTCAAAAATGGTTTTCTTTGCTTTCAGTTTTCAGCAGCTTTACTTATTATGATGTACTCAAGTATGACTTACTCTGCATTTATTCTGCTTAAAGTTCAGAGACCTACTTGAATCTTTGAAAATGCTTTAGCTATTATCTCTTCAAATATTATCTGTGCCCATTTTTTTTCTTTCTTCTCTTTTTTGTAATTCCAACTAAACATGCATTTTCTTTCTCCCATTTTCCACTCCTTTTTGTCTCCATGCCTTCATCTGAATATTTTTTACTGACATAGCTTTCCATTCATGAATCCTGTTTTTCGGTCCCAAATTTATTATTATTGAGTCAATCGTTTCAGTTATTGTACTTCAGCTGTAGTAGTCTCACTTGATTACAGTAGCGAACCTCCATTTGTTCCCTTCAAACCTGTGTGCTCTTATCATTGCACACTTTACTTCTCCATATGTTATAAAGTTCACAGTATATGGTTACTCTTTTTCCGCCTGAGAGTCAGTTTCTTTTTCTTTTAAGCTTAATAACTTGATTGAAATGCAATTCATATACCACACAATTAACCCATTTACAAAGTAAAATTTAATGGCCTTTTAGTGTACTTACAGATATGTACAACCATCACACAGTAAATTTTTGAACATTTCTGTCACCTCAGAAAGAACCTTTGTGTCCTTTGGCTGTCATACCTTCGGCCCTGATTTCGCAGCCCTTAGCAACTACTAAACTGCCTTTGCCTCTGTATGTTTGCCAATTCTAAACAATGCATATACATGGAATTGTAGAATACGTGATCCTTTGTGACTGGCTTCATTCATCTAGCATATTCTCAAAGCTCATCCATGTTTTAGTATGTGTTGGTATTTTATCATTTATTATTGCTGAATAGCATTCCATCATACAGAGAGACCACAGTGGGTTCCACCTTCTGGCTATTAATGAATAATGCAGCTATGAACATAATTGTACAGGTTTTTGGGTAGACGCATTTTCATTTTTCTTGGGTAGACACCTAGGAGCAGAATTGCTGGGTCATGTGGTGAGTCCACATTTAACTGTTTAAGGGACCACTAAACTATGTTTCAGCACAGTTGCACCATTGTGCACCCCCACTGGCAGTGTAGAAAGGCTCTGGTTTCTCTCTGCCCTCCCTAACATATGGTATTGTCTGGGTTTTCTATTCTGGTCACTCTAGTGACTCCAGAATGGTACTTTATTGTGGTTTTGATTAACATTTCTCTGATGACTAAGGATGTCAGTCATCTCTTCACGTGCTTTCAATCATCATCCCTTAAAACAATTAAAAATAGCAAAATATATTCTGTGACTTCCTTCATTTTCATCTTTTCAAGTGTATTTCAGTTCTTTGTGTTGAAACAAATGTCCATCGAGCATCTTATTTCTTCTGCTTGAAGCGTTTCATTGAACATGACATTTCTTAATGCTAGTGCACGCCGGTTAACAGGAAACCCTTTTAGCTTTTGTTTGAAAACATGAAAAAAAGGATTCTTCATTTTCAAAAAGATCATTTCACTGTATGTGAAATTGTGACTTCATGGTTACTTTCCTTTTCCTTTCTGTGCTGAAAGATGTGACACTATTGTCTCCTGGCTTGCATAGGTTTGCCTATATGTCTGCTGTATTCTTTGCTGCCCTGTTGTAATGTCTCCTTTATCTCTGTCCGCCTTCATGATTTTCTTTTTGACTTTGATTTTTAGCAGTTTTGTGATGAATCTCAGTATACGGGCTCTCTCTTTTCCTTCTGGATCTTCAGTAACCGATATGCGTGACCATTTCATACTGTTGTCTCACAGTTCTTGGATGTTCTGTTTGCTTGTCACTTATTTTTCTCTCTATATATATTTCAGTTTGGATAATTTCTGTATTGATGGGTCTTCAAGATCACTGATTCTTTCCTCATGTGTGTTCTGTCCTATCATAAGCCCATCATGATAATTATTCATTTCTGATACCCTGGGGAGTTGTGCCTTTTTTTTTTTTTTTGTAATATTTCTACCTGACTCCTTTTTATAATTCTCCATTTCCATGCCGAAATTCCCCATTTGTTGATGCATATTGTTCATGTTAGATTTTTTTATGTAAATTATCATAGTCATTTTAAAAACTCTGAGAGCTCCAATGTAGGTGTTATATCTTTGAGTTTCTGAGCACAGCTCTGTCAGTGCCTTGTCTCTTGATAATGGGGTACTTTTTTAAACTTGCATCTATATATGTCTCATAATTTGTTTTTATTACATGCCAGATATCATGTATAAAAAGACAGTAGAGACACAGGCAAATAGTGGTTTTGCCTGGAAATAACCATGCCTCTTCTCATATCAGGCTACTGGGTTGGGGAGGGGCGGGGGAAGCAGACTGAGTCAATGTAGATGATAATTGATCTGGATTCGTGTCTTGTTGTTGCAAACTGACCACAGACTTCAAGTTGCTCCTCATTGGGCTGCTGCTAACTTGTGCTTGGAATGAGGTCTAGGATCTTCTGCACACCTGCCCCAAGCTCTTGCCTCTCCTTCAGGAGGAGTCAGCTGTTGTTTGTTACTCAGTCCTAAGCTAACAGTGAGGACAGGAGGATTCCTGGTTCTTCTAGTCCAGTCTTAGTCTTAAGTACCTGGGCGTCAGGAGTGGAGCATTATCTGTGTGGCTGCCGTCCCCGGCATGGCAGTCAAATTCTTCCTTGTATCTGTGGACACCCTTGGACAAGAGGTAATCTCTTGCCACTCCCCCAGTAACAGCAGACTTCTGCTTTGTGCCCATGCAGGATCCTGGGACTAAAAAATATTTTCTTCCTCTCCCCCAGCAAAAGACACATTTTCCTATTACTGTCTTTCCTCCCTGCCCCCCCCCCCCCCCCTCAAAAGCTATGGATTTTTCCCACGCCCTGGGCAGAAAGATTTCCTATCCCTCCTTCAGTGGCTGAAGTCTTTGCCTCATCTGAGGCAAGGGTTGAGGGAAATGCATGGTATTTCATGCCTGGCTCTTTACTCCATGGCTGTTGATAGCCTCCTGCATGCCTCTGCCATGGAGGGAGGTCCGCTGGTCTCTTGTCCTTCCCTCAGTCTTTCTGGGGAGCACCAAGTGCAGGCATGTAAAATATTGCTTGTGAATGATTACAGATTCCTCTTGGGTCTGGGGCTTCCCGTTATTCTAAATTTTCACACCAGCCTACATCGGCCTTTCAGAATTCATTCAATTAGCAGAGGTCATTTCTTTCTCTCATGTTCTGTCAAACACACTTTGTGTGCCTCATCTCCATTTGAAGAGGTTTATCACTTGTTGGATTTTAGTTTATTTGTTGTCTTCCGACCTCAGCCTTTGATGGGCTCAAGGAAAGTTTGATTTTGTAGGTTTATTCAGCTTTTTCTCAGGGCCATGTTGGGAGCTATGTTTTTCTGTGGTTTTCTACATGCTAAGAGTAGGCACATACTCTGTGCCAGGCTCTCCTCTGGAAAGGACTGGCAGGGCCATCATTAAGGAATTTATATTCTAGTAGAAGAGACAGACAAGAAGCACATAGATAGGTAAACAAACAAATAGGAGGTATATGATAATACATAGGGAAACTCCAATCTGTGAAAAGAGCTGTAAGAAAAAATATATAGCAGAGAAAAATGAGTGGGAGAGAATTTGGCATGCAACTTTCAATAATTCTCAAGTCCATTAAGACCCGAGAATCTACCAGCTATGCAAAGCTGTGGGAGAACATTCCAGGCACGTAAAGCAAGAAGTGAAAAGTGCACGAGTAGGGTTAGGCATGGAGTTGATATTTCAAAGAATCAAGAGAGAACTGATTCCGATGGAACATGGAGAGTGACGGAGAAAGTGGAAAGAAATGGGGTAGGAAACACTGGTGGGGGCTTGATGTTGGACTTCCCCATCCACTGTGAGGAGTATAAATTTTACTCTAAGTATGCTGGAGTTCACTGGAATGGTTTCAGCCAATTACACCACGATGTCCAGATACTTGATTATGTACGGTAATTCGAATTATTAGGGATTATGTGAAGCTGGTAGCTTTCTATGATGAACATCCCTAGTGTGTCTTAAGCATTAATTCATACTCTACTCAGAATTTTTGAAGTGGAAAGGATTGTAGAGATCAGCTGGTTTCATTTCATTAGTGGGGTTTCCTATCCTTGCTTCTTTCCACTACCCATGGAGTTTTATGCATTTTTTTTGAAAAGGAAAAAAAAAATCAAAATCCTCTCTGTGACCTTGAACGCAGAATCCTTAGAACTCTAAATGACTCTCATATCCCACGAAGAAATGCCTTCAGGCGAGCTACGAGTCTTTCCAGATTAACTTCACAGTATGGTTCCCACAAGGTTAGTGCTCAAAGTTTCATGATATGTATCAAATTTTAAACTGGTGATGCATTCTTACCCAACCCCAACCTAGAGATTTGCCTGGAATGTGCATTTTCCAGGAGGTTGTCCCACGTTTCTGTCCTTTGAGGGAGGAAAAGGGGCATCGGTATGTATAGATTTGATTTTTGAAACCTCTGAGACTCAAACGCCAGCCATCTCGCCTTTTAGATGTAGCTAACAGCATCAGAAGCCACTTGCTAGCTATACAGTGAACGCTTAGAAAGAATGGGGCCCAGATCTGCAACAATGCAGATGGAACTAGAGGGCATTATGCTAAGCAAAGTCAGTCAGTCAGAGAAAGACAAATACCATATGATTACACTCATATGTGGAATTTAAGAAACGCAATAGATGAACATAAGGGAAGGGAAGGAAAAATAAGGTAGGAAAAGAGAGGGAGGCAAACCATAAGAGGCTCTTAGATACAAAGAACAAATTGAGGGTGGCTGGGGGGGAAGGTGGGTAGGGGGATGGGCTAAATGGGGGATGGGTATCAAGGAAGCCACTTGTGATAAGCACTAGGTATTGAATGTATGTGATGAATCACTGGGTTCTACTCCTGAAACCAATACTACACTGGATGTTAACTAACTTGAATTTAAATAAATAAATTTTTCAAAAAAGAAAGAACGGGACACAGACTTGCAGAAAAGGCATGCTGTTGAAATGCCACAGGACCCAATATTGTCATTAAAGGCCAGAGAACTCAAAGCTGAGGTTCCTTCCAGAGAACATCTTACTTGCTCATTTGTTCTTTTCTTATTTATTCTTTCAGCAAATGTTTATTGAGCGTGTACTATTTGATGTTCTGCGGGGCACCCAAAAAACAGCAATACGGTTCCTGCGCTGAAGGATTTCACCAAGTCTGAAGCAAAAAATAAGACAGGCCAAAATGGTTGTGGCTATAACATAGGAAACACACCCATGCTGCAAAAAAAACTATAGGGAATGAAAAAAAGGTACTTGGTTTTTGGCCCCTTACTAAAGCCAGAGGACTCAATTCTTTTGCTGTGAACAGCACTGGAACATTCCGGGCTACTCCGTATTGCAGGAGACTCCTTAGTGGGAGGGTAGTCTCCTTTTTCGAAGGCATCATTTATTAATAAGAGCTGAGAAGGAACTGTAGTTTTGGGTGGCGGAGGGAGCTGTGTGCTTGGGTGGTTGAGACAGCGGAAATATGGTGGGCACCCGACCTGGGCCTCAGAACTGGTGCTCCAAAGATAGCAAAAGACGGAAAAATGTAGTTCTGGAAGGCTGCTCACATTGGGGTAATAATTAAAGTCATGAGGCCAGATGAGCCCTCAGATGGTGAGGGTATAAAATGAAGACACTGAGGACTGATCCTGGCGCTTTGGGGTATACTAACTCGTGCAGAAAGTCCGTAGCCATGGCAAAGCCCTGCCTGTGTGGAAACCACATCCAGAGCCCTGAAGTCATTAACATGAGTCTAACTAACTGTGTCTTGCCCGGTGCAGACAAAACACCACACAGAGCAATTGTGCACCACTGGCTACAGGCTGGATGTTTATGTGAAGGCTCGACATGAATTCCAAGTTATTTAATTTGGCCTTCGTGTATCAAAGCACTTGTGTCAGAGGTCGACTGTTCATTTTTATTTAGCGTAAAGCAGAACCCCCATTGCAAGGACCTCTCTTCGGTGCCTTTCACTCCCAGGTAACTTCATCCTCCTGGTCCTCTGGGGAATAACCCAGGTAAATTGACAAAGAACATAAACCTAAGCTGTCTGAGTCAAGTTTTGGTTTCTGTTCTTTCCTCAATTATAAGTAGCGATCTCAGGGGGGCCTGGGGCTCAGAAGACAGATAGAATTTATCAACTGCTGCCAGAATGTAATTTAAAATGAGTCCAAGAGGAAAAGAGCCTTCCCAAATATTCCCACCGTGGGACAAGGAGTGGGAGAGTGCTTGCTGGTGCCAGGTGTGAGTGGCGAGATCCTTGCGAAGGTGTTCCTGCTGACAGCCTTTCGGGGACTTCATACAAGTCGCTAACACGCCTGGCTAGATCTTCTGCCCTTCTTCCCGGGAGAGTGGGGTCCTTCTCCAAAAGTGACCCTATCTGACGTGTATTTAGCCCAAATCACACAGGATTTTGCAACTTACAAACAGATCCAGCAGTGAGGCATGGTTGTAACACAAGTCTTTGCAAAACAGACTCAGTAAACAACATCTCTAAAGGCTTCCCAGCCACTTTGAGACTGATCCAGGGCTTACGTCTGGGCTTTGCACCTTTTCCAACGCTCTGCAACTCGACTCCAAACAATTTGAAGCATTTGACACAGTGCATGCAAATTGCTGGTGGGAGAGGGGCTAAAACGGCATTTATTGTTTGTCTAGGCCATTGATGAGTCTGAGAGACAAGGCAGAAATGAGCTAGCCAGGAAGGAAGTAGAAAGGCTGAGGAGAGAACAGAAGGGGACAGCAAGAGGGGTGGAACCATGCCCAAGTGGGTGGACTGTCGTGGGGAAGGGACCTTGGAGGGTGTTAAACCCGGAACATTTGTGCTCTCCATGGTGGTGGAGAATCTGTATAATCCTGCAGCGTGCAGCCCAGTGAGGCTGTGGACTGGGCAAGAGACCCCTCCCCTTAGTTCACCGAGCAATTTATTAAGCCAGAGCTGGTCAGAAGGGAGGAGTCGGCAATGAGGTTTGCCCACCTCATTCTGTCTCACATTGGAGGCAACCCAAATGGGGAGGAGGACAGGCAGAAGGACATCTTAATGGCTGGCTGGAAAAGAAAAGGAGGTCAGAATATTCAACAAACAAAATAAAACCTGCACCCTACACTTCCCTTTAAGGCTGAGGAGTGCCCACACCAGCCAGGCTGGAGCTCAGAGAACGGAAGTATTTTAAAGGGGAAGTTCCCCTCACCCACCCACTAAGTGGGTAGTAAGTATGAACCCTGAGTGTTCATAGCAAGAAACTAATAGAAGATACCTGATAAAGGTGGCATTAAAGGTATTATGTAAAGGTATTCATTGAAAGGTAATGCACAAGACAAGAAAAAAAAAAAGGTGAACCTTCTCAAATCGTAAGAGAGATATCCAAAAGAAAGTGAGAAAACAAAGAAACACACCACATAGTAGAAAACATGCATGCACACACACTGAGAGATCCAAAAGGCATTTGTTTTGAAAGTGTATTTTATAATACTACAGGCTATAATTCACGATAAACGTGTAACAATATCTCTGCATCCAATAAAACAGCAACGACTTGCATGAAACATAAACTGCAGGCAAAGCAAGGAGGCATAGACAGAAATGCACAGATAATAGACAACTTTAATACATTTCTCACAGCCCAGAACAAATAGACAAAAATCTGGTAAGGATCGAAGATCTGAATAACAGGGGCGCCTGGGTGGCTCAGCCGGGTAAGCATCCAACTCTTGATTTCGCTCAGGTCATGATCTCAGGGTTCATGGGGTGAAGCCCACATTGGGCTCTGCCCTGACAGCACAGAACCTGCTTGGGATTCTCTCTCTCTCTGTCTCTCTCTCTCTCTCTCTCTCTGTGTCCCTCCCTCACTCACGTGTGCATGCAGTCTCTCAAAAAAAATACATAAATAGGGGCGCCTGGGTGGCGCAGTCGGTTAAGCGTCCGACTTCAGCCAGGTCACGATCTCGCGGTCCGTGAGTTCGAGCCCCGCGTCGGGCTCTGGGCTGATGGCTCAGAGCCTGGAGCCTGTTTCCGATGCTGTGTCTCCCTCTCTCTCTGCCCCTCCCCTGTTCATGCTCTGTCTCTCTCTGTCCCAAAAATAAATAAACGTTGAAAAAAAAAAATTAAAAAAAAAATACATAAATAAACATGAAAAAAAGAAGGTTTTGGAGCGCCTGGATGGCTCAGTCGGTTGAGCCACCGACTTCGGCTCAGGTCATGATCTCACCGTTTGTGAGTTCAAGCCCCACGTCGGGCTCTGTGCTGACAGCTCAGAGCCTGGCACCTGCTTCTGATTCTGTGTCGCCCTGTCTCTCTGTCCCTCCCCGACTCATGCTCTGTCTCTCTCTGTCTCAGAAATAAACATTAAAAAAAAATTTTTTTTAAAGAAAGTTTGAATAACACAATAAAGTAGCTTAGGATATACATGAAATTCTGAATTCCAATAACAGAGAATAAACTTTCTTTTTAAGGGCAAAGGAGGAATGCTGCCATTTTTAAATGAACGTTGAGCAGTCTCTGCTGCCTCACTCACTTGAGAAGTTTAGGGGTTAATCGCATTCAGATACACCTGAACCCAGGTGCCCAAACCACGTCTGGAGTCTGTCTTTCTCACCTGGTCCAGCTTTGTTCTCTTTTGCTCTGATCCTCAGGTGGGTTTTTTCCAAGAGTGGCCAAGCTCTTCTTGCATTGTGCATGTTGTGAAGGACTGTGACTCTGTCCTCTGACATCCACACTCGTCTCCAGGAAGAAGTCTGATGGGCCATTTACACGTGACCCTGCCACCACCCCGTCACTGAGATGAGGTACTCCAATTGTTCAACCTGGGTCGCATGTCAATCGCCAAAACAAGGACACAGATCCATGTGACTGAAAGACCAGGACATGTGGCTCCTAAGAGAAAAACAGGGGCCTTTGTATTATGAGACAAGAGAGAAAAATAGGGGCCTCCCTGACTAATATTATGTGATGAATGTTATCATAAGGAAACAGGAGGCAGGGGTAGAAATCACTGAGGACAGATGACTCTGTTTCAGAAAGATCTGAGGAAGACTTTAATGGAAGACAGTGAGTGGGTTTGAATCAGTTTGAGAGGGGATATCAGAAGTGGAAGGAACAAGTGCCAATCCATGGCCTCGAAAAGAGAGTAATGGTGGTTTCAGTATGGGGGGGGTGTTGAGGAGGGGGAGGGAGAAGTTGGGGAGATATTGAAACAGGAGGATGGAGACCTAAGTAGGTTTAGACCACAAAGGTCTCATATGTCGCCGAGCTAGTCGCTTACATTCATCCTGGGCTCCAGCTGAGACCAAGGGTGGGGTCCTTCGCTGATTGGCTTTCTGGGAAATTTAAACCCATGGGTGGCACAGGTAGAAAAGTGGGGAGGGGGCCGGACAGAAGCCAGGCTATTCCTCTCTCACTCTGCCCTGAGCGACCTCTCCAGCATCAGCTCTGTGATCCCCGTGTCGGAAGCTCCCCCTCGTGCCCCTCTCAGTTCCAGCTCGCACCTCCCCTCTGCCCACATCTGCCTCAATGATCATCCTCTCGTCTCTTTGCTCTCCTGCTGGCTCTGGAACCAGTTCCCTCTCTAAGTCCCATCTATGTGAAGAGCTAGAATAGTTTCCTTTTTCCTCAGTGGACTATGACTAATATGGTAATACTGTAGAGTCTGGACTTTATCCTGTGTGCAATGAGAAGGGTCTTATTCAGGAGAGTGACATGTCGGATTTGTGCTTTAGAAAAACCCCTCAGGCTACGGTTGGGAAGAAATTGGAAGAAGGATGATGAGTCAGAAGGCAAATGTTATATAAGAGAGAGATGATGAGTGTCTGAGCTAAAGCAGCGATTGAGAGGATTTATTGGCTTAATAATATATTTAGGAGGTGGCATTGTCAAGTTCTAATGACTAATTGGATCAGAGAGCATTTGCACGTAAGTATCAGCCATTTTAGTATGAATCTGTGAGGACTGTGAGGGAATGTCACATTTCCCCCTCTGTTCCCCATCTTCTAATTCATGTCAAAGTCTAGCATCCAGTCATCTGTGCCTGGCTTTCTTTGTAGAGCAGCCTGGGAGTGCAATTATTAGGAAGGTCCCAGAGCTGGCCAAGGGAAGAGTTCACTCCTGATGAGTGTGTTCTTGGGGTAACATGTACAGGGGGGAGAAACTAAATGGAGAAACTTGTGGAGTCTGACCTTTCTAGCTTTGGAATGTCTCAGAGAACACACTCAGATTTCTCTTCCGCACCTCAAGAACTCAACCATCCCTGTCCCAATTATCCAGTGCTGTGTAACACCATCACCCAAAATGTAAATCTCATAATTTTGTGGGCTAGGAATTCAGCTGGGGGATCCTTCTTTTTTACAAGGCATCATTGGTGGTATTTAGCTGTTACAGAAGCTGGGTCTGGTGGATCCAAGGTGACTTCACTTCTGTGCTGGTACCTTGTAGGGATGGCTGGACGACTGGGCTTAGCTGTTGATCAATATACTTACATGCGGCCTTGTCATCATAATAGTGTCAGGATAGTTAGACATCTTACATTGTGGCTTAGGACTGCAGATGTGATATGGTGGAGGCCACCGGGACATGTATGAACTAGTCACAGAGCACATGTCTGCATTACTCCACTGTTTAAACCCTTCAGAGATCCACCCAGATTCAAGGGGCGTGGACATAGACCACCCAACTCTTGAAGGAGGGATCATCAAAGAACTTGAGGCCATATTTTAAACTACCACCCTCCCTTTAGACACAAATCCGCTATCTAAATTCAGTTCTGGAAGTAACTATTGAACACCTGCAGGTAATGTGAGCTTAGCAAAATATAGTCACACAAAGTTAAACAGTTTTCTCAACTCCCCAGGATTCTCAGAGCCTTGGAAACGCTGATACGTAAGAGTTAATCTCCAAGAGTAGGATATGGTATGTGTCATTTCCCAAAGTATTTTGACACTGGAATGTCCTAGGACTAGTCTTCCACATAAGACATTTTTTTTTAATTTTTTTTTTAACGTTTATTTATTTTTGAGACAGAGAGAGACAGAGCATGAACAGGGGAGGGGCAGAGAGAGGGAGACACAGAATCCGAAACAGGCTCCAGGCTCTGAGCAGTCAGCACAGAGCCCGACGCGGGGCTCGAACTCACGGACTGCGAGATCATGACCTGAGCCGAAGTCGGCCGCCTAACCGACTGAGCCACCCAGGCACCCCTACATAAGACATCTTGAAAACGCTGACTTAGACAATGGCTGAAACAAAGAGAAAAAAACAAAACAAAACCAAAAACCAGACATCATCTCTTTTTTTTTTCCTAGAAGTTTCAGAGGGACAAGAAACAAGAACAAAATTTTAAAGAAAAAAAGCAGACATTGTTTTCTAGGATGACTTAAGAAACTAGAAATCGGGGCGCCTGGTTGGCTCAGTCAGTTAAAGCATCCACCTCTTGGTTTTGGCTCAGGTTATGATCTCACGGTTCATAAGTTCGAGCCCCGTAGTGGGCTCTGTGCTGACAGTGTGGAGTCTGCTTGGGATTTTCTCTCCCCTCTGTCTCTCCCCCCACCACCTCTCTCTCAAAAATAAATAAATAAACATTATAAAAAAAAAAAGAAACTGGAAATCACCTAAAGCTGAGTGGACAACAAAAGTATTACCATGGATTAAAGAAGCAAGCTCATAGATGCCCCAGTTAATACAGAAGGAAAAATAAGCACCTGGTTCAAGAAATATTGGTCAGAAACTAGAATATTCTACAGGCTTTTTATTCTTTCTGAACATCTTAATTAAAATTTAAAATGACTGACAATGTTAGCTTCTCTGAGAACTAAAGGAGCATCTACCAAAGTCTATGGAATGTGCCATGTCTTGCAATCCTTCCTGAGGGCAAAGTGACGCCATAAAACAGTAAGATATTAATTATTTATTATAAGCCTATGGAAGAAGCCAAGGTATAGGGCCTCTTTTGCTTTGGGGATTTGGGTTTGCAAGTTACAGGACAGAAGGGAAATAACTTTGAAATTACAGGAAATCAGAGACAGGAAATTTTAGTTTTGGTCAAAAGCCATAATGCCTTTTGGTGAACTCCATTTGATGAGCCTCAACAATAACTGAAGGGGGTAGGGAGTCTATTAAGCTGTTTCAGGACTTGGATGTATTCGTCTAGAAAGATATATGGCTTCATATTACTTTCAGCATATTAAGGTGCCATTCACAAACAAGATGATCTACGGTATTCATCATTCACGATTCACTTCCATACAGATTGGGAACGGTACCCCCAAAAAGATCCTACCATACAGCCAAAATGCAAAATACGAAATACAAAAAGATCTGAGGAAGTCTGGTTTTGATTTAGGACCAGGAGGGGCTTCAGGCAGCTGCTCCCACACTGAGAGGGCTTCTGGACTCTTCCTGAGTCTTGATGGGGTTGGCCGTGGAGGGTGAGGGAAGAGCCAGGACCACTTTGGGGACAAGCAAGGCCGGCAGGCAGGATGGCGAGGGATGCAGGCCATCAGCCCCTTTCTCTTTTCATCCTCGCTGTATGGATACCTTTGGGTTGCTGGTTCCGTTCAAACAATGAGAAGCGCGGGGACGCGGGACCAGTCGACACTTGCAGAGCAAAGTATTTGTCTCATGTTTTTCCCTTTTGTTGACGGGAATGACTTCCACACGCTCCCTTCTTCACCCTTGCTTCTTTTCCTTGCTTCTTTTAGCCACGTCCTTAGGAATCACCGGGCCAGCGTTTTCCGAGGTTTAGGACAGCTCTTCCTCCAGAATGATTTTAGATGTTGGACAGGCAAGGCATGAGCGAACGTTGACTTGCACAGGAAGAAAGCGAGTCCTTTTTGAACACTCACTTAACCTTCTGATGACATCAAGGGGGTGTCTAGCACTTGCTGATTTCCATTTCGCCTTCCACATCCAGCAAGATCAGGCCAGAATTTAATAACATTGTTTTGTTTACATTGTACTCATTTTTAGCTACCTTCTTTACCTTGTAAGTGATTCTGGTTTTTCACTGAGAGTAACGGTGTGTTTCCTCATGAAATAAATTTAAGTTAAATAACGGGACTCAATTCAAATGCAAAATACTTCGAACAGTTCCGGTGCCAAGAAAATATGGCAAAAATCAAGAAGGTAGGAAGCAAATGATTGAAATGCGGGAAGCACTAAATCGTCATAACCCAGAAAGTTAAGAGAGAGAAACTGAAGTCCTCAGATTTTTAAACTGCCCACAGTCACCTAAATCAATTTGTATCTCTCCCTTCACCAATTTGCTTGTTTGGGTTTGCTGTTGTTGTTGTTTGCTTTTGTTTTTGTTTGTTTGGTTGGTTGGTTGGTTTGCTTGTTTGTTTCCATATCGAAAGGTCTGACACTGCTTTGCAGAGGGTTAGCTCCCAGGTCTCCTCCCTCCCGATCCAGATTCCTCTCTGTCCACAGAAGACTTTGTACTACCCTTGTGCAGCAGATAAAGGACCTAACAGGAAGTGGTTGCGGTTTGCGTGCAGACGTAATATGCCTGTTAAAACACCTACAGCTGTGGGTGACAGAATAGCCAATGAAAAGTGGCTTAAACAATATCGGGTTACTATTTTGTCTCCTAACAAGAAGCCATAAGCAAGGATTCTGATGGCAGAGAGAGGTCAAGATTCACCCCTATCAGATGAGAAGCTTTAAAAGCATTCTGAATGGGGCGCCCAGGTGGCTCAAGGTGGCTCAATCAGCTGAGCTCCCGACTCTTGATTTTGGTTCAGATCATGGAATCGAGCCCCTACTGGGGCTCTGCACTGAGCGTGGAGCCTGCTTGGGATTCTTGAGGATCTCTCTCTCTCTCTCTCTCTCTCGTTCTCTCTCTCCATCTGCCCTTCTCCTCCTCTCTGCTCTCTCTCTGTGTCTAATAAACAAACAAATAAAATAAATATAAATAATTAGAACATTCTGAGTAAGACCTTAACCCAGAGATTTTCTGTGGCATTAGGGATCGAGTTAAATGGAGTAAAAGCAAATATTTATTTCCCCTGCCTGTCCCAGTGATATTGCCTATTTGGCCTCGGGGGGAAGGGTGTAACATCTGCTATCAATGGGAAGTGGGTGAGGCAGGGAGATAGAGGGAGGGGATCTGCAGTCCAGGCGTGTGAGCTGGGTGACAGGCCGCTGGCAGGAGACAGTGTAGACCCCAGAGTGGGGAAAGTGCCAGCTTGCAGTGGTAGGACTTGAGACACATAATCAGGCCATCGAAGGAAAGAATAGGCAGCCCCAGTTTCCTGGTCAGGGACATAAGCAAGGTGGAGTTCAAAACCTAGACCAGATCTATCAGGTCTCTGCCAGTCCGTCTAGCCTCACAGTTTTGCATTTCTTATTGAAGTATAACCTCCAAAAAATAAAGGGCATAAGTTTTAAGTGTGTAGCTTAATGAATTTTCCCAAACTGAACACACCAGCGTAACCAGCACCCAGATCGTGAAACAGATTGCTGCCAGCAAACTAGAAGCCTCTGTGAGCAGCCTTCTAGTCATTAGGCCTCCAAAGGGGAACCACAGCTCAGCTTTTGCACCCTCTATAAGCACGACTGTGCAAGTGTACCTGCTTGTGTCTGATTTTGCTCACCTACCCTTGTGTTTGTAAGATGCCACCATACTGTGGTGCATACTTGCGGCTCATGCACTCTCATTGCTGAGTAGTTTTCCAGGGTGAACATACCACAATTCATTTCTCCATCTTTGCGTTGATACGCAATTGGGTAGTTTCCAGTTTGGGGCTGTTACCAACACTAGTTTTATGAACATTTATGTACATATCTTTGATGTACAAATGTACGCCCTCCTGTGAGGTATTCACCTAGGAGGAGAAAGGCTGGGTCGTAGGCTGCAGCCTAATCTTACAGGATTCTCTCCCTTCCTCTCTTTGCTTCACCGCTAACGGTCTTCCCACATCCACCATTTTCTCTTCTCGGTGCACTTCCCCCTCCAACCCTTCACCTGGGTAATCCCCACTTGCCGTTGAGATTTGGCACAAAATGACATTTCCTGAGGGAACTCCCCCCCAACCTCCTATTCTGCACCCTCCATACCTTACCGGGCTTCCTCTTTTCAGCACTGAGCACAACCACCATATAACCCCCCACTTCATGCTGCTTCCTTGTGTAGACCATAAGCTCTATGGAGAGAGGGTGTATGAACGTTCTACTGGGTCCCAGGACCTAGTAGAGGAAGAGAGGTGACACAATGGTAAGTGCTAAATCATTATTTACTTGACAAGTGAATGGCATACAAGGTCATCTCCCCTCTAAACAACCAAGACTTTGGCTGATGGAACACATGCAATTGTTCAGAAGAACCTTCCAGTGCCCTTCCTGATGACGAGCCCATGTTGATCGGCTCCTGCCTCAAATTCTCCTGATGATGAATAGGTTTGTTTCCAGGACCCAGGCCACAGCTAGGTCTGCAGGCAGGAGTCAACTATCCCTTGTGTGAGGACGGTGGGGTGGACCCATCTGCGTGGGCCTGGGACACGTGTTTCTCAAGTAGCCTTGAAAGTTGGGCCTGCTTCCAAGTGAAGTGAGTAGGTTTGCTCTGAGGGAGGCAGTCTCCAACCCCTTCCTCCAGCTTCTCCCTTTTCTTTTAGGTCAATTTCATCTTTTCACCCCTTCACAGGACTGTAACAGCTGGTAACCCACCAAGCCTGAAAGCATCGGGAGAGCCTTCGTCCCAGATCATGCCCAGCCTCCATTCTTTGCTGGCATTAGGACCTTAATCCAATTACAACCCCAAATTCATTTTTAATAGAAGTCAGCAATTGGTATAAAAGGCAATAACAGTACAAACACACTACATAAACGTGAAATAAATACAAGTATTTATTTTCATGTTATACGTGCCTCGATAATCGCAACAATCACTCCTGTATTGTAAGACTTTCTGCCGGTGCTTGGGACCAGACAGCACCACAAAGCACCTGAAAAGGACACAGTGGAAGATAGTGGTTAGTACTTGGAGACCTTGTTCTTGGTTAACCGCCCCCAGCCCCAAAGCCCAGAAGTGTGGGCAGAGACAGATGCTGGAGGTTAGCAAGTGTCACAAATGGGAATGTCACGGGCTACCTCTTCATCATTACTCTCCAACCACTGTTTCCCGTACTTTGAAGGGCTATCCCACTACCGCCATTAGCTATAAAGAAAGAATTAGCATCATGGAGGGTGATGAGACCACGGTCAGAATAAGTTTGTGGTAGAAAATGCTTTTCTATTTTATGAGAAAATACAGATATTATGGTAAGAAATTCAACAATGCATGTATTCAGCATCCAGGCTATGTGTATAATATTACTGATGAAAGGGCTAAAAATTTATCATGAAAAAAATGAAACATCCATTCACCAAAGGTAACGAAGAGAACAAAGGAGGGTTTTAACTTTAAGGAATAAGAAGGATTCAGAACACACTGTGAAAGATGCATCTTTGTACTCCTAGCTCAGGATATCTGTGTTGACTGATTTACTGGTTCTTTCAAAAAAGTGGAATACAGGGAGACAAACTTTTCCTTCCTCGCACCTTGAAGAGTGTATGCTCACCTCCCACTTGGCATGAACCTGCTAACCCATAATTTGACTGTCTATTCCATTCTTGTCTTCCACTCAAACAAAATAAGTGAAATGTTCATTTGGAAGCCACTTCAGTGAGGTTTTCTGAGCCGCTTGGTTTTGAAGTCACACAGAAGGTTCTCTTGTTTCCATGTGTCCCTCATAGCCTGTAGCAAAGAAAAAGACTTCCTCATCTTAAATTTAGGGAATTTGATAAATGTCTGATACCAGAAAAAAATAATTTATCAATGAAGATGGAAATATTGACTCATCAAAATGAGAATTTTTTTAACAAGCGGATTTTTTTTTTCAATGTTTATTTATTTTTGGGACAGAGAGAGACAGAGCATGAACGGGGGAGGGGCAGAGAGAGAGGGAGACACAGAATCGGAAACAGGCTCCAGGCTCTGAGCCATCAGCCCAGAGCCCGACGCGGGGCTCGAACTCACGGACCGCGAGATCGTGACCTGGCTGAAGTCGGACGCTTAACCGACTGCGCCACCCAGGCGCCCCACAAGCGGATTTTAACCAGCACAGAATTTGACATACAATGGGCCCTCAGTACAGTTTCCTCTTACTCTCCTCTTTTTTTTTTTTAACTTCAGTCTATACTTTTTATTTTTTTAATTTTTAAAATGTATTTATTTTTAATATAATTTATTGTCAAGTTAGCTAATGTATAGTGTATATAGTGTGCTCTTGATTTCGAGAGTAGATTCTCGTGATTCATCACTTACATGCAAAACCCAGTGCTCATCCCAACGAATGCCCTCCTCAATGCCCATCACCCATTTTACCCTCTCCCCCCCACCATCAACCCTCAGTTTGTTCTCTGTATTTAAGACTCTCTTATGGTTTGCCTCCCTCTCTGTTTGAAACTATTTTTCCCCTTCCCTTGCCCCGTGGTCTTCTGTTCAGTTTTTCAAGTTCTACATATGAGTGAAAGCGTATGGTATCTGTCTTTCTCTGACTGACTTATTTCACTTAGCATAATATCCTCCAGTTCCATCCACATTGTTGCAAATGACACGATTTTATTCTTTCTCATTTCCAAGTAGTATTCCATTGTATATATAAACCACATCTTCTTTATCCATTCATCAGTTGATGGACATTTAGACTCTTTCCATAATTTGGCTATTGTTGAGAGTGCTGCTATAAACATTGGGGTATAAATGCCCCTATACATCGGCACTCCTGTATCCCTTGGGTAAATTCCTAGTAGTGCTATTTCTGGGTCATAGGGTAGTTCTGTTTTTAATTTTTTGAGGAACCTCCACACTGTTCTATAGAGTGGCTGCACCAGTCTGCATTCCCACCAACAGTGCAAGAAGGTTCCCATTTCTCCACATCCTCACCAGCATCTATAATCCCCTGATTTGTTCATTTTAGCCACTCTAACCGGTGTGAGGTGATAGCTCAGGGTGGCTTTGATTTGTATTTCCTTGATGAGAAGTGACGTTGAGCATCTTTTCATGTGTCTGTTGACTATCTGGATGTCTTCTTTGGAAAAGCGTTTATTCATGTCTTCTGCCCATGTCTTCAGTAGATTATTTGTTTTTTCGGGTGTTGAGTTTGGTAAGTTCTTTGGATACTAGCCCTTTATCTGATATGTCATTTGCAAATATCTTCTCCCATTCTGTTGGTTGCCTTTTAGTTTTGCTGATTGTTTCCTTTGCAGCACAGAAGCTGTTTATCTTGATGAGGTCCCAATAGTTCATTTTTTTTTTAATTTTTTTTTCAACGTTTTATTTATTTTTGGGACAGAGAGAGACAGAGCATGAACGGGGGAGGGGCAGAGAGAGAGGGAGACACAGAATCGGAAACAGGCTCCAGGCTCTGAGCCATCAGCCCAGAGCCCGACGCTGGGCTCGAACTCACCGACCGCGAGATCGTGACCTGGCTGAAGTCGGACGTTTAACCGACTGCGCCACCCAGGCGCCCCTCATTTTTGTTTTTAATTCCCTTGCCTTTGGAGATGTGTTGAAAAGAAATCGCTGCCGCTGAGGTCAGAGAGGTTTTTTCCTGTTTTCTCCTCTAGGTTTTTAATGGTTTCCTGTCTACATTTAGGTCTTTCATTCATTTTGCCTCTTACTCTCTTCTTATTAATTAATGCATTCACTTACTTATTCATTAATTTTTTTCTTTGTTCATCAACACTCACTGGGTATTTACTATACACTCAACACTCACTGGGTATTTACTATACACACCTGTTGGTCCTGATGTCAGGTATGTGAGATCAAGAGATGAGTTTAACTTTTTATCCCCAGGTTGCTCACAATTCCTTCCTTTTAATGAATTATGTTTGCTTTACATTATTTCTCTCCTTGGAACAGTCAAATTGAGTTGAACTTTTCTAATTATTAACTTAGGTCCATCCAATTCTTGGGTTGAGCCTGATCAGTAAATGCGTCATGAATCTTTTCCTATCACACCTGCCTGCGTAAAGGTGTCATGCCAATCTCATACCTCAAAATCAAAAGAACACATATGAAGTTGAGCATGGGAAAGGAAGTGTTTATGGCTAGAAAAAGAAAAAAAAAACAACAAGGACAGGTTGTGTTGGCCATTGAAAGGTAAGAAGAAGAGTTCTTCATTCACTCTACAAATATCTGTTGATCTCTTACTATGTGCCAGTTAAAAGCCCTGGGGAAATAGCAATCAGCAAACAGATTTTTAAAAAAGAAAAAAAAAAAAAAACCCTATCCTCCTTGGCTTTACAGCTGGTGTTCCCTGAGTACATCCTATTTGCCTGGAACTTTCCATATAATTTTGCCTGTTCTCGCCAACAACCTATCTGAAGCTCAGATTGGTTAAACAGTGTGCCAGAGGTCTTATAGCTGAAAGGTACCAGAGTTAAAATTGGAATCCCAACAATGCTCTATTTACATCACCCGAATGCCACCCAGACCATGGGCTTGACTGACAGCTGGTCTGGGGAGTTAAGATGGTCAAAGTGTATCCTCCTTCCGCCACTTTCTGCCTTAGTGACCTTTGTTAACAAGTATTTGCTTGAAACCAGGGCAAGCCAAATAACTACCTGAGGTATCATACTGCACCAAGAAATGTTATTTGAGAATAAAAGTTAAAGGCATCCTCTAAAGGCATTCTCTAGAGGGTGTTATGGGGATGCCTGTCCCAGGAGCCTAATTTTTGGACCGATATCTTTCTCATAGACATAATAGGAGCTGTAACGGCGCCTGAACTGGCCCACCCCCATCCTGTAGCACTCTCCACTCTTCCACAGATATGTCCAACTTTAAACCCTCCATGTCTGTGCCTACCCCCCAGTCTGGAACACCCACCTACCCCACCCACAGGCCTACTTCTTGTACCTATTTAAATCCAACTGTTCCTCTGGGCCAATCAAGTCTTTCCTGAAAATGACTCCCAAAACCACCTTCTTAGTCTACCCCACCTAGATCCTTTATTTGGACCTTTTTCCACCAAATTTCATTCTGTTTTGAAACGCATCAGTGTTGGTTTCCTCTTTGCTTACAGTAGTTGACTGAGAGCCTCAGAGGGCAAGAATGTGTCTCATCTGTCTTTTCCCAGGATCTGGCTCTGAGTCTGATATGAATTCATTGACGACCTTATTTATTTATTTTTTTTATTGAATGAAAGGACAATTCAATCAACAATGAAAAGTGTGAGAAAATGGGTGAGTAATGGGTGACTAAAGGAGTGAACGAGGAGGGCCAAATGTGGCTGGAGGCGAGCGATACCCTTATGACAGTGATCTAGGTCAACCCCTAGTTACTTAGGGAAGACAATGATTTTACTGTAAGTGGCCCATTCCAAATTCCTTTATTTTTTACTGTTTATTTGATTTTTTAGTTTATTTATATTTGTTTTGGTTGGGGGCAGAGGAGAGTGCTGACTCTGTGCCATCAGTGTGGAGTGTGTTTCAGGGCTTCAACTCATGAACCATGAGATCATTATCTGAGCCGAAATCAAGAGTCAGACACTTAACCAACTGAGTCACTCAGGTGTCCAGAATTCCTTTATTTTTTTTTTAATTTTTGTTTATTTGGAGAGAGAGAGTATGCGTGTGAGTGGGAGAGGGGCAGAGAGAGAGAGAGAGAGAGAGAGAGAGAGAATTCCAAGCAGGCTCTGTGCAGTCAGCACAGAGACTGCTGTAGGGCTTGAACTCATGAACGGTGTGATCATGACCTAACCTGAAATCAAGAGTTGGATGCTTAATCAACCAAACCGCCCAAGCCCCCTCCAAATTCCTTGCTTTCTGATTTTTGGTTGGTTTGTTTGTTTTTAGTAGAATCACATGGTGGGCTCAATTTGGCTGGAAATGTAATATTGGAGAAGGTGCACAGGTCCTTATTTATAGCTAAAGCTCCAGAAGGGACACCCAGGATTTCCAAGAGCAGGATCCAAAATACCTTATATCCTCCATGGCAGCACGCTGGAGATGCACTCTTTAAATTATTAAAATATAAAAATAATGAGATCGTCTAGACCTGAGAGGAAGTAGCTCAAGGGCTAAGCTGTATAAATCCACAGCCCCTTACTTGAAATTCTCAAACCCAAAAAACTCAGAAAGCAAATTAACTCATAGCTCATTTGGCAACATGAGATTACAGTCCTTACCGACCCCGCTTAGTGGAAAATAATCACATGTTCTGCTGCAGAAATGTTTCCACATTTGGTTGGGGGTGCTGTCCAGATCCTGCTGTGGGTGTTGCTTGATACAAACAGTATTACTTCTCTAAGATCCAAATCTGACTTCTGAAACACACCAAGCCCCAAGGATTCAGGCAAGAGGCTGTGTGTGAGTCAAGCAGTCAAGGAATCAAAGTCCAGTGGACGCCCAAAATTGAAAGGTTCCATGCAGCACAAATGGAAAGTCTAGGACCATCTCAACAGGTAGATGCCAGGAGAGACAACAGGACCACATTCCATCCCAAGGGACACAGATATATGTAGAGATTTTCCAAGGCCACTAAAAAAATTGACTCTCCACACCCTGCCATCCAGGCAACCACCACAGCCAGGATCCTCATATGGCCTCACACCCTCATTACCATTTCTGGGCTTGCTCATCTTCAAATGGTTGCTTATTATTAATCATAATGATGAGAGCTACACCTTGAGATGCTTGCCGTATGTGCTGTGCCTTAAACGTCCATGCCCGCAGTGCCCAGCTCAGGGCCTGGCATAGAATAAACACTCAATGAATGGGCTCAATAAATCTTTAATGAACGTGTACAATGTGTTACTCTTCATCATGTGTTTTTATATGCATTATCTTATTTAATCCTCCAAATGACCCTGTGAGTCAGGCAAGTGAAATGAATCCCAGGGAGGTTAAGGTACTTGCCCAAGATCATAGCAATCAAACAGTTCTGCTGAGACTTGCACTGAAATTGTCTGGTTAAAAATCCTATTCTCCTTCTTGGCATCATGCGCTTTCCTCTGAGGTAGACTGAACCCTCAGAATGGAAGGTCATCTGGTAGAGCTCTCTGGTCCCAGGAAAGGCCTGGCAAACAGAGAAGGAGCTCACAAGCGATTAGCAGGTGTCTCGTGGACTTTAAGTAAAACCGTGAGGAAATAATGTCCTCACATTGTCATCTTGTCATCTTGGGAGGTTAATCTGGTGAGAAGTCCAGGCCCCTCTGGTGAGAAGGCCAGGAGGAGGAGGGGTGCGCTGAATGCACAGGTGGAGGTCATTGAGGTGCTAAAGCCTGTTCCAGGGCACCCCAGATCCCGGCACTGGCGCACCCCTAGTCTGCCTGTCTGGAGCCGATCTTGGGACCAGTGAAGGGATGGAGTGTTTCAAAGAGTAATGGAGAAGAAACAAGGACCACCTGACAGGAAGACAGGAGAGACAGGCGCGGGGGCGGGGCCCATCTCAAGTGATGAGAAGCTGAGCTTTCTGCAAGAACCCCATAAACACCTTCCGCACATGAACCTGCCTGGGATGAGGACGCCACCTCCCGCTGTGAGAACAAGTCTGTGAGGGAGGTACCGGCCCCACATGAGGTCATCCCAACACCCCTCCAGGGGAAGCATGATTCAGCCTGGGTCCCCATGCCCACCCCTGCCCCTGCAGACTCTGCTTGACCTCCGGAGACCTGGCACAGGGTCTGAAGGCAGGGAGGGGCCCATGTCCCGGATCCTTCACATTCTTCAGCAGTGAGCAGGGTCCTAGGAGTCAGCCCTGTCCCGTCACTTCCCACCCAGGGGAGAGAGCAGGTATTTCACACTCAGTATGTCTCTATTTTCCAGAAACATTACATGGACCCCTCCCCTCCTCCAAGCAGCCCAAAAGCTGGTTGAAAATGTGCTGTGTGAACTCAAGGCCAGGCCTCTAATTCCCTGGTAGCAGTGCTTGAGACAAGGGGGTAGGTTGGCTTTGACCTTGATCCCATCTTCTATTCCCAGCCTGACCCAGGCCATCAGCAAGGAGACGCTTCAGAGGATCTTCTTGTTTCTTCCTTACTTACAGATTCTTGCCCTGCTTCCTCATCCCGGAGCTCTGGATTGTGTTTGTCTGTTAGTGCCCCCACAGGCCTGGGTGCTTTACAGAGGTGGTTCTTAAGATTAAGTGGATGTTGAGATCACCTGCACTTCCGGGAATTTGTCCTGTGCAAAGTCCTTGAGTCTATTCCAGACTCACTAAACCAAGATGTTGGGATGGAGGAGAAAGTCCAGGAATCTGCATTTAAACAAGCCCACCAGGTGGATTCTGATGCCGATGCACAGAACATTCTTGGAAAGACACCCATATGGGTTGGGTATATTTGTATCATTCCCTTCTCTTGGTTGCAGTTCCCAAGGCTAGACTCTGCTTCCAGGCTTTACCTAAGTGAGCAGAGCTTGGCTATTTACGGTAGGCAGAATAATGTCCTCTCCCCCCAAATGTTCACATCCTAACCCACAGAATTGAGGGAATCAAGGGTACACAGGGGTGCAGGTGGCTGATTAGCTGACCTTCAGAGAGTACAATTATCCTGGATTATGTAATTCCAAGGGTTCTTGAGAGTGGAAGAAGGGGACAAAGGACATCAGAGTGGTTTGATGTGAGAAGGATTCAAGTGGCCATCGCTGGCTTTGATGATGGAGGAAGGTGTTCAGGAGCCAGGATATGCAGGAGCCTCTACAAACTGGCAAAGACAAGGAAACCAATTCTCCTTGGAGCCTCCAGGGAAGAATACAGCCCTCCCAACACCTGGATGCTAGCCCAGTGAGACCCACGTTAGATTTCTGACCTAGAGAGCAGTAAGGTAATAAATCTGTGTTGGCTCAAGCCACTGAGTTTGTGATTAATCTGTTACATCAGCTTATAGGAAACTGATATAATACCAAGGACCGGGCTGCCGAGTCTGGAAACCTCACTTGGTTCCATGCAAGGGGGCTTTATGCCTTTGTGGTGGCTCCAATATTTCTGCCATCTTTGGGGCCCAAATGACAGAGGCCAAAGACAGGAAGGAGGTCTCTGGATGAATTCCCATCCACCTAGTGATGATAATACTAATAATCACAATGGCTAAGAGGTACTGACTGCTTGTTATGCACTGAGTGCTCTATATCTCATTTAATTATCAAAATCGTCTCTGCAATGCATTCTATTCTGAAGCAAATTTTACATGGGGAAACAGGCTGGGAGAGGTACGTTGCTCAAAGTCACACACCAGTAAAAATCAGAGCCTGGATTTGAAGCCAGCTTTGTTGTCCCCAGACCCCATGGCCCTAACTGCATCATCATTAAACAGTCTCATTCTGACCTATGGCCAATGGAGAATGTAATCTATTCTCTCACTAAATCTCAGGTGAGGTTGAGCCTTCTGTTAAACTTAGGCATACATAAAAACATGCCTACCACTGGCCTGGCCACCCATGACCTCCAAGGCTTAGACACTTAGACCTTAGAATCCCACAGCCAGGCACAGAGGCAGTCATGTGAGATTATCCCAAGTGTTCTGGAAAAGTGCAGGGTTATCAAGGTTGGGGTACAGATTCTTCCTCTCCATCTACCACTGACAGGCTGTGTGACCTTGAGCAGGACACTTGATCTCTCCATTTGGCCTGAAAATGGGAGCAATGGCTCCCACTGTCCCCATCTTACCCAACTGCTGTGAAAACCCAGTGAGATCATGTTTGTGAGCATGCTCTGGGAATTACAAAAGCAGCACACCCTTATGGAGTCTTAGGATGGCTATTATTTCATTTTTATAACTTGAGGTGAATGTGGTTCATTATTGCTGTAATTAGTAATAATTATTCTATTAAACCACACCAGAGAAGAGAATGTTCTCTCACTGGCTTCTTCAGCAGGATCTGTTGTGTAAGCATTACAGAAAGAAAGAAAGAAAGAAAGAAAGAAAGAAAGAGGAAGAGAAGAGACGAGAAGAGACGAGAAGAGAAGAGAAGAGAAGAAGGAGAAGGAGAAAGAGAAGACAGGGAGGAGGAAGGAGAAAGAAAAAAAAGAAAATCACTCAACAAAGCTGTAATGTTATGACATATTATTGCATAGAAAATTCTTTTTTTTTTTCATTTTTAGAAAAAGAAAGTTTGAAAGAATAACACCTCGACCATTAGGTTAAGATCTGCTTCTTTTTCTTTTTTTAATGTTTATTTATTTATTTTTTTGACAGAGAGACAGAGCACAAGCGGGAGGGGGGCGCAGAGAGAGAGGGAGACACAGAATCCGAAGCAGGCTCAAGGCTCCGAGCTGTCAGACAGAGTCCGACGTGGGGCTCGAACCCACAAACTGTGAGATCATGACCTGAGCCGAAATCTGGCACTTAACCGACTGAGCCACCCAGGCGCCCCAAGATCTGCTTCTGCAAAAAAAGGATTCTAAGTGAAAATATACTTTCCAAAATTCTCATTAGGGACCTGGAAGCAAGATCTGTGTCCCACAGTATTGACTCCAGTGGGAAGGGAAAGACAGGTGCGCCCTAGAGATCAAGGTGGGAGGAACCCAAGGAGCACCCCATGTGGAGGGAGGCCCACCACTATCTACAGGGTGCAGGGCCATTGCCAACTGCCCCAGAGTCATCAAGGGCCCCTGGAATCCACCACAAAGCTCCAGATCCCCCAGGGCAAATTATTGAACCAGATTCAAGTTCATTGTTTCTTCTTCATTCATTCCTTCCTTTCTACTTTGCCTCCATCTCTCCTTCCTTAACTTCCTTTTGTAACTGGCAACATTTAAAGTTATTTATTTATTTATTGAGAGAGAGAGAGAGAGAGAGAGAGAGAGAGAGAATCCCAAGTAGGCTCCACACTGGCAGCACAGAGCCCAACGAATGTGTGAGACCAGGGGTAAGTGACATACAAACATTGGGTCAGGCCCATTGGATTCAAGTCTAGGTCCTCCCACTCACTCACTTGCTATATGACCCTGGGCCTCAGTGACCTCAACAATGACATGAGGGTTATGCCCATGTCACAGGGCTACTGCAAAGGGCCTAACACAGCCCCGCACTCAGCACAGCAACACCAGATAGTGCCCAGATAGTGACGCCCAGGTGGCACATGTTGGCCTCACGCAGACCTGGAAACCGTGTGGCTGTGGAGTGACTCCCGCAGTCACACAGGGTGCCCCCTTCCCCCCCGCCATTTCACAGACCTTGGGGTCATGCCGTCCCGGGTTGGATTGGACGGGATTTTTAAGACCTCACCTCTAGCACCGTCCCCACTAGGAATGGAGGCAATAATAATAGAAGAGTAGCGCTACCGCTCCTGAGGCACTTCTCCCTCACTTCTTATAAACTAACATTTGGAGGCACCGTCTTCCGTTTCCCTGTGCCTCACCAACGCACTGCTCGGGTAAACGCTTACATTGCGTATGGGTCCGCGGGCAGAGAGCACCATGTGTCCAAAGCCTTACTGATGTTTTTTGCCCTAAATTTAACAAATTAAATTTTAATTATAACTTTACAAGTGATACTGCTTGTAAAACTGTATCCTCGTAATTATGGTTGTGCACGAAGATGTGTCGTCAAGGATGTTTATTGCATGATTACAATAGAGAAAATTTGGAAACAACGTAACTGCACAATCACAAAGCCTCATTAAATACATTATGATACAATCAAAAACTGGAATGCCCTTGCAACTGTTAAAAATTACCTGTAGAGGAGAATTAACATCACAGAAAGTGCTTATGATACATTAGAGGATAAATAGTTTTAAAAAGTCTGTATGGGGGCGCCTGGGTGGCTCAGTCAGTTAAGCGTCCGACTTCAGCTGAGGTCACGATCTCGATCTCGCAGTGCATGGGTTCGAGCCCCATGTGCGGCTCTGGGCTGATGGCTCAGAGCCTGGAGCCTGCTTCCAATTCTGTGTCTCCCTCTCTCTCTGTCCCTCCCCCATTCATGCTCTGTCTCTCTTTGTCTCAAAAATAAATAAACGTTAAAAAATAAAATTTTTAAAAATAAAAAAAAAGTCTGTGTGGTCAAACCTAATTTCATAAATTCAAAAACTTAATGCTTCCAAAGAAACTCCCATAAGGAGCTCAGGAAATAAATGAATGAAGCATGACATCACCATTGATGGTACTTTTGCTGAATCACCCACGAACGAACCAGTAATTTCCTCATTGGTGCCACCACCCTGGCTTGTAAATACTTCTAACATTTGCAGATCTGCCTTTTTGGATCCCCTTCCTTACATCCCTCCCAATCCAGCCTTATGGTTCCTTCCTGCCTACCCGGTTCCTCCCAGTCTCTTCTTAGTGCTTTGTCTTCTCAACACAGACCCTCCTATCCAGACTCCCCTCTTCCCTGGCCACCTCGGCACCCTTCCCCGGACACCCATACTGTTGAGACTTCCTCATTCTGGGCCTCACCTCCTAAAGGCCTCCAGAGAAGGATGACAACGAAGAACCACACGTTCCCACCCTCCCTCTTACATCCACGGCAAATATCGCTAAGCGATCAGGCCATCTTTGACGGCTATACCTGGGCCTATGGACTAATGGCACTTTGCTAGGAAGAGAATTGGTCTCTGTTGCTTTACACAGTCAGTTCTAGTAGCAGGCACTGTGGTAGGCAAATAATGAAGATATTTGGATATGGGAGGGACAAGCGAAATCACAGAGGTTGTAACATACGCTATAAATACCCCATGCCAAGCGTTGGTCTTAAGCAATTCATATGGATTACTTCTAACATTTGATCCTTACAACTATCCACAAGGAAGTTGCTGTCATATCCATTATACAGATGAGGAAATTGGGACTCTGAGAGGTAAATACTTACATAGGGTCACTGAGCTAAGAATTGGCACTATTGAAAATTCAGTCCGTTGGGTCTGGAGTCTTTAACCATTACCATATTGTCTTAGGGTCTCCAGTAACCAGCTGCCTTCACGGGGTCTTGGGAAGAAATGTCTAGTTGTGAGGCATAAGTGAGAGTTCCCAGGATATCCCCTCTGTCTGAAATTGCCCCAGGAGAACGCTCACTCACCCTTAGAAATCCAATTCACTTCATACCCGCTCTCTGAAGTTTTCTCTGATGTATTTATACCAACACTGTTTGTACCTCATTCTGTTATTTCGCTCACCAGCCTGGAGTGCAAGTCTGTGTTCTCTTTTAAGTCCTCTCTGCTGCATCATGACTTCCTTAGGAATGCAGTCCCATAACTTTCTTATTTCTTAATCCCCGTGGTTTAGCAAAGTATCAAGCCTATGATAAGCCAGGTAGCTAAATTAATATGGTCTATGCTTCCATGATATGCTTCCCCGGGCTAATTTCCAAAGCTTTACACTTCTCAAAGGTAGGCTAAGTTGTAGTCCATTCATCGACTGGATACTCATGGTCTGCAGTGGGATCGTTAGCACATCAAAATGAAGAAGTTGACAAGCGATGGCTGCCCACAAAATGTAGCACTGCGATCTTGTCTGGAAGTGTACTTCATGAAGAGTCCCAGCCCAGAGAGTGAGTGAGAACATTCTATGGGAACATTCTAGTTCTCTCCTAGAAAGGTAATGAGAAGTTGTATTTAAATACCATTCACCATGGCATCCCCAAGCAGAGTTTTTCCACTTACTGAGCTTGTGAATCACCTGCCTCCAGACCTTCTAGTTGCTTTGATAAAAGGATGTTTGGGACGTCATGAAACTAACTTTGCAGCAAGAAATCAGCATTAGCTTGCTCCTTCTAACCACGGGACTCTGCGGGGCTCAAAAGTGCTCACGGGCTTGCCAGGAGAGTCGGACAGACACAGTAATGCAATGAGAAAGCTGTGAAGGGTGAGAGTCACATTCTTTTAAAAAGTGGGGAAAGCTTCCGGACTTACGAAAAGAAAGTAGACTTAAAGCATACATGAATATGGAATTTGTTTCAACCTGCCCAGGATGGGCCATCAGGAGGCATGACGCGGTGTTCCTTAAGTTGACACCTATGTGAAATAAACGATGCTGTGGCCTGGGGGACAAGAGATGTGACCTTCCATGAAACTGTCCTCATCTCAGGACCTTGGTTTCTTCACTGTAAAATGAAGTAGGGTGTAGGATCACCTTGCCCCCTTCCTTGTCAAATGTTCTTGTGGGTTTGGTTACTGTCTGCAAGATAATATCTAAATGAGGTCTCAGATTGTACCTGTTCGTTTTAGGAATAAAAGATAAACATTTCAACTGTAACAAGGTTTTAAAGGACTTATAGAACATGTTTTGCTTGTTTACTTTAATGACAGAAATGAAATGAAACATCCCAGTCTTCATGAGGGGCTACAGAATGTGACGTCAGTCATTTATGAAGACAGAGTTATCATTCTAATTGCAGCCCTTACCCTAGCTCGGGTGTGGTCTGTATCTCTCTGCTCCAAGATGTATGTTTGACTCACCTCTGAAGGTAGCCTTCACTGGATGTTGGGCAGTGCTTGACTAAGATAGGAGCTTAGTAGATAAGCAGTGAATTGCATTGCATTGCATTGTGTTGCATTGCAATCTACCTTGAAATACTCTTTCCTATCACACACCCCACCCCCTGCATTTCAGATTGGCTGAAAATATCTCTGTTAACATGAGCTGGCTCTTAAGCATGAGGTGGGTTTGATGGAAAAAAGAAAAATGAAGAGGCCTCTGCTTTCCCAGAAATGGGAAAAATGGAGGGGCGCCTGGGTGGCTCAGTTGGCAGGGTGTCCAACTTCAGCTCAGGTCATGATCTCACAGTTCGTGAGTTCGAGCCCCACATCAGGCTCTGTGCTGACAGCCAGAGCCTGGAGCCTGCTTCTGATTCTATGTCTCCCTCTCTCTCTGCCCCTCTCCCACTTAGGCTCTCTGTCTTTCATAAATAAATAAATGTAAAAAAAAAATTAAAAAAAAAAAGAAATGGGAGAAATGGAGCATTAGGAATGCCTAGCTTACCTTAGGTAGCTTTCCAGTAAATGATAGAGCAAAAACAGTTCTTTCAGACTCTGAAATCTGGTTTTATACTATACAAACGGGGATTGTTTCCATAGTTACAGAAATTCCAATATTCCAGGTGTAACTAGGTCAGCAGAAGCAATTTGAAGATGCCCGATCTTTGTGACCCTACAGATGAGTTCTCCGTTAAAATGTAGAAGGACATCTGGCAATACCAAAACACCATGGGAATCATGAAATCATTGGAACCCCAAAGAACTTTCTTGGTCGCCCCTACTGTGAATAAAATGGGCCATCCACCTCCACTATACATGTTCTTCTGTCCCAGAGAGGGAGATCAGATGGACAGCCTCCCTGGTAGCTACTGATCAGTAATGATGTCAGCATAATACATTTTGGACTCTGTTGCTTTTCTTGTTAAGGATAAAGCTCACTAGGGTAACGTGGAGGCTATTGGTGGAATGCAGGCAAAAGGTCTACATTATAGGTCATAACAAACAATGGCTGGCTGTAGTCAGCAAGTATGTGGTGTTGAGTAGAAGCACCCTAAAACTACATGATCCAAACATCCCTGTTAGCACTGAAATTTGAGCCAGAAAAACGGTTTCCAACATTTTTAAGAGCTGCGGTGCTCTTTTTCAAATAAAATTTTAATGAAACACCAGTATATAAAACAGATACAAGCAGACCTGGTTGAAACTGAGATGGAAAACTTGTGGCTCTACCCCCTCACTTGTCCCCTCCCTCCAAGAAAGGCTCAAGGTATTTCCTTGGAAACCCAGGGTTCATGGAACACAGAATGAAAAAAATCACACTTAAGAACGGACTACGCCATTTCCACTTATTGAAAGAAAACAACGTGAAATGCTGCTGAAAACTTTTTTTTTTTAATTCTTACCAAGTACCTGGGGATTTTTTATGGTGGCCAACAGACTGAAGGTCTAAGGGACACACAACAGTGTCGGCTTGACTGAAGCATACACACACGACAGAAGAGTCCCTTGGCGTCCAGCCATCCCTCTGCCCAACATTCAACAGGAGGGCAGCATAGAAAGCAAGCTAGTAGAGTGTTGACAGAATTAATCAGGCTCCGTTTTCCAGCTTCCTCTTGCTCCCTGGGCTAAGAAATTAGAAGGCTCTGGCTGAATCAGATACACTTTGAGATTTCCCCAGATACACAGTTTTCCTGGGGAAATAAAGCTAATGAAAGTAGAGGTTAACTATGTTTGATTTTGTCAAAGCCCACCGCCTGATTTTATGTGACCTGTCTGATTTCTTTTGGACCTTAAGTTCATGGCTCAGTGCACTGCATTGCTCAGAGAAGACACAAGAAAAACATTTGTGAACAAATCCAAAAGTCACACTACTGATGCTTTGCGGGTGGATGGCACCCATCTAAATGTCAAAGCCCTTGCACAATTTTTTTCAGTAAATAGTAATAAGTATCCATCATTTATTAAATTTTATCTCTAATTCTTATCATGATAAGCCAGTTAGATATTACCCCTCAATTTTACAAAATTAGAAACTGAGCGGGGACAAGAGTAGGTAACGTGCCCATAAGTGGCAGCCTTCCATTTTGTATTCAGGGCTCTTCGACATCTCAGCTTTGAGTGTGACTGCCTCCCAGCCTGCTTTTCAAATCTCAGTCCTTCCCAGGCACAATGCAATATTAGAAATTCACCTTTGTGAATTTCAGAGATTTGTGGATCGGAAGCTAGCCAAGGCAAATTCTCCTCTAACAGGAAACTGAAGAAGTGTGTTGACCTTCAGAACTTGGAGCTGGCAGCAGAAAGATCCCTTCTCAGGGATGGGGAAACTGGCAAGTTTAAGCTTTTGAGGTGCTGGAGGCAGAGGATGGTGTTCAGCATAAGCATAGTTCACTTTAGGTAATGCTCCTGCTGACCGTGTTAAGGATGGGTTAGTCAGGAAAGATACTGGAATCAGAGAAACCAGCAAGGAGAAGGTGGCTAGAATAGTCCAGAAACCATGAATATTTGTGATTAAAGCAGAAGTGGGTTCAGAAAAAGAAAGCAGACTCTGGAAGCAGGTGCAGGGAGGGGACCAGCAGGCTTAAGAGACAGTTTCCCTCAATGAACTCCCTACTTAGTGATAGAGGCGAACGCAGAAATGGTTCATGACGCCATAGGGTAACATGGGCTTCTATGAGGTCAGCAAAAGCACAAAGGAGAGTCCACTAAGATGGTCTGGGGCTTAGGGGAGGAAAGTCAAGGAAGGCACGCTGTCAGAGGCAATACCGAAACAGAGTCTTGAATAAAGTGGGAGGAACTGGCCAAGTGAGAGGTGGGCGAGCCGGGCTCAGGCAGCATACGCTCGCAGGGAGCCCCAAGAGGCTGCAAGAGGGACCGAGGCAAAGGGAGGCGGAGAGGCTGGGCAGAGCTTAGGGTGCATCTCAGGGTGCACACAAAGGAGCCTGTTATTCTAAAGGCAATAGAGAGGAACCGAGTCTTCGGCGGGGATCTAAGGATCAGGGCAGCTTGGCAGCTTGTCCAAGATCACTGGTCTCAACTCTGGCCTTAGTATATGACCGACACTCCTGCAGCAGCAGCAGCTGGTTGGAAATGCAGAATCTCCCACCCAGGCCCAATGAATCGGAAGCTGGTTTGAACAAGATCCCCAGGTGCTGCTGTGCCATCAAAGCTTGAGAAGCTCTGCCGTAGAGTACGTGCACTTTGGAGAATGCTGTCAAATATCTCCATTCGGGGGCTTCTTGTAAGTCAAAGAGGCAAATGGATAGTGGGAAGGGACACGTGGTCTCTTTTAGGGGTGGCTGTGTCCATACCTTCCACTACAGGCTCCCCCTGCACCAATCAAACAATTATCAGCTTCCCTGCAGGTGGATCCCGAGCCCCCCAGCCTGGCCCACTCGTGGTACAATACACATTTGACTAATCACTGTTTCCACAGGCGCCTCATCAATCATCACCTTAGGAGAAAGGTGTCCTAGTAGACGAGCCCTCGGCACAGAGAAGGACCCAGGCTCTGGGTCTCCGATAACTCGGGACGTGAGCAGTTGGGATGAAGAAGGTCGGGGACTAAGGAGCATTAGGCATTCACCCCGGCTGCTCTGATTGGTAATTAAGTGACTCGTCTACTGGCGGACAGTCCTGCATGTTCCCCCAGGCATCTGTTAGTTCTTCGAAAACCGCTACTGACAAAATGAGGTTTGCCCTTGGTACACAGATAATGAGACTGAGCTTGACAGGTGTGGCGCGATTAGAAAATTTCTACATGAAGCTCATTCTGCTAGCCACTCCACAGTAAACAGACTCATTAGAACTTGCAGGTCCCTGGAGGCAAAGCATGTTTGACATTATTAATTGGCTTTTCTGTATAAGGAGTCAAATAGATGAAAAGGTTTATCAAGCTGAAATAATTAATTTTGCCTGAATTCGCTGACAGTTCATTTCTCCTGTAAAAGACCATTTTAAGGTCCTTTTTTTTTTTTTCAAATTTCAAAGTTCAAAAGACATAATAGTGGCAAAAGTGAAGCTTTTTAGTAAATTATAATTAAAGGGAATTTAATTAACTTAGACCTGGGGAAGGGGAAAAAAGGGAGCTGCTATCTGTGTCTATACAGAGGTCTAGATGGTTGAACATATCATGACTTAATAATGCATTAATTTTAATCTAATCAAAGTATAATAAAAGAGGTAATTATATGTTTAAAAATTACCAGGCTCCAATAGTGGGATTTTTTAAACACTTAATACTTACCCAGCTTCTCGTTAGCAAAGTTATAATTGTTGTTCTCGGATTCTGCTTATTTAAAGATGGGGGGTTACAGGCAAGAGGTTAATTGAATAAATCATTGTAAGACTCCGTGGTGAAACTATGATGAACCACAAAGTTTGCATTCCCTGGCTGCAAAAGATTTTTCTTCCCTTTTTTTCTGTGTCTTTCTGGGTCTCTAAAAATAGCAAATTATTTCCAGCATTCCTTTATGTGTGCTCCTGAATGCTCCCACGCCCACTCTTTGCCCCACAGAGCCAAACTCCAGTTCACATGAGATTCTGCACAGTTTCCCCTCATCTTGCAAAATTTCCCACTTTTATCTCCAACAAGGCATTTTGCTCCTCCGTGAGGTGTCCCAGCCTAAAATGATGGAGGAACAGTAATTCCCTCCTTGATGAGATTGGGTGCCTGGTAAAAAGAGTCGTGATCTCTCCAAGTGGTCATAGAACAACTGGATTTTGATTTCTGTAAAGGCCAATGTTTCTGGACATTCTATTGATTAAAGACGGAGTTCTTGGGAATGTCTTTAAGGATATAGCTGTTTTGCAGCAAAGAAGCATCTTGCCATGTAAGCCAACATAGCCGTACGGATTTTGTCGTTCAAAGATGATCCAATGTTTCCCAAATCTCTCTGACCCCGATAAATAAAATCTGGTGGGGGAGAAAGAGGGCTGGGCAGAAGGGTCCTTTATGGAGAGTGGTTCTTCCATAGCCAGTGCTATGTCTGGACCGCTTCCACAGGTTTTCACTTCCTTCCGTCACAGCTCAGCTTGGGCGACCTGAACACCTTCACCCAACCTCTGTCACTCTCCACCCCACCCCATGACTGGAAACCCTAATGACAATGATGATTCATTTCAGCTTTTCATTGATGTTTTTCTAATCCAGAAATACCTGTTGGCTATGTCCGCAGAACAGCCGGATGCATCATTTATGGAGTCCCTCTGTTTATTACCCAGAACAACTAAGTGGGATTGTCCCCATATGAAAAGATGAGAAAATGGAGGTTCAGAGATAGGAAAAAATTTACCTACGGTCGTGCTCTTCAGAAGCAGAGATGGTCCGCCTGATCTCAAAGCCTATGTCATTTCCATGAGAAAAGGAGAACCCACAAAATAATCGACATGAAATTCCCAAGCTGTAAACACTTGTAACATTTACCAGAGAGTTAACATTTGGGGTAAGAAATGTCATAACCCCAAAAGCAAATATCTGCTTTCTCGCATGGAGGAATACTCAAAAAGATGTTTTAAAACAAAACAAAAAAATCCTGAGAAAGTTGAGATTTTTCCAACACTCACAGACTTACTGTTCATGTTATTTCCCACTCCTGATTCCTTATACTAGTTCTTTAATTAACAATATATTAATGTCCAGGGGCTATTATGGTAAGACATGACTAGGGCGGGAAGAGGGAGGAGGTTATATGTGCCAAGATTCAGGGCTTGAGCTATCATCACTCACCAGCCTGTTTTCTTCTGAAGTCAATACGTTGTTCCATTTCAAACATGCTTAAAGAAAACACGAATTGATTTATTTACAATTCTGAACTACTTATCAAACGGTAATGATCACTGCCTGGTAAAACACAGGCTGAAAATATGCCATGCAATGCTTAGTCATTCTGTTGATGAAGCTCATAATTCTCCCCTATCCCTCTCATTCTGTTATTCGTGTGTGTGTGTGTGTGTGTGTGTGTGTGTGTGTCTTTATTTCTTTCTATAATTCTGCTTGATAAGACTTAGCAACCCAGAAAGGGTCTGTGTTAGTGTGGTCAGTTCCAAAGACTCCAGAGAAAGCCCACTTCTACCCAGCACCTCCCTTTCATTCATTAACCCACCAGGGGCCAAGACTAATTAGATCAGTCTGCTCATTTTGAGCTGATAATTGATTTAAATAGGTTGCTCATTTAAAATAGAAGAAAAGCCTGCTAAACATTTGGTGCTTGGATTTTTTTTTTTCTTCTTTCCCTGCAACTTTCAATTGCTTGTGCAATGTAGCATAAAATGTAGCGATCTCTCTTTTCTTTTCTCTCTCTTTTTTTAAAGGGGCCATAAAATTAATTACAATAAGTAGGCAATGGGCAGGGGCAGGGGGTTAACTGATGGCTCTAATGAGCTGCCGAAGCTTCAGGAAAGCTGGGCCACTCATGCTGTTTGTTGCCTGTACGGGGGCCTGGCTTCCAAGAGGCGCACAGCCTAAAAGGGTCCCTTCTGTACTGATTCTGTCTTCATGGCAACCAAAGTCACTTGGCTAAGCTTCGGACAAAAGAGACCTTCCTTTCCGAAGGTGGGGACATTCTGGGATTGTTTCCTTACCATTAAGCAAGAAAAGACTTTCAAGAGGCCGTGCTGTGATACCCACCACCCTCCACCCGGCCCCTGGTTTTTACAAAATTTGTGGGCAAGAAAGTTAGGAGCAACTTGGCCCCACTCTGTATTCTGAAGGCTTTCCCTTCTCAAAGGGTCTTTCATGACCCGTCCGGCACCATATTGATTTATTCCAAGTGTGGATCAAAAAAGTTTAGACTAGGCTTCTCTTTGGAAACTAAATCGTCCTGCTAGTTTATACTGTTTGGCTGACCGTATCCCTTTGACACAATGAAAAGAGCTTTTGTCTGTCGCCTGGAGGGCAAAAGGTGGTAGCAACACTTGTAATTTGCTCTTTAAAAAAAAAAAAAAAAATGGTGTTTCCTATTACTGGAAAAAGGGAGTACAAGGCCTGTGAGGGGGGCTGAGAAGTGTTGCAAAATCCTTCAAGGTAGGGGCGCCTGGGTGGCGCAGTCGGTTAAGCGTCCGACTTCAGCCAGGTCACGATCTCGCGGTCCGTGAGTTCGAGCCCCGCGTCGGGCTCTGGGCTGATGGCTCAGAGCCTGGAGCCTGTTTCCGATTCTGTGTCTCCCTCTCTCTCTGCCCCTCCCCCGTTCATGCTCTGTCTCTCTCTGTCCCAAAAATAAATAAAAACGTTGAAAAATAAAAAATAAAAAAAAAATCCTTCAAGGTAAACAAAATTATCGGAAATAGAAAATTTACCCCTCAGACGGCACATGCTGTGTTTTGGATGCGCGTAATAAGCATCCAGCTCTACAAAACCGCATGGTCCATGTGAGAAGCAAGTGGGCTTTGGAGGCAGACAGACAACCCTGGGGGTCCGCCCTGATTCAGTCATTTACGGGCTCCCGCCAGTCACGTGTCTTCTCTAAACTCAGTCCCTTTGCTTGTAAAATGGACGCAGTAAAATCTAGTTCGGAGGTGTGACGTAAGGGTTGGAGATAATGTCAGAGCCTAGCACAGGACCTAGCTCTGATAAGCACTCCAGAAATCATATTTATAAGCAAACCATTCCCTAATAACCAGAAAGGGTCACTTGTGCCTGTTTTGTTGTCTGAGGCCAGGCAGTTTGGGCGAAGGTGATAAGCGTGTTGCACACAGGGCCGGCTTCGACAGTCTTCAACTTGTGCGGTGACACAGGGCCTCACACTTAGAAGGGCCCCTACTGTTGCTGTTTTGAAATTCTTAAGTTTCTGAACGGGTGGGGGAGGGGGGGCACATTTTCATTTTGTGCCACATCCCACAAACGATGGGGCCCATCCCGAGGGCGCACTCGCCTCCGTGAATGCTGTCTGGACCATCCTGGGTATCTCGAAGAGCCTACTTAGGCGAGGTTATGTCTTGTGTTGGTGGCCCAAGGCTTTCACACCGACACATCACATTCTTTCTGCCTCTTGCACAAATTAGAACCAGGGAGGTGTAGCCTCTCAGTTCCTGTGGGCCCAGGGCCCGACTGCCATGAAAAACTATTCAAGAGCGCATACTAGTGGCCGAAGGTCAGAATGGCCGCCCTGAAGCCCGCACGCCCCACCGAGCTGCCTCTCAAGCAGATGATAGAGTTCCCGGAGAAGAAGCCTGGAGCAGCCCTTTGTTAATTCGGCATTCATGTGGCAGATCATTTTCACCATTAATGACATAGGAATTTAGTCCCAGGTAATTTTTTTCAAAGCAACCAGTTGTGAAATATAGAGAGAAAACACTGCCAATTTCCAATCCTAATGACAGAGACACTGAGGTAAATAAGATGAATATTTATGGATACCTGATTGCCTAAATGAGTTCCCTAAGGTATGAATAATTGAATGGGCATATGCTAATTAATTGGGAAACGCCAGTAGGTAACTCCTTTTTATTTACCTTAGCCTCATTTTATTTCATTTCTCGGAACTATTATGGTTCCCAGTTACTTCCTATGCTTCAGTAAAGCTGAGCGTCGTTGAGAGAATTTTTAATAGACATCATGGTACTTATTTTCAGTAAATGTATAAGCCTAGGTGGAATATGTAATGATGATTCTTAGAACGTAGTTACTCAGAGTCCTCTACAAAAACTATCATTCATTGTTGCCTACGGCTGGCTAGTCTTTTATCTACGTCTCCTCTATTTAATCCTTACAGGTGAGGAAACTGAGACTCACAACGGTCAAGGGAATGTCTCATGGTCACGTGCTTGTAAGTATTGGAACACAGATTCAGATTTGGCCTGCTTCAAGTCACAAGTCTTTCCAGAAAGGGAGCCCAATCTTCTACCTGCAACAGAATGTTTAGAAAACGTACCCCTTTCCTTGTCGTGTCGCAAGCATGTCCCACCAGAAAGTGGACCCCGTGTCTGTCAGCACACCCAGTCACACCCAGTCAAAGCACCTGTTTTTGTTTTCAGAGCCCGTGTTTTTTTTAAATAGATTTGATTTTTTTGGGGGGGAGCAGTTTTAGGTTTACAAAAAATGCACAGAAACTACAGAGTTCTCGTAGTCTCCCTCTTTTCCCCACCCAGTGTCTCCTATTATTAACATGCCACATTCTTGTGTTATACTTGTGGTAATCGGTGAACCACTACTGACGCATTGTTATTGAGTAAAGTCCATAGTTTGGAATTGACTCTTTGCCTTGTACATTCTATGGGATGTGACAAAACTGTTCCTGTGTCCACCATTCCAGAATCATACAGAATAGGTCATGGCTCTAAAAAAGCCCTGTGCTCCCCCCATTCATTCCCCAGCCCACCTTCCTTCCGGCTCCCATCTGCAACCCCGAGAAACCGCTCATTTTTTACTGTCTCTGTAGTTTGGCTTTTCTAGAATGTCGCAGAGTTGAGATCACGCAGTAGGCAGCCTCTCCCTTCACTCGGCAAAATGCATTTAAGGTTCCCCATGCTTTTCGTGCCTTGAGAGCCCATCTTTTTCATAGCCCAATAATATTCCATTGTATGGATTACCACAGATTATCTGTTCACCTATCAAAGGATGTCTTAGTTGCTTCTAATTTTGAGCAATTTTGAATAAAGCACTATAAATATTCGTATGCGTGCATTTGTGTGGAGAGAAGTTCTCACCTCATTTGAGTAAACCTCTAGGAGCATGATGGCTGGATGATGTGGTAAGCTTATGTCTGGTTTTGGGAAAAGCTATCAAAAGGTCTTCCAAAGTGGCCGGACGCCCCAGCAATGAATGAGACTCCCTGTTCCACATCCTCACTCGCGATTCATGTTGCCAGTGTTTTGAATTTTAGCTCTTCTAACAGGCGTGTGGTGGTATCATGTTGCTGTTTTCACTGGCCATTTATTCTTGTTCAATTAAGAGTAAACAGCTGTCTCCCACGTAGGATGTTCACATCCCTTCACGCAGACAAAACGTTGCATCGGGATATACAAAGAAACAGTGGCAACCACTATTTTTTTTTATTCATTCATTATGTAAAACTTTATGCTTCATTTTATTAGTGGATAGAATATATTATTAACATTGACGTTGTTTATATTTTATAAATAAAAAGTATTGATCTTGTTGAGACTCACATCCTCTCATTTTTGAACTGACAAAAACGTTCCATCCGAAGAGAACCCCACCACCACATAGATGACCCCAGATCTACGAAGACATGAAACACAGAGACCTCATAGTACTCGCAAAAATCAATCAATCAATCAATCAATCAGTAAAGCTTGATTTCCATTCAACACTGAGTTTAATGTTTCAAAAGTCTACATTATATCTATGATGAAGTTCACCTATGCTATTTCGAACCGGATATGTCTACCAGTGTCACAAATGGAATGTTTTCCCAGAGTTGCCATTGCCTCAATTCATCTTCATGAAGAATCAAGGTAGGTAGGTTTCCAGAATATGGTCGGAGTGGTCTTCCTTTTTTCAAGGCACTTTAGCCTACACTATTCCATTCCACACGTCAACACAATGGCTAGTGTTGTTTTTAGACTCCATATCAAAACCAGTTTTTGAGTATGGCTGAGAATATCGTTGTCGAACTGGCAATCCTTGTAAAGCTGGCTTGGTTCTTATCCTCCTTCTGTAGATTAAGGAAACTCAATCTTAGAAAATTTACTAAATCTGCCAAATGCCACCTCAGTTCATAACTGGCAGAACCATGGTTCACATTCAGGTTCAGATACCAGAGCCAGATCCCTTACCCATTAGATTATCCTGCCCCAAATCATCTATGTGCTTCATGTAAGGCCTGTGCCTATATGACCTAGAGAAAAAACTGCCAAGTTTAGCAAAGTGAAAACCAGATGGTGGGCAGCAGCACCCATGTAGATCTTTGTTTTAAAATGCAAATAGGTGCTCTTTTCGGAAGCAATGTATCTGTAGGGCAAACGCTAGCAAAAATTCTAATTGCTGCATATTCTGTGTGTTTGATGGGAAATACTAAATATTCGCCATCTACACGGAGAAGATATGAACTTAGAAAACCATATTTGTAAAAATATCACTTTTCACATCATGAAGTTAGTGTGAGAGCCTGTCAAAACACACAAAACAAGTTGATACACTCAGTAGAGGAAGAAATGGAAGTTTGAAAATCATTAATGGGCTGGATCCTTCAAAACGAGATACTGGAAAACACTCTCTTCAGTGTGACAATTGAAATTCCAGAACACTTTAAGAACGAAGATCAAAAAGCTTAGGAAGGATTTTACCTCCGTTCTTCCGTACTCTTTTCCTTCCTTCTCTTCCTTCGAAAATAGGAGAGGTTATTAAGGGTTGCACAAATGAAATAATCAATTCTAGAACCAATTCTAACCACTGTTAGAAATAACAGCTCGGAAGAAAGTGAAAAAGAAAAGTACTTTCATAAACTGTAGGGGAGCCTGTAATATTCTTGAAATATGTAGTTTGGGCCGGTCAGAATTTTACATTTGGATCTCCTGCAGAAAACTCAATGAAGCATGGTGATGGTATGTGGTGGTCAGCCTGCAGTATGGTTTCGAATAATTCAGTATTTTCTGGCCTTCTCTCCTTTGTATAGTCTCCTTAAAAGCCTATGACCAGCAGAAAAAGGGGGAAGTGATGGTTTGATTTCTTAGGCTGAGTCATAACAGGCATGGAAGCCTCTGCCTTGTTCTCTTGGATCCTTTGCTCTGAGTGAAGCCAGCCACCATGTTGTTAGGATACTCAAGAAATCCTATGGGCAAGCCCATGTGGCACTGAGAAGGAACTGAAACCCCCTACCAATAACTAGCACCAACTTGCCGGCCACATGAGGGAGCCACCTTGCAAGTGGGGCTGCCAGCCCCAGTCAAACCTTCAGATGACTGCAGCCCCAGCTGACATCTGATGATAACCTCACGAGAGATCCCAAATCAGAACAACCCAGTCACGCTGCCTTTGAACTTCTAACCCACAGAAACTAAGAAATAATAAATGACTATTATTGTTTTAAGTCACTGAGTGTTAGGGTGATTTGTTATGCAGCATTAGAGAACTAATTCTGTCACTTAAGTTTGGTAGGTTATCAGGTTGGTGAAAGGAGAGAAAAGGAAGGGAAGAAAGACAAGAAATAGAACATTTCTAGGAGCATTTTGGTTTTAGCAATCAAGCATTTCTCCAAGTTTATGGTCTTTAGAAAATAGTAATAATAATGAAGCCATTCAATTACACCTAAGAGCAAACATGTCCAAGGTAGGGAGGAAGCATGGCTAATTGAGGATGTCAGAATGAAACAGATGCACCTGCCAGGCATGGGATACAGATTGTGGTGTTATTGCTTTCTCCTGTGGGAAAAAGACAAGTTTCAAAAATGCTTTGCCAGCACAAGGACCAAGACCTAAAGCAAGACTTGACATAAACACTTCCTCCTAGGTGTGATCAGAAGGATGCTAGGTGAAATCACTTGCCCTTGTGATCAAAGCAACAACAACAATCATACTAGCTAACATTTCTTTAATGTTTATTTTGTGGACAAGCACTGTTAATCCCTTTACAGGTATGAACTCATGTTCTCAATTTAACTAACTTAATTAATAACCCAAACATCTGTCCCTTTACCATGATAGATTCCTTTATTTGAGGTCTGATCTCATTTCAGTGTTGAAGAATACCCCCCTTATCACAGAAGAGGACTCCTCTAATTACCACCGTCCACACGCCCACTGTATGCCCGGAGCTGCGCTTCATGTTTTGCACAACAGCATCCCTGTGTACCATTGTGTAGGTTGTGCAGATATAATATGGGTCCAACTCCACACATTAACATATCTCATCCTCCCAGAAACCCATGTCAGTGTTATTATCTTTATTTTACAGAATAGCAAACCTTGAGTCAGAAAGGTGAAATCACTTAATACGATGTCATAACATAAACGGTAGAAATAGAATTTAATACCCCCAAGTTTTGTATCCCCAAAATGTATGCCCTTTCCTCTCTAGCATGTGGATTTAATAAGAAAAAGACATGATAGACAGGAGTCTCATTTAAACAGGGGCTAGTTTTTGAGGTCAGCCACATAGATGAATATGTTTTAGTCTAAATTGTTCATGAAAATAAGTTAAATAGTTTTCTCAGTTAAATGATGTGGCAATACCCTTTCCCACCCCTGCCCGAAGCATTTTAGTGACTTAAAACAATAACCAGTTCGGTTTACTTATGATTCTTAAATTTGGTTAGGGCTCAGTGGAAGGCTAACATTTGGTGTTAGCCGGGCTCAGCTGGGTGGCGCTTTGCTCACGTGGTATAGACGTATGGTGCATGCAACTACACTTAGCTGAGGTTCAGCTGGGGAGCCTTGTGCTACCGTTTATAGCCTGTGTCTCCATGTGGTCTATCACAATTCAGTGACTTAACCCAAGATCCTTTACATGACAGCTGAATTAGAGGTTGACAGTGGAAGATATAAGATCTTGTAAGGCCTTGGCTTGGTAGTTCAAGAGCATCATTTCAACTGTATTCCATTATTTACAAGTTATAAGACCATCCCAGATGAAGGGAAGGGGAAATGCACTTCACCTCTAGATGGAAGGGTGAGTATGTGTGTGTAAGAAAGAACATGTGTTTTTTTCTTTCTTGGTCATTTTTGAAAATGATCTACCATAGTATATCCTCTGACAACAACCTTTCATGTCTCTCCCACATGCAAAACACATGCACTCCTCCTTCAAGAATCTCATTTCATTATGGCAGTAGGTCCAAGTTCAAATCGTCATTTGAATCAGGTCTCCATGTGTATGAGGCTCCTTGCTGCAACACTCTTGATATGGAGATCAGCACACTAAAAAAAAGGTGTTATTTGCTCTCAAATGTCCAACATACAACTGTAAGACGTGGATTGGGCAACTGTACTAGATACTCTCATTCAAAATGTAGAAAATGCGTGTGCGTGGGGGGCTGAGTCGGTTAAGCATCCGATTTTGGCTCAGGTTATGATCTCACAGTTTGTGAGTTTGAGTCCTGGGTCGGGCTTTCTGCTGTCAGCACAGAGCCCACTTCAGATCCTCTGTCTCCCTCTCTCTCTGCCCCTCCCCCACTTGCTCTCTCTCTCTCTCTCAAAAATAAACATTTAAAAAAATTTTTTTTAAATAAGAAAATGTAGAAAATGGGCTGATGTCAGCAAAACGGTAAACTGGAAGTTTCAAGCCCTTATTTCTCCAAAAGAAACCTCAAACAACAAACAAACAAAAAATAGAAACTCGCTGACCTAACCTTATGGGAGTTCTAGAAAACAGTAAAATGCAACCAAGCAAATGCCGAATGAAGAAAAATCCACATTCAAAATGATAGGAAAATTTCACAGTGTTCGTACTCAAACTTTCCCCACCCCTTCTCTGCATGGCATGATCTTGGTCAGAAAGAGGCATAGTTCACAACGTCCTCTCTTGAACTAGAGAGAGCAGAGTATATCGTTCTTGCAACGTTTTAACCTGTCTGGGGACAGCCTGAAGAACTGGTCTGTGTCTTGCCCAACTCAGATCTTGGGTAAGGAAGACTGGTGACGACTGCTTGTGAAAGCTGCAGAGGGACTATGGGCCCACATAAGCCTGGGCGAAAGATTATGGGTGGAGACATACATTAGACCAAGGAGACCAAGGAGAGACCAAGGCCTCTCCAAGGCCCCAAGGAGAATCTGGGTGAGATTTGGGGGGAAATTAAGACATTCAAAAGAGGGATTTTTAATGGAAACTGAGAGAACCATGTGTAAGCCCAAGCAAGACACATGTTCAGAAAGGACCTGAGAAGACCATAAGGTTTCGCCTCAGGCTGATTCCTAGGCTCAGAGCATGCCCTGCTACTCAGTGAATGACTACCCAGGCACAAAGCCAGCCCGTAAAAAAGTGGAGAAGCGGCTGCTTTTTACAAATATCCAAATTTCAGCAACAAAAAAAAATCATAAGGTATACAACAAAATGGCAAACCATGGTCCATTCAAAAAAATTAATCGGTAAAAAATCATCCCTGATAGAGCACAGACATCAAACAAACACAGCAAAACAGCGCTCCTAAATATGCTTAAAGAGCTAAAGCAAGCACAAGCTAAATGAAATCAGTAAGACAATGTATGAACAAATTAAGAATAGCATCGGAGAGTTGCTTATTAAAAGAACCAAGACTGCAAAACTGAAAAAAAAGGGAATAACTGAACTCCAGTAGTCACTAGAGGAACTCAACAGCACTGGAGCAGGCAGTAGAAAGAATAAGTGACCGTGAGACAGGAAAATTGAAATAATCAAGCCTGAGGCACAGAAAGAATGAAGGAAAGTGAACAGACACCCCCCCCCAAAAAAAAAAAAACTTGTGGGATATCGTGAAGCAGCACAATATGTGTATTATGGGAGTTGCAGAAGGAGGCGGAAGGGCAGAGAGATTATTTGAAGAAATAATGGCCAAAAAACATTTTAAGTTTGATCAAATACATGAACTTAAAAGCCCAAGAAGCTCAAAAAACTCCAAGCAGGACAAATTTCAGAGATCCACAATGAAACACATTATCATCAAAGTGTCGAAAGAGAAAGAGAATCTTGAACACAGCAAGAGAGACGTTAACGTGTCAGGTTTGAGGGATCCATAAAAATATTAGTGGCTAATTTATCAGAAGAAATCTTGCAGGCCAGAAGGCAGTGGGATGATCTATTGAAAGTGCAGAGGAGGGGTGGAAATCTGTCAACCAAAAATTCTATATTTAGCAAAAGTATCCTTCAAAAACGAGGGGAAAAACAAAAACAAAAACTAAGAGAGTTTATTAACACTCAACCCGCCCGATAAAAAATGCTAACGAGAGTCCTCCAGCTTGAAATAGGGATGGTAGGCCGGACCCTGAGGTCATGAAAACACAAAGATCTTTAGTCAAGGTAAATAAATGGGCAAATGTAAAAGCTGGTCTTACTGCAATTTTGGTTTGTACGTCCACATTTTATATTCTTCAGAATTTAAAAGACAAATGCAAAAAATTATAATAAATCTGTGTTAGTAGGTATACAATGTATCAAGTTGTGATTTCTGACGTAAGTAATATAAGTGAAAGAGAAAGGAGCTATAGAAAAGTCGAGTTGTCATATGCAACTGAAGTTAAGCTGGTACAATTAAAATTATATTGTTAAAACTTCAGAATGTTATATGTAATTGCCATGATAACCACCAAAAAATTATAGAATATACACAAAGGGAAATGAGAAGAGAATCAAAATATGATACTACAAAAAATCAACCAAACACTAAAGAAAGTGGTAGTCGAGGAGATAGGGACAAAAAGCTATTAGACATGCAGAAAACAAATACCTAAATAGCAATGTGAGTCTTTTCTTTCTTGATCTGTAGCCACTTTAAAAATAAATGAATTAAATTCCCCAATTAAAAGGCACAGATTGGCAACATGGATTTTTTTTTTAATGATCCAAGTGTACACCATCTATAAGCCACTCACTTCAGATCTAAAGACAAAAATAGGTTGAAAGTGAAATGATGGAAAAGGATATTCCGTGCATACAGTACCCAAAAGACAGCTGAAGTGACTATACTAACATTAGATGAAATAAGCTTTAAGTCAAAAACTGTTAAATGAACAAAGGAGAACATTATATATTGAAAGAAGAGTCAATACAGCAAGAAAATATAATTATAAACATATATGTGCCAAACCTTTGAGCTCTGAAATATATAGGCAAACACTGGCAAATGGAAAGGAAAAACATGATGTCTATATTAATAGTTGAAGACTTCGATACCCTACTTTCAATTAGAGGAAGATCAGACAGAAGACCAATAAAGAAATAGAGAAATTGAGAACACTAGAAGTCAATTAAAACCAATGGACACGTACAGAACACTCCACCCAACAACAGAGGCATACACATTTTTCTCAAGTCTATGTGGAACATTCTCCAGGATAGAGGGGCCACAAACAAGTCTTTCTTTTTTTTTAAGTTTCATTTTATTTATTTTTGAGAGAGACAGAGAGAGAGTGAGCAGGGGAGGGGCAGAGAGAGGGCTCTGTCAGCACAGAGCCCGATGTGGGACTCAAACTCACAAACTGTGAGATCATGACCTCAGCCTAAACCAAGAGTCAGATGCTTAGCTAACTGAGCCACCCAGGCGCCCCCACAAACAAGTCTTAATACATTTTAAAAGGCTGTATTATGCGACGTATCTTTTCTGATCACAATGGAATGAAACTAGAAATCAACAAGAGAAGGAAAGGTGGAAAATTTACAAACATATGGAAACTAAACAACACAGTATTAAATAACCAGTGGGTCAAAGAAGAAATCACATGGGAAAATTGGGAAATACCTTGAGGCAAATGAAAACAAAGACAAAACTTATCAGATGCAGCTAAAGCAGTGCTAAGAGGGAAATTTATAGTTGTAAATACTCACATTAAAAATGAAGAAAGATCTCAAATTAACTACTTAACTTTACATACTAAGAGACTAGAACCTGAAGCTAGTGGAAGGGAAAACAATAATAAAGATCAGAGTAGAGATACATAAAATAGAGAATAGGAAAAAAAAATAGAAAAGGACCAATAAAACTAACCATTTGTTCTTTGTAAATGTCACCAGTAGGATAAACCTTTAGCTAGATCAAGTAAGCACATAAAAAGAGAGAAGTTTAATTACTAAAATCAGAAATGATAGTGGGAACATTACTATCAATGTTGCAGAAATAAAAATGATTATAAAGTACATAACCATAACAACCCTGAACAATTGTTAGTAAACAAACTGGATAAGCAAGATGAAACAGACAAATTCCTAAAAATACACAATCTACCAAGACTGACTCATGAATAAATAGAAAATCTGATTGACCTGCTCAATCAATTCAATTCACTGCTGAATCTACCAAACGTGTAAAGTAGAATGAATACCAATCCTTCTCAAATTCTTCCCCAACACTTAGGAGGGGAGAACACTTTTAAACTCATTGTATAAAGCCAGCAATATCCTGGTGCCAAGCCAGTCAAAAAAACTACTACAAGAGAGAAAACTGTATACTGGTATCCCTTATGAATACTGATGGAAAAATCTTCAAAAAAAAGATACTAGCAAACGAAATTTAGCAGCATATTACAAGCAAGGCTTACACACCATGACCAAGTGTGATCTATTCCTAAATTGCAAGAATGGTTCAATATACAAAAGTCAACTAATGTAATACACCACATTAACAGAATAAAGGAGGGAGGAACATGATTATCTCAATTAATACAGAAAAAGTATTTAACAAACTTCAGCACTTTTTCACAATCAAAACCCTCAATAAACTAAACTAAAACTAAACTAAACCAAACTAAACTAAACTAAAAATAGAAGAAAACTGTCTCCACATAATAAAGGCTATATATGAAAAACCCATAGCAATCATCATATACTCAATGGTGAAAAACAGAAAGCTTTTCCTCTAATATCAGAAACAGCACAGGGATGCCCATTTACAACACATGGTGTTAGAAGGTTTAGCTGGAGTAATTAGACCACAGAAAGAAACAGAAGCCATCCAAATTGGAAAGAAGTAAAATTATCTCTTTTTTGTAGATACAGATCTTTGGGTAGAAGAGCCAAAGATTCCACCAAAAAAATTTTTGAATTAATAAATAAATTCATCAAAATTTCAGAACACAAAATTAATACGCAAAATCAGTTATGTTTCTATACACTAATAATGAGCAATTTGAGAAGAAAATTGAGAAACCAATTCCATTTACAATAGCATTAAACACAATACTTATGGGTGAACTTAACTAAGAAGACAAGAGTCCTATATGTTGAAAACGATAAAACATGGCTGGAAGAAATTAAAGAAGACTTAAGCAAATGGAAAAACATCCCATATTGTAGAAGACTTAACATTTTAAGGATGACAAACCACCAAAGCAATCTATAGATTCAATGTAATCCTATGTCAAAAAACCATGACAATTGTGTAATTCAGTAAAAGTCATCCTAAAATCCATCTGGAACCCAAGGGGGCACTGAATAGCTAAAACGATCTTGAAAAAGAACAGAGTTGGAGGGTTCACACTTCCTAATTTCAAAGATACAATAATAATAATAATAATAATAATAAACAGGAGTGTAGTATTGGCATAAAGACAGACATATGGATATGGAACAAAACAGAGAGCCAAGAAGTCGTCAAATGATTCTTAACTTATTATTTATTTAACTTTATTTTTTTCCCACCTTTCTTGAGGTATAATTGACCAAAAAATAAATGTGTATACTTAAGAAGTACAATGTGATGATTTGATATAAATATACATTGTGAAATGGTTACCACAAACAAGCTAATTGACACATTCGTTACTTCACATAGTTACCTTCTGGGTAAGTGTGGGTAGTGTGGGTAGTGAGAACACTCTAGATCTCCTCTCTTAGCAAATTTCAAGTATACGACACCTTTTTTTTTTTTTTAAACGCAGTCACCATGCTGTATATTAGATTCCCCAGAACTTATTCATATTATAACTGAAATTTTAAACCTTTGGCCAATATCTCCTTATTTGGTCTAATACAATCCTCTTAAAAATTCTGTGGGTTTTCTATTATCTGGTTCATTCTATGCCTCAAAACCACATCCATAATTCATCCTGAGACAGATATCTCTGCTGAGAGACACCGTCTTAAGATTTTTAGAGGCGCTTTTGCTCAGCTGGAAGGGTCTACAAGCACCACTTTAAATCTGTCAAAAAAGAGTCTTTCAGCTACACTACTGATTTAATTTTGACCCAAAGGACACTTTTACTGGAAGTACTCTAGACCTGTTCTTTTCCATGAGTCCATTTCTTCCTTTGAAAATGTTTTGTCAGCTGGAGAAAATGTTCTAAGTCTTCTGTATCCTAAATTATGCTTGAAAACCAAACAGTTCATTTTTAACTCAATTTTCTCTTGCAACCTTTTATTATATGTTTCTAAAAGGAACTATTGGTATTTTCAACAGTCTGCCTGGAAATACTCTCAGCTAGATCCACAAGTTCACGTGATAATTCTTCCTTTTCTGAGTTACCCCGGGTGGCAGGTCTGTTCATACTTGTTCCATTTCATGATATTGGTCCCTTTCCCACCCCCACCCCCCAGCCTTTAATAACAGTGTCCACACTGAATGTTCACCATTTTCTAGCCTTCATGAAGAATCTTTTTGCTACCTTTCCACCATCTCCTTGCTGCCATGACAGCCTCCTCTTATATTTTGTCCCACATGTTGACGTTTCTGTGATGGTAACAACCCCTTTTGGGGCAAATCTGTTTCAGTTATCATTGCATACGAAAGCACCTTCAAAAGACTTGGTTTCTTAAAACGATAGTGATTTACTACTGCTTATAATTCTGCAGGTTGTCTGGGCTCAGCTGGGTGGTTCTGCTCCACATTATGTTAGCTGAGATTACTCACAGCTTCTTGGGCTGGATCACCCGATAAGGTCTGCCTCATTTATCTGACATTTGACGCTGGCAACAACGGAAGTGCCTCATTCCTCCCCCGTATGGACTCTCTTCTTCTGTAGTCTAGACTAACTTCTTTATGGAATGATGCCTGGGCTCCAAGAGAGTAAAAGTTGAACCTGCCGGGTCTCCTAAAGGCTAGTCCTGGAATCAGCACTTTTACCGCGTTCTCTCCATCAAAGATATTCACAAGGCTACTACAGTTTCAGTGAAAGGGTAGGCCACAACCTAATGAAAACAATCACTTCTACTCCCCCTTTTGTTTTTTAATGTTTATTTATTTTTGAGAGAGAGAGTGAGACGGAGCGTGAGCGAGGAAGGGCCAGAAAGAGGGGGACACAGAATCGGAAGCAGGCTCCAGGCTGTGAGCTGTCAGCACAGAACCCGACACGCGGCTAGAACCTCGGACAGTGAGAACCTGACCCGAAGTCGGTCGCTCAACCGACTGAGCCACCCAGGCGCCCCGTCTCACTTCTACCACCTTAACTATAGAATGCACCCTTATTTATATACAACTATGACACAGTATGATTTTTTTAATCAATTAGTAAGTAGTGTTTATTTTATAAGCTTCTTGAAAGAGCTCTTTTAGACATATTTACTCAGATTTTTATTGTGCAGACAAAAAAAAAAAGTGAAATAGTGAAAACATTCCAAATTTTATTCATATTGAGAATCTGACTTGAGGGTCAACATTCGTGTTTATCCACACAATATCATCAAGTACATCTGATGAGACAGCATGTCTCAAAGAGTGTTCCACTATTATGTCTAGAATTTTATTCCAAGCTGCTAACGCATTCTTGAAGTTTTCTTGCTGACATTTTCTTGATTGAATAAGAGGCAGCTTGAATCATTTACATCAGCCCTTATTGCTTTGAATTTCCTTCTGAGGCTTGGCAATCCCTCTCGTGTTGCACTGCTTGGCTTATGGTAGACAATGCTTTGCACATACCTCCAGGGACAGCTTCATTTTCTTGTGGGTCCCTTCTTTTCTGAGACCCCATAAAGCACTTGGGTTTCATTTTTGCAAGAAGATGTGGAACTGTGGCCATCGGCCAACGGTATTTGCTTTTTGTCCCACTGCTTTGTTTTCATGCTTTCTGCCTTCACTGCAACCTTTTGTAGCCAATGTCAAAAGATAGTGTTATCTTTTAAAATATATTTAAATAATAATTAAACTCCGTAAATGTAGTTCCATCAATGCACACAAGTCAACTGAAGTGAGGAGAGTGATAACCCAGTTTACACTTTTGCAGTTAAAGGCAACTATGTCTTGAAGGCTACCTGGGTGATGGTGCCAAGTGCCATAGATTGCAATGTTCATCTCAATTTTGGAGATGTCTAAATGTAGAAAAAAGTATGGTATTTATTGTGTTCCTCCTAGGTATTTAGTGGTGCGCTAGAGGCTGTCTAATAAATGCATTTAAACATAGTGCGTTTAAAACATAGTGCTGATCTCGAGAGATTTAACATAAAGAATTGCCCAAATGAAATAGACAACCATGGCAAATAACACAGAATAAATTTAAAAACAAATCGCAGGAAAAGTAAGGGCTCTAGAAACAGCAGGGCATGTTAGAGCTTGAAGAGATATGAATAGTGGAGGCCCTTCCTAGCACCTCTACTTTATATTACCCCTCCATAGTTTTTCCCCATTTTCTATTTTTTAACTTTTCCTTACTAATGTAGAGAAAGAACATTTTAGTATATTCAAAATATCAACACTTTGTGAGTTATATGTGTTGAAGTATCTTGTTCTAGGGTGTGTATGTTTTGTCTAGAAGTCTTCGATCATACAGAAGTTCACGACGGTAGCACAGTAAAATGAATCCATGTTTTCCTCTGTGACACAAATTTTTGCCCTGTTTGAGAAATACTTTGCTGCTGGATATTCTCCCATATCTTCTGAAAGTTTTTCATTTTGGCTTTTCATATTTAGGTTTTTAAAATATCTGGAATTTGGGTTTTGTGTATGGTGTGAGGTAGGGATTGATTTTTTTTTCCATATGAATGACTAATTATCCCAAGATAGTTTATCAAAAATCCATCCTTCCTCACACCCCTCATTTACGGGTGTGCTCAATTTAGACAGCACACTTTGCTGCATAATAATCTGACTTATTGAAAAATATAATTATCTCTTGAGAACTTAAAGTAGTAATCAAATTATATTATGTAAGTACTGAGATAGGAGTGGAATATACTCTAACCTGGTATTTCTTAACGTTTGGATATTAGAAATAGTTTCTTTGAGAGAGAGAGAGAGAGAAAGTGGGGAAGGGGCAGAGGGAGAAGGAGAGAGAGAATCCTGAGCAGGCTCCACACCCAGCAAAGAGCTCATTGAGGGGCTCAAACCCACAAACATGAGATCATGGCCTAAGCCAAAATCAAGAGTCAGATGCTTCACTGACTGACCCACCCAGATGCCCCTAAAAACAGGTTCTGATTAAAGCTCTGGCCCTCTTTAAATAGAAAACATCGCACAAATACATTAAAAAAGTTTCATGCTATTTCAAGAGTTCGCAGATCACTTGAAGCTTATCGATGGACCCCATGCTCCTTGATTTCGAGCAGGGAAATTGGGGGAATGGTGGCATATGACCCCAAAACTCACAGATACTCTACATCAGAGCCAGAAGGAGTGTCTAGGCCTTTGTATCTCTACTCTGTAGCATTCCACATGTATACTTACAGTTGTGCCATTAAAGAAGCACAGAGAAACACTACAAATTTGTGATCATGTACTCAAAACAATCAAAGAGTTCATGCCAAAACATCCAAATAGTAGTATGACTTTCATGCTTGATTTAAATCTAACAGTTCATCGTAAATGACAGAGGGAACTGCACAGTTGTAAAGAACAAATTGAACTCGAGAAAGAGAATTCACGTTAATTTGTTCATTAAGTTCCGTTCCCCATTTAGCCAGAAGGTCTCTAGAAACAGGTTGTTTCTAGACTGATTTATGGCGATGGCGCCCTATAAATAATCATTGGAAAGCCTAATTTGTTTGTTATATGCAGATTACCTAGGTGAGCTTATTAAAGATAAGGTTGGACTGGCATCAAATGTAATTCAGGACAAGCCAAGAAAGATGAGGGTGCTTCGTGATTGATGGAGCCAGGAAGTTGAAAGTCAGCAGCTAGACAGATCGATGTGTTCAGTGGGACATTTTGAATCAAGAGCCATCACACACAGTATAGAAGGCTCAGTTAATAAATTAACCAAGAAAAGAATGATCTGACTTTGGAGGGATAACATGATAGGAACTTCAGGATATTAGAGAAATTTGGGATTAAAGCTATTTTCCTGAAGCACCTGGGTGGCTCAGTTGGCTAAGCATCCTACTCTTGATTTCAGCTCAGGTCGTGATCTCACTGTTTAGGAGACCAAGCCCTGAGTCGGGCTCTGCGCTGACAGCGCGGAGCCTGCTTGGGATTCCCTCTCTCCCTCTCTCTCTGCCCCTCCCCTGCTCTCTCAAAAAAAAAAAAAAAAAAAAAAAAAAGAAAATTAAAAAAATAAAGTTACCTTACCTCTGAAGATGGTAAAAAATGAAAGGCTGTGGAAATAAACCCAGTTGGTCAGTGATTAAGGATTGATGGTTATGACAAATCTATTGGTGGTTTTGGCAATATCAATCCAGGTACTTCTCTAGTTTTATCACTCTGGGAGAAAAGAGTCAAAATACTTATCTCTTGGTTGAGCCCAAACTGTCACATCAACAAAGCTCCAGTTCCCATCAAGCTGGATTGATTCAACGCTATACCCAGAGAAGCCTCTTGGCCTCCATAGCCTCTGACATAGTTGCTAATTAATCCAGTGAATCTGGGTCACTGAAAGAATGAAGCTACATCTCCAGGGAAGCGATTCTGTGGGTCTGAAACAACCAGATTTCTCAGAGCCACTCATTAGCTTCAGTATCTTCTATAGGACGGAGAAGTTTCAATGTCTTCCAGCCCACGGGAATAAATTCCATCATGCCATTTTTGTGGTGCTTTGTCTCACTTTTTTTTTTTCTTCCCAGCATCCCAGCCAATCAGAGAGTGACTCCCAGGCCTCCGTTCTTTCTCTCTCACAGCATCATCCCTCCCCCTTCAGGGTCCTGGTCCCTCCCATGTTTCCCCTCCCTTTTCGAAACTCCTCCCTCTACCTGCTTCCACCACCACTCAGTCATCCTCTCGTTCTACAGTTTCTCGGGGGATTCTGCTCAAGCCTTTTGTGTTTCACTTGGAAGCCTTGGCTAGACATCAGCAGTAACAGCAGTGCTAACAGTGGTCACAGTAGCAGTAGTTACAGAGATGGCAGTGGTCGTATTTATTTGTGTGGCGAGCCAGTGGGGGTAAAATCATGCTCTTATAAAGGCTTTCAACCCCTTTCTCATTGTTATCCCTTTCATCTTCCCAGAAGTTAACCTCACACATTTTGTTTAATTTTTTAACGTTTATTTATTTTTGAGAGAGAGAGACAGAGACAGAGTGTGAGTGAGGGAGGGGTAGAGAGAGAGGGAGACACAGAATCCCAAGCAGGCTCCAGGCTCCGAGCTGTCAGCACAGAGCCCAATGTGAGGCTCGAACTCACGAGCTGTGAGATCATGACCTGAGCCGAAGTCAGATGCCCAACAGATTGAGCCACCCAGGCGCCCCAAGGGTTATCCTAAATTAACGAACTACCGAGCCTTGAGAACAAATCAAGTCTCAGGGGAGTCCAGAGAAATATGAACTGAGGCCCCCAACCTGAAAAGGCTTCCAAAGAGCTCTTTGAAAAGTCAATGGGCCAAAAGTCAAGGTGAACACACTTCAGGGTTGTAAAATTTTAGAGAAAGTAGAGACAATGCCCTGTGGTGGTCCGAGGAGGGTTCTGAAATTGGCAGAGCTCTGCCCAGCACTGGAGATAGGATTGGCCATTCCTGATAAAGGAACACAGTGAGGGGAGGCGCAGATATATGGGAAGGGGCCAAAGTGAAGAAGAAGGACCAAAGATCCAGGCCTACTATGACTGGAAATTACAAAAGATATGATATGAAAATGAGTTCTTTTCTAATAAAGCCACAAGTGCTTCTAAATTATATATATATATATGTGTGTATATATATATATGTATATATATATATATACCCACTATATATATGCACTATGCATTATATAAATACTATATTTATAATACATATGGCATATATTACGCATAGTGCATGTATATAGTGGGTACATATGTTTATATTATATATACCTCAGTCATTAATTCAGTGTGTAGAAAATGCTATTATTTGGGATTCAGAATACTTTTGCTTTCTTACTAAGTTTTTTAAAAGTGTATTTACTTTGAGAGAGCATGAGTAAGAGAGGGGCAGAGGGAGAGGAAGAGAGAATGCCAAGCAGGCTCTGTGCTATCAGCACAAAGCACTACTTGGGGCTCAATCTCATGAACCATGAGGTCATGACCTGAGCTGAAATCAAGAGTCAGACACTTAACTGACCGAGCCCCCCAGGCACTGCTGTATTTGGCATTTTGTGCTATATTTTAGGTAATTTTTCGGATCTGGCTTCAAATTACTAGTTCTTTATGTGTGCGTGAGACATATACAGTTTACCGTTTAGTAGGTCCATCGAGACTTCTTATATTCCAATTATTTTAGTTTTCATTTGTAGGCTATCACTTTTAATTTTTTGCCCAACTATTCCTACTCATTTTTTTTTATAATATTCCATTATTGCCTTACAGATTTAATCCTTTAGTTCTGGATATATTAAACATTAATTTTAAAGTTCCTTTCTTCTTTCTTATTGCCTACCATTTGGGGCTGTGACCTTTTCTCAGCTGCTGCAAGAAGTTATACATTGTATCTCCCCATGTGCTTTGTAATTCCCACCCAACAGCCAATCCACAGGCATTATCTTCTGGGTTTGGAGGGGGCGTCCTCTGTCCCCAGGGTCATGCTGGGAGACCTGTGCGGTAGTTTCATTGTTGGTTAGCCCGGAGATCTAAAGATTAAGCCAGTTTCATGTTTACTTCTTAGTTCAGGGTCTTTCCAAATGTTGAGTTAGGCAGAGAACTAAGCATCGCATTTCTAAATGATTAATGTAGGCTTGAGACCTGAAGTTTTTCTCTTTCCTGGCTTCCCTAACGTGCACAGGGCTGCAAACTTCATTCTTTCTCTGCGTGGTTTCTATTTTCAGTCACCCTAGCGGTGTGCCTTAAAACAATTTATTTTATTCTTTTTATTGTTTTATTATTCATTAGTTTATTCTTTCTCACAAATCCATAGGTTGACTGGGCTTAGCCGGCTGGTTCTTTTGTCCCGGGTGCTGCCAGCTTATCCCGGTGGCGCTGCAGTGTCTGGAGCCTTGATGGGTTGGCACGTCCGAGAGGACTCACACATCTGACGCTTTTGCGTTGTCCTCTGGAAGACTGGGCTCAGCCGCAGGGTTCCTTGGCTTGATGTGGTATTAGCAAGGCCTGCAGTTATCTGAAGGCTTGGCTGGGCTGGAACATCCTAGAAGGCTGGTTTTACTTGGCTGGAAGTCAGTGCTGGCTCCCAGCAGAGAATGGAGCCGGGCTGTGGATCAGGGTGTCTCCGTTTTTTTCTCCACGTGGCCTCGTCATGTGGCTGGGGTTCCTCATGGCGTGACCGCTGGGTTCCAACAGAAGGTGTTCTAAGTGGCGAAGGGGGAAGCTGCAGATACTTTAAAGCCTAGACCCAGCAGATCTCAATGTTGCCACGTTCTGTTGGTCAGGAACAGGCCACAGGGCTAGCCCAGATTCAAAGATAAGGGGAGCAGATTCTACTGCCCCTTGGCAAGAGGCGGAAAAGAACCGTGGTCATCTTTAAGTTTCTGAAGTTGTTATAGCAAAGGCTCCTCAAATAGCTCCTTAAAGATGTTTGGTTTTCATCTTTTTTTTAAATTAAAAGAAATTTTTTTTAATTTATTTTTGAAAGACAGAGACAGAGAACGAGCAGGGGAGGGGCAGAGAGAGAGGGAGACTCAGAATCTGCAGCAGGCTCCAGGTTCTGAGCTGTCAGCACAGAGGCTGATGTGGGGCTCGAACTCGTGAACCGTGAGATCGTGGCCTGAGCAGAAGTCAGACGCTTATCGGACTGAGCCACCCGGGCACCCCCGTTTTCATTCTTTTTTTTTTTAATTTTTTTTTTTAACGTTTATTTTATTTTTGAGACAGAGAGAGACAGAGCATGAACGAGGGAGGGTCAGAGAGAGAGGGAGACACAGAATCTGAAACAGGCTCCAGGCTCCAAGCAGTCAGCACAGAGCCCGACGCGGGGCTTGAACTCACAGACCGCGAGAACGTGACCTGAGCCGAAGTCGGACGCTTAACCGACTGAGCCACCCAGGCGCCCCACCCCCGTTTTCATTCTTGTAGGATAGGTCCAAGGATAGACTCTCCAGGACTTGATGGCCACTTTATGTCACCAGCAACCCAGACTCCTGATTACAGATGGTTGCAAAAACCCCAGCCACTACAACTAATCTTGCAGCAGAAATAAAGGGGTAGAGCCGACAGGCAAAATGGATCTAACTGATGAGGAAAACAAAGGCAAGAGAAATGTAGCTTAAATGAAATCTCTTTACAGCTTGCAGCTCACTGATAGACACCTGGAACATGTATAGCGTGACCTTCCCAAGGAACTCGAGGCTGCCTTACTTCCTTAATGTTTTCGTTTTATTAAAGACTAAAAGTAACCTTATCTTAAGAGTAGCTAGCCCCTCAAGGTCCTGAAAGCCTTGCTTTCACATTCCTTAGAGAGACTTACGCTGTCCCTAACCCCCACTAACTTAGAAGTGTATAATCAGTCACTCCTCACAACCCCAGGGCAGCTCTTTCTGCCCACGGGTCCTGTCCCCCGTGCTTTAATAAAATCACCTTTTTGCACCAAAAACATCTTAAGAATTCTTTCTTAGCCGTTTGCTCAAGAACCCCATCATAACAACTGAGTTAATCCTTTCAAAGAGCTTTTCTTGAAGCCTCTCACGACTGCTGCTAATAACTCATTGACTTTCCCATCTGCAAAGGAAGCTACAGTAGTCATGTCAGAAAGGAAGCATGGCCTCGTGTCAAAATATTTTAAAGGGTTTCTTGTTTAACAGGAGGCAGATAGGAATTAAATGAAGTAGGGCATGGATCCCAAGCACGTATAGGTCAGACTCCTTAACTTTCCAGCTACCACTCTCTCGCTCACACTTGGCGAAGTTTCTAACTGGGGCCCTGGGAGAGTGTGTTTGTGGCAGGATAACATTTTGCTCTATTGAGATTGATGTCTAGAGCATCGTCATGATAACAGGGGACATGATTTAACCCGCCGGCAGCCGACACAGTGGTGGTAGGGTACCACTTAGAGAAGGATTTCAGTGCTCCTTTTTAATAAAGGTCCATTTGTGAGCCTAATTACACCCTTGCCAAATAATAGAGTTGCCTTTCGTGCCTCTTCCTCGTCAGTTTAAACTGAAGATGGTCTTTATTAGTAGATTTGAAAAGTCAGCCAAGTTGATGTTGAGGACCCCTGCTGCACATTTTTGTATACTTGCCCCTTCTTTCCAGGTCTGTTCTCCTTCCTTATCCTCTTCCAGGATTCAGTGACTCCAGGAGATCAGGAATCCCTCTGAGTGGAGAAACTTTCACATGTATGTGGTACTCAGTGAACACAGCTTTATCTTCTAGCTCTCTTGTAGGAAGGTTCTCTTATGAAGAGGGTGCTGGTCAAAGCCAAGCTTGGCTCTCCACAGGATAACCCTTCCGTTGTGATGTTGCAAGTACCCTGCCTCGCTTAAGGGGCAAAGGGCTTGGTCGGGGCCCTTCTCACAGTCCACATGTAGACGAAATACCCTCTACCTACAGGCAGGACCAGTCCCGGCCATATGACGCAGTAACAGGGTGGCCTAGCTAATAAGGATACTCTGCTTCCACTTATTGTGCATTTGCTCAACAGCCTGCAGGCCAGCCTGGTTTGGTAAAGTTTTACCAGAACACAGCAAAGCTCAGTTGTTTACATATTGTGTGTGGCCGCTTTCCCGCTACAGTGGCAGAGCTGAGGAGTTGCAACAGGGACCAGAGGTCCACAAAGACTTACACTAGTTACTGCTTGTTATTTACAGATTGTTCCTCTATGGTGTCCAAGGCAGAACCGGTTCCCTCCAAGACTGTAGCTCTCGATTGTGCCCCCCACCTCAAGGAATATTTGACAGTGTCCAGAGATATTCTTGGCCATCATGATTGGGGAGGGGTGTGATGCTCCTGGCACCTACTGGATGGTGGTCAGGGATGCTGGTGGACACTCCATGATGCATAGGCCAGCTCGGAACAACAAGGAATTACTGAGTCTAAAACGCCCAAATGTCAGTGTTCAAACATCAGCGCTGAAGTTGAAACCCTGCTTCAAGGAAATGGCTGTTCTAGAAGACTATTACTGTTTTTTACTTATTTACTCAACAAATATTTATTGCATGTGTGCTATGCACCAGCCTGGTACTGAGTCATAGATATACACGTGTTATATTATATATCTATATAATATAAATATACTATAAAAATATGTATAATGTAGAAATATAATATAGATCTATAGGCTTACATATTTATTTATTTATATATTTATATTTCTATATTTTATGTTTATATTTATTTTTATTTCTTTATTTGTTTCTTTCTTTCTTTATTTCATTTAACCCACACAACAGATGATAAAGTCGAAGCTACTATCCCCACTTTGTAAATAAGAGACCTGAAGCCCAAAGAGGCTGACTTACCTAAACTCACCTAATTAGTAGAGGAAGGGGATTTTAATGCAGTGTTTCACAAGTACTCTATAAACGTGGATTTTAACGCAGGCGAAAGCATTCTGAAGCCGGCCTGACCTGCATTCAAATCTCGGTTCTTCTCACATGCATGTGAATTGGAGACCTTCTCTGAAGCAGGTTGCAAAAATGGAATACAGTATCGGGCCGAAAGCACTCTGTGACAGAGCCTGTAAGAGTGGGTGCGACAAAACTGCTAGTTCCAATTATTTTATTTCCGGTTTTGGAGACGATCGTCGCGGACGTCGAGTGCTGCAATGGGAGGGGCAGACGATGTCACTTCTCCCCTAGAACGTGAAAGGGTTTTCTCCATCATTTCAGCCCCAGGGAGAAATTGGCTCCTGCCAGCCCCCCCCCCCCCCGCCCGCCGCCACCCACCGCAGGACCCTTTCTTTGCAGCTGGCCTGGGAGTGGAGTGAGGATAAGGCTTTCCTTCCCCGAGCGCCCTTCCCGCTGTCCTTCCGTCCGTCCGTCGGTCCGGGCCGCTGCTCCCGGCAGAGCCGCTGGAGCCGGATTAGCCCCGGGAGTGACAGACTGTCAGTCGCACGGAGCGAGGCCTAATCGCTGCGCCTGCACAGCCGCGCTCCAAACACTCCCGCCGAGCGCTTGCAACTGTCAAGAAAGCTTTCTCCTGACGAAAGAACACAATTTCACGTTTTCAGAGTGAGGCAGAGCCGCACCAGGCAGCTGCAGGTGCCGGGCCCGCCGCGCTCCGAGCCGAGCGGGACTTCACAGCGCGCCAGCAGACAGCGCGCTCGCTTCCCCCGTCTTCAACCAGCGGGCTTTGTCTTTTTTATTCCCCTGTCTTTTTTATTTCTCTTTTTGCCCCAAGGCTTGACACTTTACAGAGTTAAGTCTGTAGCCTTGGCCAGATTATTTCTAGAAAAACAGAGCAGCAGGAAGAGGCCAGACTGTGCAGAGACCATACAATACTCTTTCACGTTCAAGCAGATGTTAAACGAGGACTATTCTTGTGGTTTGGGTTGCTACTGAGGCACTAAAGCTGGAAGGAAAGGTAAAGCCCCCCCCCCCTCCATTCTAAACAGAGAAGCCAGATCACCTATGAAAGATGTGATAAAAGACCCCTCCCCCCAAATGCCCACCAACTCCTCATTTATAATCGACCTTGAGACGGTGAAAGGGAGGGCTGCAGAACTGATGAAGGAAGGTAGAGAGGGGATTTCTCGGGTGAAATCAGAAGGATGCCAATAAATGGTATATGCAACGACTGTGCCTCAAAGCATCGTCCTTATTCATCATGCCCAAGTGGACAGAGAGATTGGCAGAGGCAGTTTGTACCCCAGCACAAACCAGAGAGCCCTTTCTAACATGGAAAATGCACTAGGGCCAAGTCCAGATCACAAATGTGGATGTGGCATCTCAGAGTAAAGCTGTCGTATTTTCACATTTGAAAAGAGGCAAGATCCCCTACTCCACCTCGAAAAACCCCAGCGTGAAACCAGGGATGGACCCACCACCCACAAACCAAAGCTTCCAAGCAATTACCCCTTTTGGAGGCAAACGACGTATGTCAGGGAAATAGCAGAGGAAACTCACATCAACCATGTGTAGTTCACCTCTATGCTTAATTCACAGTATGAAAAGATAACCAAGGATCAGCAGATGTTTGAGGAAACGAGCAGTACAGAAGGACCAAAGAGTTTCTGACTTCAGAGGAAAGAGAGATTTTTAAAACTAATACTTAAAATATGCTCAAAGGGGCACCTGGGTGGCTCAGTCAGTTGAATGTCCAACTTCCGCTCAGGTCATGATCTCACAGTCCGTGGGCTTGAGCCTGGCATCCGGCTCTGTGCTGACAGCTCAGAGCCTGGAGCCTGCTTCGGATTCTGTGTCTCCCTCTCTCTCTGCCCCTCCCCTGCTCCAGCTTGTCCCTCTCTCAAAAATAAATAAATAAACATTTAAAAAAACTTAAAATATGCTCAAAGAAGTTTACAAAACAGGAATAGGCTACTACGAACTAGATGCAATGAGATAATTTTTAAAACAAATGTTAGAAATTAAAAATGAGGCAGTCTAAATAAAAACAAATCCAAAGGGCTAAAACCACTTTAGGGAAAGCTACTAAAAATTATAGCAAAACAACAACAAAATATAAATATGGGATACTGAAACAAAGTTAGAAATATACAGGAATAATCCAAGAGATCAAATCTACCTAATAGGTGTTTCAGGTGGGAAAGAAAAGGAAACATGGAAGGGAGAGAAATCAATGAAATACTAGAAAAGAAAATTTTCAGAGCTAGAAAAAGATACTGACTCAAGATTGACTGGATACTGCAAGACAATGGAGCAGTGTCCTCGATGTTCTAAAGAAATATGGTATTTTAGATCTTGAATTCTATACCCAGAAAAACTATCAGTGAAGAGTGAAGACAGATATTCTCATACATGAGTCATAAAGTTTACTGACCAAATACTCTTTATAAAAAAAAAAAAAAATTACTTGAGAATGTCCTTAAGTACATGAGAAAGGCATCCAGGAAATAAGTCATGGGTTCTAAAAAAGACGGAAGCTACTACAGAGAGCAACAAAAGAAATACCAGCTTGATATAAATTAGAACCAGCAGACAGAGGGTCTCAAAGAAAGTTTCTTTGAAGGAAATAAATTTTACCCAACAAATATTATGATTTAAGTGGGAGCTGAAAGATCCAAGTACCATGCTGACATGGTCCAGCTTCTTTTCTCAAAAAGAAAAAGATACAGTGATAAGCTCTAGTAAAAATGAAAACGCACAAGAAAGTCATGAAGAGGCAAAAGCGAAATGCACTAAATTATGGTGTTAATTTAAGCAATTTATGGCACGTTAAAAAAGAGAAAGAGAGAATCTCATTGGTCTTGACACTTGGAACATTCTCTTACGAAGCAACACAAATGTGATGATATAAGATTAATTTCCTCCGTGGATCTAATCACACTATTTGGTTCTGCAGTAAGTAATATTTACATATCATGATATTATAAATTGTATTTATCGACTTGAAACCTATAGACCAAGCACTTAACACATAATTGTAATTACAGAATGGAATTATCAATGCCAAAACCTTGATAACATACAAAAAAATAAAGCTGATGAAGGAGGGAAAGTGGTGCAGGGGAGAAAAAATGGAAAGTAGCATAGAGGTAGTAGTTTATTTCTGAATAATGATGAGTCAAGGGGTAGTGTCTAAAACAGACAGGGACCAAAAATAGAAGTTCCAGTAAGTTCTCACATTTCCTGAGAAGTAGATTTGGGGACATTCTGGGTTAGTGCAAGCATTGGGCTGCCAAGCATAGCTTTTTTACCCACTTATTTAAAGTTCAATATATATTTACAATTGTGACAGTAACAAGGTAGAACTATAATCCTGCTGAGCTCAGCCCAGGAGGTCCAATGGCAGAGCAAGACATATTATCCAGATTTGCAAAGTTATAGAAAAGGTTTTGTATTCATTCTAGAACTAGGTTACGGAACACTGGCAAACAAGAAATTATGAACCCTAATGTTAGATCCAGACGACATAACTTAAGTACATAATGTGTATCCGGCTAAGCATTATTCTTTGTTGCTGTCAACAGTGGGCACCTCAGTCCCAGTAACCTTCACCTGTTCCCCTCCACTGATCAGCTAATGTCCAGAGTTAGATAATAAGCATTTAATGCCCTTTACCGTCTGACAGCACCAACCCTTCCAAATTCATCTCCTACTACTCCCATTGTGAGCTAGAGGTAAAACTAAACCAAAGCAGCTGCGTCCAAAAGCATGGTCAACGAGAGGGCGCAGCAAAACAGGGTTTTTGTTTTTGTTTTTCAGTATTCTCTAGGGCTGGATTATGTTTTTTAAATCCCACTCCCTACTAAGAGAACCAGAACCTCTTAGAGAAATGTCTGATTCTGGGTTTAGGGTAGATAGGGTAAAATTATGAGTTTGGCGCATGATGTCATAACACATTTCTTTTCTCTTACGCCGAAAATCTTGCTCCTGGTCACAGGGACATTTCCTTTACCCTGTAATGTGTATTAGCTTTCCAGCAATACTTCTAACATGAAAATACTGAGTGGAGTCAATGCTATACATTCATAGAATACAGCTCGCCCTATCCCCACCATCTGAACGTGGAGTGTTCCAGTGAAAGCTCTTACGAGTTGAAATGTGTTCCCCTACCCCCACTCTCTGAAAGCTCACATTATGCCACTTTGCCTTTATGAAAAATCTACACAAGTACCTGTTTTTTGCTAACCAAAAGAAATCTGAAAAGGATTTCCACTTGTATGAAAAAAAACAAAACAAAACAAAACAAAAAAAAAAAAACGCCATTATGGTGTTAATGTCAGTCTTCCAGAAAAGCATGGTGGTGTAATGAGAACTTCCAGAAAGTGGGGGTACCTATATACGCCTTAGGCGGTCTCAGCCAGAAGACTGTGTTCAAATGTTCTCTGGGAGAACTCTTCCCTTTAATCTCACGTATAATTAGATTGATTTCTTTCACTTTATTTTCAACTGTAACATTTGCTTTTCCTCAATTTGATTCAGACATTTGTAAAACTCAAAAGTCAAACTATACAAATACAAAACTATGCAAATACAAAAAGATACACTCCAAGTAGCCTCGTTCCGCACCGCTCCCCTACCCTCCACTTCTCTTCTTTACCATTTTGTTTTAGGGGGGTTACTTCCTGGTTCATCCCTTCAGTGTTTCTTATTGAATAACTAGAATGCTACTATTCCACACTTTACTTTATTCACTTAATGACATACCATTGGAGATCAATCGATATCAATTCAAAGTTTTATTATGCTATAGATTTTGTGGCCAGAAATCTGGCACGGCTTAGCTGGATACCTCTGGCTCAGGGTCTCTCACAGGCTACACTTAAGGTATTGGGTGCCTCATCTGAAGGCTCAACTGGGGAATCCAAGTCCAAGTTCACTCATATGGTGTTGGATGGATTCAGCTCCTTGTGGATTGTTGGACTGAGGCTTCAGTGTCTCATGAGCTATTAGCTGGAGGCCTCCCTTGGTTCCTTCACATGGGCTTCTCCATAGAGCATCTTACAACATGGCAGCTGGCTTCGTCCGAGAAAGCAAACAAGAAAGCAAGAGAAATTACTAGAGAGAAAATGAAAATCACAGTCTTTTATAGCCTAATCATGGCATGATCTCCTTTCACTTTTCCTTAGAAGAAACTCATTGGTCCAGCCTACAGTTGAGCAGATAGGATGACACAAGGTCTGAACACCAGGAAAGGGGAATCTCTGGGACATCTGTCACAAGCCGCCTACCATCCTAGGCAAATTACTCCAGCTCTCTTTCCTTGCCCACACTGTGGGAATTATAATAGCAACATTGCAGTGTTATTGAGAAAAATTAAAATTTTCACACATAAATCAATGGGCTATAGTAAGAGCTCATTGTATGGTAGTCGTCACAATATTAACAATGTTGTCTGGCCAGATACAATTCTCCTATCCCTCTCCTCAGTCTTCACTCTTTGTGCCTCTGCTCCTTATAACCTAAATATCGTCACTTCTTTCTCTGTCTAATATAAACAACTTGCCTTAAGTGACCAGCGTGATTGGGCGATTTCTCAGATAAAATGTGTTTTTGCAGCTTGGGGTCTCCAGTTCAGCTTTATAAAATTAGCTGATTCTTCCTATGACTTCCTATTTGAATCCAGTACCTTCAAAGAAAAAGAAACCAAACTCACCAGCACCCTAAGAAAATGCTGATTTACAAACTGGAATGTTTTTTGTCTTCCTTATAAATCTAGGTGGAAATTGATCCATTATAAGCCTGCTAAACCGCTCATGGTTTTGCAAGATGTGTTATTACATTTCACAATTATGAGATATTCTAAGAGATTCTTGGCTGGGGTCTTTTTTTCTTGTTTGCTTGTTTTATTTTTTTTCCTTGTTTTTGTTATGGCAGTAAATTTTCCTGCCAAGTCTCAATAGTTTATAGAGTCAGGAGAAGCTCTTAAGAAATACACATCTAGGGGCGCCTGGGTGGCGCAGTCGGTTAAGCGTCCGACTTCAGCCAGGTCACGATCTCACCGTCCGTGAGTTTGAGCCCCGCATCAGGCTCTGGGCTGATGGCTCAGAGCCTGGAGACTGTTTCCGATTCTGTGTCTCCCTCTCTCTCTGCCCCTCCCCCGTTCATGCTCTGTCTCTCTCTGTCCCAAAAATAAATAAACGTTAAAAAAAAAAAAAAAAAAAAGAAATACACATCTAAAGAAATTCTTCCAGCCAAAGTTAAAGGAAACTACCACCACCCGTGTGAATCCGTTTTAATGCTTTTTGAAATATTTTGGTTATGAACCATATAGGACACTATCTCCATTCCAGCTATTTTTCTTGGTCTCCTATGAACCAAAGTATTGACTTGGGACTTAGGATAATCCATGCACATGACCTTTCCAAGCCCCAGTTAGTCATCCATAAAATGGGGCTCGTGGTCCTATCCTCATGACCTGTCACTTTGGTCCCCCTTGCAAAATACGCAGGGCCTGGGAGGAGCCCCCAGAGATCCTGCAGTGGAACGTGGGTGCTGTGTTTCTTTTAACTGTCGTCAGAGAGAGGCTCGTCAGAGAGAGGCTGATTTTGGAGGGAAAAAAAAAAAAATCAACTCAAGGGAGTAAGTATCAAATTAGGAACTAATAGACAGTCAGAATTGAATTCCTAATCCACGGGGGCATTGGGCAAAAAGGAAAAGTCCAGATGTAAAACCCACATGAAAGACAAGGAACAAAAAGAAAAAAGAAAAGAAAAAAGGGAAAGATAAGTTAGTTCTAAGAAGCTAGAATGGGCGGGAGCTGAAGCACTGGGCAGTGATTTTCTAGTTTCTTTAGCTCCATGGGGGCCTGCTGGAAACATTTAAAGGCAAATCCTTGGAACAGACACCTACCACCTGTGGCTATTGGAAAGATATATATTATTTAGATACCACTGGGTGGAAAAAAAAAAAAAAGCCTTAGAAGGAAACATCTTGACTAACAGCAAGGTGCAAAATTATTTCATTTTGCTCTGCACTTTTTGGAAACAATTGCCTTCAAGCGCCCACCACTTCGTGCCTTAAAGTCTCCATCACAGCTGTTAGAGAAATTCTTCATGTTCTCTGCTATGACACTGGGATTTTTGCAGCCATGAATGGACACAAAAAGATGTCAATCATATCCAGTAATGAAAAGTTCATTTCTCACTCCCTATTGTGAAGGCAGTGCCTTTGTGATACTCATTGTGTGAGGCTGTGTTCAAGCTCATTTGTGTTCACGTGCAGAATATCTATTTTATATTAAAGTTTAGACTGTAGTCACCCCAGATCATACCTAATGCATTCGAATTGTATCACCATTATCCTCCATTAGATCTGTGATGACAGAACAATATCTATGTCAGAAATAATAAAGAGATTAATGTGGAGTAACAGATCCTGATGTCACCTCCCTCTACATTTCAACATCAAATATTGCTGGCACTAAAAACCAGTCTCTGTCAGCCAGTGAGAACAGGGATTTTGGCAATAGAGAATCCACCGAGAGATAGGAGGGGAATTTCCCAAGTCATGTAGACAGCCGCTGAAGTGATAATTGAATAAAAGTGAAAGTCCTTCCTTTTTCTTCCCTTCTAGAAAAATCTACATTTATTCCCTTAACTTCACAGAACATACCCTCCTCGGGGGGTGGTGATATATGCCGAGGAGAGCTTATTTGAAGTGGTTCTTCAACAGCTGGATTTCTGAGTGGATGCAATAAAGACAGTTGAAGAGAAGGAAAGTCAGCACTGAACATGCTGGTCCCAGATTGTAAAGCAGCAGCCCCTCAGATGTAAGGGGCTGGAAATTACCCCCCAACTGCTCTGCTTCTCCTACCCATCCAGTGGGCCTGAATAGGGGAACCGAGTGGCGGAAGCAATTCGTCTATCCGCTCAACAGATACGTAGTGAGCAGTGGATTATCATTCCTTAATTCATAAGGCACTTTATCTCTGAAGACATTTCATCCTTCTTACAAAATGGGCGGGAACGAGGCTTATCATCCCCACCTTACAGGTGAGGAAACTAGGTCTCAGAAGGACTGTGCACTTCACGTAACTATTGAAGAATGACCGGAGACATATACACTCACGCTTTGGAGCTTCATTCCATGGTCGGTCACGGCCAGGGACGGATTTACAGTGAGAGGACAGGAGCGCGACTTCATTTCCAAAGCTCACTCTGGCTGTAGAACGGAGAAGGGTCTCAGGGAAGAAAGGCAAGAGGCATGACGACTGGCAGGCTGCCGTAGCCATCCAAACAGTGACCGTGGCCCGAACTAGCAAAAGAGAAGCAATTGCGGATGTGTTTCGGGAGGGCTTCGTGACGAGGCAGATGTTGGAAACCGGAAGTGAGGAAGCGGGAGCTGCCGAGAATGTGTTGGATCTGTCATTTGAACAAGGGGATGCCACTTTCTACGATGGGGAGCATGGAGGAGCAGGTGAGGAAAGGAAAGGGAGGATTTTATGCTCCGTGGTGCATAGTGTGAGAAAGCAGGTGGGGAAAGCTTATCAGAGGTGGGCACATGGTCCTGCAGCTCAGAGAGGCATCTTGCTTGGGGTGCGATTTTAGGGGCATCACGTATTCCAGGAGCAGACATCCTACGTGCCCGTAGCAAGAGAATTCCCAGGGAGCCACAGAAGTGGAAGTCAGACTGCAGAAAGTGGGGAGGGAAGAGATTGAAGATACAGTGTAGCTAACATTCTGGAAAAAAAAAAAAAATATGACCATGAAGAAATAGAAAAAGATAGAGCCATACATAATAAAGGAATGGGGTAGAGAGAGAATTGCTTTACTGTTTCAAGTGAAAAGACTTTGTTTAAATGTTGATAAGAAGGAAGCATCGGAGGGGGAGAGAGTCAAGGCACAGGAAATTCATTCAATGAACAAAGAGAGAGTGATGGAGCCCTCATCATGTGCTGGAGACCCAACAGTAAGCAATGATTACAAATCCCCACTTTACGGAAATTGCATTCTGGTAAGGAGATAATACATAAATGCACAAACACAGCATATTCATATCTATTAAGTATGAAATGGAACATAAAGCTATAATACTTAGAAGACTATGGCATTGACCCAGGAATAGACAATCGATGCCCAGTGACCGAGACTCTCCTCTTGACCAAACCCCTAGCCAGCCTCCTCTGAGCCCTTTCTCGATTAGGCCTCCACGGTGGCCTGTGAGGACCTGCATAAAACATAACATAGCTTCTAACAGTTCACGGCCACATCCTTAAGATGATCCTAGCCCTCCTCAAAGTGCCTGCCTCTTTTTCCCAGAACTTGTCTTTCACCCTTGAAGGCGGGGGGTAGGGGGGAGCCTAACTTCTAGGAGTTCCACTTAGCAAACCCGGACTGGCTGCATGGGGACAAAGCCCTCTTCCTGGTTTTTGTGTGTTTTCATTTCCCTGACTCTGCAGGGTCCTGCTTATGTCCCTCTGTATTCCCTAATTCTTCCTTTAGAAAGCCCAGTCACCTTGGTACAAGTCGAAGTTGAGGTAAGTTCATGCTGGACTCTTTCCCCTATTGCAATAGTGCATGACTGATAACAATCCGTTTTCAACACTTCAGTGTCCCGCTTTGTTTGACTTTGACTACAAAACAAGAATCTAAACTCTGAAAACATATGGAATTTAGTATAGGATAAAGTTGGCATTTTAAGTCAGTAGGGCACATTTAATGAGTGGTGTTGAGACAATTACATAATTTGGGGAAATAAGATGAAAAGTGGTCCTTTGGGAAGCGGGAGAAAACCTCCTTAAACAGGAAAAGGGACACCTCTTGTGTTTCCCTTGGAGAAGAGAAGGGTGGGTATTTACGCAAGGACATTTGAGTGGTGGGGGGGGGGGCAGGAAGATGGAGACATCCCACCTATTGACATCTCTCTTTTCCTTCTAAGATACGATGCAGTATCTTATGCCAAGAGTGAAGGAGTACTTGGAAAATTAGCGACCTGGAAGAGATCCGGAGAAAAGTGAAAAGGAAATACGATTCAGTTCAAGGCACGGCTGGGGACTGGTCATTTGGGGTAGTTGCAGAAGAATACGGAAGTGGAACCAGGCTGCAGAGTTTGCAGGGCAGATAGTGGGTAGGGTTCCGTGCAGTGAAAATGACCCCACAGCTCTGCGGACCACAAGCCAAACAAAGTTACGTGTCTCGTGTTTAGGGAAAAAGTAGGAAATACATTCCCTAGAGCTCTGGAGGAGCAGTGGAGACCCACTCTGGCACCATCGCTTCAGTACAATGTATTTGAAAACCAGGACAGTTTCCCTCAACAACCAAGATAAGCCTCCAACAGATCTGATCTTCCTCAATATGACTTTATAATCAGGATTATTCTCTACCAAACATACTCTCTCCACCTCTGTCACTTCAATGGCAGGCTTCACAGCCAAAAGAGGGGTATTAGTGGATGTTAGGGAATCAAGGAAGAGAACCAGGGCCTGAAAAAGAGGACATGTGGAACTGAGTCCGAGCTAAGGTTGGAACTGGAAGCTGGTGGTCATTGCAACTCAAGAATTCGGGGCCCAAAGCCAATTTTCTCATGATAGACAAGAAATCCAATAGGCGAAAAGACCTGAAGAATCGGGCATATAGAACTCCAAGTTGTATGGGAAGCAGGAAAATCAAAGAGGCTAATTTGTCTGGAATAAGACAAATAATCTAGAAAACGGTCTAGAGAACCAGGACAGGAATTAAGAGGGACCCCAGGCCGTAGACTGTCAGAGCTAGGGGTTGTCTACTTATTGCCCTCTGCGCCCAGAGCAAGAGTGGCGAACACTGGCTGGAGCTTCTGGTGTTGACTTTGCTAAGGAAGATATCCCTATTGCAGACACACCAGCCAGGTGGTAGATTATGAGTCACGGCGAGAAGAAAGAGCTGCATCCTCGCCAAACATGATAGGTTTGTTCCTGAGCGTGTTCAGGCTGCTATAACAAAATACTAGACTGGGTGGCTTATAAACAGCAAAAATTTATGTCTCACAGTTCTGAAGGCCGGGACATCCAAGATCAAGGCGCTGGTAGGTGTACCGTCTTTTGGTACCATCATTTGATGGTACCCAATACCATCCATCCCTTGGGGGGTTGGATTTCAACATATAAATTTGGGGAGATGTAAACAGTCAGCCTATGGCTAAGAGCTTTTAAGTCCTACTAACGGCAGAGGCATCATCTTTGTGATTCGGGGTGGGAAACATTTCTAGGAAACACCAACCTTTCAGTAACATCACTATAGCCTCCCCGAAGCCTAACCGTTGTAATTTATTAACCCTGGCAAATAACCGTATGGAGTGGAGGACAGGGGCGCTGCATTTCAGAGTGCCAATAAGCCGGTCGCTCCCCACCTTTCCAGCTTCCAGGCCAATGTTTCCCCTGTGGTTTCCTGATGTGCTGTGTTTATGTGAACCGGTCCAGCGCCTTCAAGAGTTCTATCCCACATTGTAGGTAAGGACTAAGACATCTAATAAAATCCTTGCCTCCCCACTCTGGTGCGCTATAAGGTTTTTCCAAGTTCTAATACCTGAGCCTCTTCGCCTCGCTGCTTCCGGTGCTTCCCCGGTTGTCTGTGCTTCTTTCCGTGTTTGTACTTGGGCCCCCCGCTTAGCTTAGATCCACTGTGCGCATGCGGTGTTTGGCTTTGCCCCAGCCACCAGATGGCACCGTGCTCTGCAGTCTCTGGGGATGTCCTGCTCCTCTTTGCGTCCGGCCCCAGCTCCTGGGTCCCCTAATTCCCCGCTTATGAAGGACAAGGATTCAGATAATATTCAGTCTCCTCCCCAACAGCAGCTTTACTTCCCCCCCCACCCACCCCCCCCCGCCTCCTCTGCCTGAACTGCTCACCAAGCAAGGTAGTCACCTTCTCACAGACATGGGTCCCGGGAGGACCATTTGATGTTATAGCAAGACATGTGAGCTCCTCATCCCCTAACTCGGCTTTCTTATGGAGCGATTGGCCAGCCTGCTGTCCTCCTGAAAGCGAGAAAAGGCAGAAGTCAGTAAGAAAGAAAAAGGAAAAGCGTTTCACATTCAGAACCACTTGGCACTCACAGCTAAACGTTGCTGTTCTCCCACTAGACAGAAACAACTCACAGAACACCAGCCTTAGACAAGCCTCCTCTGAGATCATGACAAAATGAGACAAAGCAAGGCATGTCTTCATTGGATCTGAGCAAGGACAAAACAAGGTCACCGTGCCACGCCCGATACACCCAACACGCCCATTGCTGGGCCAGAATGAGCGACTGCTACTTCTCTTCCAATCACACCTTTATCTTTGTTCTAGTTTCCCTCCTTAGAGATCAGATATAGCGAGAAACCCAATTACACAATTACCTCCACTTTTTGATACCATCAAAGCTCAGCTTTTTTAGATTCTCCCCCAAAACTCAACTAAGACCCAAATCCTATTATAGGTTCTTTCAAAAACCCTCTTAATTGGACGGTTCATGGTTCTCCAGGTCTGTGCCCTCCCTGGCTGCAAGGGGTCATCGACACAGCTTTCGTAACTGTAGGCTGCTGCTGGTGGCCTTTGGCAAAACTGACTCTAACTAACATGAAATGGCCCCACCTGTGTGCCAGGAGCTGTACGGGAGACAAGCACAATACAATTGTTTAAAATCCTTAATGGCAGCTCTGTGAGATGGGTTTTATCATCTTCGCAATACAGAGGAGGAAATTAAGACCCCACGTTCATGCAATTTGGAGGCAGTAGGGTCAGGGATAATTGAGCCATCTGTGAGCCTCCAAAGCTGCCATCTTGCCCTTAATTTGGAGCAGTGTCCTTTACGTGTTTTCCGTCACTTGGAAAAGGCGCCGTCAGGGGAACGGGCCTCACCTACCACCTCTGGGAGCAGAAAAAGCGAAAACCAAACAAGGGCTGGCCAGCCAGACAAAAAAGACAAGAGCAGACCTGGAATAGTATGATGGCAAAAACTAGGTACACTCTTCAGAGGCCAAGAGACACAGCTCCTGAGCCAAATGGCCCGAAAGGCCCCACGGATGCGAGAATAAAACAGAGCTACGGTCTTCTCTGGCAATTTGCAATATCTCAGTTACTAAAAACAGAAAACAAAGGGAGTAGAATGGATTGGCTCGTGATGAGCTCCTCTGAAGCAACAAAGGTACAACCACGGTGGCAAGTATTTTGAACAGTAAACAGAGGGGGGGAATCAATGCTCTTAGGGTAACGAGAGCAAAGGAAAGGCTGAGACGTAGAAAAAATAAAAAGGGCAAGGAAAAAAGCCATCATTATCGTCGGGTTATTGAACTAGCGCTCCTTGGGGAAGCGAGAGGCCGGATCCCGGGCAGAGTCGCGGCCTCACGGTGCATTGGTGGGAGTCGCCTCACGCTGGCAGGGGACCATCCTGGGTGAGCCTTGCTGGCATTTGTGCCTCTGGGGCGGAGCATCCTGCGGTCTGAATTTGCTCTCTCTTGGCGAAACGGATCTGTCCGCTCTTCTGAGCAGAGACAGAGAGGGAGAGAAGGCTGAGAAAGCTTAGTGCACGTCACGTCGCTCTTGAAAATCACATTTTTATGAGTGTAAATGAATCAGAAACATATGGATGAAATTTCCTGGCTTGATGTGAACAGCCTCATACCCCAAGCAGTGCCCTCGGAGAGGATGCTTGGAATGTCAGTGTTTGTGCCAGAATCCCGGGTGGAAAGGTCAGGGGAGGCACCCTCCCCCACCCCCGTACCCCATCCCTGAGGCACAGATCCCCGCAGCACGGCCTCCGTGAGGACCGCCCCAGACCCACAGAGACTTTCCTTTGCCAGACCACTTCCCATTCCCTAATGTGCTCGTTGCATGCCAATAATGAAGGTGGAGGGTGTGTGCTCGCACGTCTTTACTCCCCCGATAAATATCGTGGACAAAGAGCCCAGGGTGCGCAAAAAGCTGTAAAGTGACAAAGTCTATTTCTGTTTAAATGACGAAATCTTTCTACAGAGAAAGTAACTTCTTAAATCTCATGATACTAGCACTACAGAGCTGACAACTGCAGAAAAATTCGGCCACGTGGTTATGGCATAAAATTCACAGACGTGCACAAAGAGCATTCATTGAACGACCGTATAGCACGGAAGAGACACCAATCCCCCACATGTTGGAATCCGGCTCTGTGTTCAGCACCTACATTGTCAACCGGAGCAAGGAAACATAGCCAGGACCGTAGTGCATTCCTCAGACGTGGATTAAGAAGTCAGAAACCAAGATGACTGAGATGAAAACACACACAGATGCCTCTCTGTCAACACAGTGTCTGAAAAGCTGTATGGATATAACATGGGTGAATAAGCAAGCATGGGCTTTGATGCCAGCTGTGTAAGGACGGCACCCTGGCCTTGCTGTTTGCTAGCTGTTTGACATTGGACAAGGCCCTCGACCTCTCTGAGCGGTTTCCGTGCTATATGGCATGCCCTGAACATCAGACTCCAGGAAGTGATAGCCATCGTCCTAATGAAAACTTTCTCGTTTACAGTTTAAAATTGGACCTCCAGAACCACAGAGATTTTTGAGATGAATTATGGACATATTTCTTAAGCTTCACTGTAGGGCACAATCCATCCCAGATGATGGCTCCATTTTTCATCCCCCGTCCCTGCGCCCACGGCCTTAACTTGGCCACCAAACTGGCCAAGTCAAAGCAGTGAGTAGAAGATTCACTCTGGTTTCCCGCACAGCACCTGCCCACTTGAATTCCTCAGCCCTTGGCTTGTTGTCTGCATTTTGCTCTTACCGGCTGTGGCTGCCTGTGACCACGCCACCCTAAGCATGCCCTCTCGGCTGGCCCAAGTCCCACATCTCTGCCACTGTTTCTCAAGAGGTAACAAAGTTGGAAAACTTTCCCTCCTTACGCAACACTTCCTATGCTTCGGGCAGACTGTAGGGTGCTGGGCTTGACCGGCCTGAGCTTCCCTGCCCCACCTTTGTTTGCTTACCAAATAAACTCCAAATTCTTTGTCCTGCCACAGTCTCATCCCAGCATCCCTCACCAGCCCCTCCTAAGAGCCTTTCCACTCCAGCCAGACGGGTTTAGTCATCTTGCCCAACCGCACCCAGCTCATCCCCAGCCCCGCACCTTTCCTTGGACTATCTTCTCCAGCCCTAGCCTCTTTAGGATGTTTGACTACATTCCAGCATGCCTCGAAGACTTGATGACCCCTACCCGGACCCTCTTCTTCTCCCCCTCCACCAGCCCCTCCAGCCCTCACGGTCTTCCCTTCCCTTCCTCTGTTGTAGGGCATCCGCTTTCAAGGCCGGCGTGCGGCCCACTGTGCTCCTGCCACCCACTCCTGTGCAGGCTCTCTCTCCCTGCTCTGAGTGCGAGCCCCCTGAGAACCGGAGCTGTGCCTTCCTGTGCGGGCTCTGCCGTGAGCAATCGATCAGTCAGTATTTCATTATCATAAAGACAGCCTGGCGCGGTTGGAGGTTGACATGAAAGAGAATTTTGTTGATAGAAAAAGAAAATTGTGTTGTTCACGTAGTCCTGTAATACATAATCAGTTCTTCAGTTCTTGTCATTTTATTCTCTGTAGACGAGATGGCCCTTGCATTCTTGGAGACCCTGTCATGGAAGGAAAAACCGGAAGTGGGTCAGGGACACCTCCTGAGCCCTCACATGGGGCCTGGGCCCCGGTGGGAGGGGGGCCTGGTGGGGGCAGCCTGCGCAGAGCCCTTGCGTAACGTGCCTTCCATCCTGTATCCATGTGACATCATAGTATTAAGTCTGGTCCATCGCCTGCTTGGGATGGACAATAAACAATTCAAACGGAAAATACAAAGGTGAAATTCCTGCATTTTGCAGACCATTCCTACAAGATGACCTAAAGCTGGGGCTCAGTCAGTTAAGTGTCAGACTCTTGATCTCCGCTCAGGATATGATCTGCCAGTTGTGAGACAGAGGCCGGCATCCGGCTCTGCTCTGGGCATAGAGCCTGCCTGGGAGTCTCTCTCTCCTTCTCTCTCTCTCTCTCTGCCTCTCTCCCCTGCTCTCTCTCTCTCAAAAGATAAAAAATTACCAAGGAAGAATATGACCTAAAACAAGTCATTTATTCTCTCTATGGCTCAGTTTACCTTTGGAGGTGATAATTACACTTACCCCATGTAAGTGTTGTGAAGGTTACCCTTAAAAACTGTAATGCACCCCCACAATGGAATACTATTTAGCCCTAGAAAGGAAGGAAGGGCTGATACAGGCTACAGTATGAATGAACCTTCAAAACATTAGACTGAGTGAAAGAAGCCAGACACAAAGGCCGCATAGTATGTGATTCCTTTCATAGGAAATGTTCAAAATGAGCAACTCTATAGAGACCAAAAAACATCAGCAATTGTCAGGAGGCTAGGGAGATGGAACGGCGGGGAGTGTCAGCTAACGGGTATGGGTTCTTTTTGTGGTGATGAAATTGTGGAATCAGAGAATGATGGTTACACAACCTTGTGAATATACTAAAACCCCTGCATTATACACTCTTAAAGAGTAAATTTTGCAGTACGTGAATTATATCTCAATGTTTTTTTTATTTTAATTTTTTTTTAACCTTTATTTCTGAGACAGAGAGAGACAGAGCATGAATGGGGGAGGGTCAGAGAGAGGGAGACACAGAATCTGAAACAGGCTCCAGGCTCTGAGCTGCCAGCACAGAGCCTGACGCGGGGCTCGAACTCATGAACTGAGAGATCACGACCTGAGCCGAAGTCGGACGCTTAACCGACTGAGCCACCCAGGCGCCCCATATATCTCAATGTTTTTAAGGCACAAAAAAATAGTATGCCCAATCTGTTGGGGACAGAGCCTAGCAGACATAAAAACTACTGTAATTGGGGTGGGGATTATAGGACAGAGTAAGATAACAGAAAAACAATTAAATGTGGGATTACACCCAGGTTCGTCCACTCATCAGCTGTGCTGAGTGACCTTGAGCAAGTTATTCCATCCGTCTCAGATTCAGCTTTTGCAAAGTTGAGCTGGGCACAATAACACGGATCTCACTGTATCAGATAACAAACATAATAAAGCCATTTTGCACTCGGCAGGGTACAGATACCCAATAAGCCATGGACCTCTTCCTCTTTGTTTTTGATTCAATCTCATTCCTGAAATGCTTCTCAGAACATAGTTGGAGCTGGCCAAGAGTTCGGGTTCCATCCCCAGAACTATCTTTGAGAACCCAGCAGTGACGCTGGGTGGGGTCAGGCAAAGCGCTTCTGCAGGGAGCCCTGAAACAGAGTAAGCAGAGAGGCAAGTGAGAACTGAATCAGGAAGGGAAGCCCGAGGTCAGCACTGGGGATGCAAGTCGGCCAACTGAGTCTAGCAGTCTGAGACTCTGGGTCTGGCAACAGAGTTGAGTCAAAGGGTCAGCTCTGGGAGCTGAGACAAACTGGTCAGGGTAAAGGCCATGGAAAAGGCAATGGCCTTAGGGTCCAAGGCAAGGCCCGGCCTGCTTATTTAAAAGACACTCGACTAGATTGGACGTAAGACCTGTATCTGTTATCCTCAACTAGTCAGTAAATCATTCTCCCTGTCATAGCAGCCTATGAAAAGGGGAAGGAATGGAAAAGAGAGGGGGAAGGGGAGAGTGGGTTCTAGGGAACTGGACGTGATTAATCATCACCACCTCTCCCTGGACAATGCTGTTTAGTGTGCAGCAGCTGGGGGTGGGAAATCCTTTCTCGAAAATTCTTCGTTTCCCTTAGCCCACAGTCCAACAGTCCTGCCAAAATATTGCCACAGGATAAATTTAAGGACAACATGCAGTGATTTGTTAGACGCAAAATTTCTGAGATGGGAGACTTTTCGCTCAAGAGTTGAAATTGTTGCATTGACAAATGTCGGTGTCTGGGGCTGCTGGGGCTGCCTCGGGGGGGGGGGCTGGGGGAAGGGGGAGAATTTGATCCTCCGAAGAAATTCCTCCTGGCTGTCTCTTCATCTATTCTGTGATCAATACTAACACTGTCATGATACTTAAACTCTTCTTCCTTGTCGTCACCCATCTATGTATGAATTCATTACAAAAGCCAGATGCGGGACAAGAAAGGGTCCTCGAGACGAAACAAGGGCAGATTATTTTATCACCATCCCTAGAGAAGGTACCTGGTCAGCATAATAAATGACACCGGGCATCTTCGCCTACACACAGCGGGGCCGTGAAGTTTTTCATCCTTACTCTTATGCAGAGATAGATCCCTTTCCTTAAAGGCCATTGGATTCCCAGGCAGAGGTGTGCACGTATGTTTCAGCTTAAGGTCTGCATCTTCAGTGATGTCCAGGCTGCTTCTTGGGGACCTGGCCAACACCACTTGGTCGAGTTTGAGCTCACAACAGCCGACATTCTGTATTTCAACAATTCCTCCTTTCAGGAAAGCATACTGTATACCTCGAGGCAGAAGCTGAGGTCTGGAGCCCGCCGGGAATATGACTGTAAGAACGAGTTTTGAACACCTTCGGCTGCTATACTTCTTATTGGATGGGCTCAGCATCCTGATTTGCACCTTGGCCCCCACACACGTGCCCTGACACACATGCTCACTCGCACACATTCAGGTCCACACACGCACGTGCACATCCACGCGCGTACCTCCTGTGCATATGTGACTCACACACCCACACATACACGCACAAGTATTCTTGTGCACCCAAGGTCGAAAATATACCGCATACACACCCATACATTGTCCGTATGTGTGAGCGCATTCAAAAACCCCCATAGAAGTACATACGCACGAACACGTACACACACGAACACCCTTCAGGCATCTGGACGAGTGCAGGTCCTCATACCCATGACAAGGACTCTGGGACAATCAAATTATAGCCATAGTTATGGTCTTCCGGATAACCGCACCCACTATAGAAGTGACATTTTTTAGGAGACGTAATGAAAACAATTACAGTGTTTGCTGCACCCACAAGAAGTCTATAAATCACTGTGCTCGCTCCCCAGCAAGAGGAAGAAGCAAAGCATTGTTCAGACCACAACCGAAATGCGACCAGGTATTAATATTGGAAAGACTTTCCAGCGGAAACATCAAGGCTCCGATATGAACACACACCGGTAAATAAATAAGGGCTGGTTTGGCCACCAGCAACTTCTGAAGCCTTACTGAGATGGTTGGGGGACCTGAGGCTGGCATTCCCCTCTGTCAACCTACACACATTTCTGTGGCTTTCAGATAGACAGGCTTCCCAGGTTCCTTCCGACTTGGGGATATCATTTTTGCTGATGGCATTTTTAAGGGTCCAGACCATTTGCTTACACAAGAAATGCACTGGAAAGGAGCAACATCTTTTTGTTGTCGCTTTCCAGTTTGGCAAAACCACATCTTGGCAGTAGAAATTTTGGAGGCAGTTTGCCTAAGACCCCAAAGTAGATTTACAGAGAAAGGGATAAATTCTTTAACGGGGCTATCTTTCCTAAATAGTTGGCAGTGGGAATTGGGCTTTTCATAAGCTCAGCCCTAGCCAACATCCACCCTTTCCTCCCTCCCCTAGCTGCAAGGCACCTCCCACCTCCCCGCCGCCCATCTCAAACCCTAATAAACAAATCCCTCTCTTACACCAACCGCCTCAGAGAAGCGTGAAGCAAGTTGTTCACGAGTTGGGTTCACAGACACTCTCTCAGGGCCACAGTGGTGTGCTGAAAGAAATGGAAATGTGGTGGCCCAAGAAACGGGAGTGGAAGGAGATTAGGGGTGGGTTGAAATGTGGGGGTGGGGAAAAGTTGGGTAAAAACTTTGAGTCTGAGAAGTCAGAGCCCAGGGTGCTGCCTGGAATTCCAAACCGGGGAAAGAGATCTCAGCTGCTTTCATATGGAAATTGGCCTGGAAGCCGACTTTGTCTCTGGGTGGAACTGAAGCCAAGACCAAGTTCAGTGAACCTAACACACCGTTCAATCAACCATTGAAACCCAGGAGAAGAGAAGGCAGGAAAGGGAGGGCAGAGGGTCATAGAGGCTCGCCTTTCATTTGGACTTGGTTATCGAGGTGGCAGTAAGGAGGAATTAAACACTGGAAAGAATTGGAAGGGAAAATCCCGTCGATCTGGACGATGCGATCAGCCTGGCTTTAAATGAAAGAAAAGAGGAGAGATGGAAACAGAAGGAAACAAGCAAGCAAGGCAAGAGAAGAAAGAAAAGGAAGGAAGGAAGGGAGGGAGGAAGGGAGGAAGGGGAAGAGCAAGAAAGAAGAAGAAAGAAAAAGAAAGGTAAACAATGATAATCATTCAAAGCACATTCTGAAACTGACAAAGTAATTGCAATTACATCTGATGGGTGTAACAGAAAAAAGGAAGGAACTTGAACTTTCCTGCACTCTGCCAAGATTCCCCCCACCTTCCACCTGGGATAAAGGCTTTCAGAGATGTGAAGATCCTTACAGCAGACAGACACAAGGTGGACTTCTCAAGGTTTACTTTTGGACTTGTTATTAGTTTGTTTTGTTTTTATTGCGTCTTCAAAGGAGAGTTGAAGAAGCATCTACTCTTTGCAAAAAATAAGCTAATAGCGTGGCTTCCTAGATACTTTTTTGGGGACTAGTTTCCTGTCTTTTGTCCTTGATTTATTATCGCCTTTATTTGTTCTCCCCCATTTGGTTCATTTGATTCTTATTTTAAAAGAACAGCTCCAAAGACCCTTCTATTTTCATGGAAATTGCTCAGTAGTAACAATTTCAGATAGCTTCCAGAAGAATAATCATCATGCTGGCTGCTTCACCCAAGATGCTTTGCAGCATTCACATAACAATTTACTAATTAATGACAAATTAAATGGAATTTGGTAAGAAGAATCGGAGGTTAGAGTACTGGTGTACGTTGTGTATAAAAAGGTATGCAAATATCTTCAGCCCATTTGTGGTTCATCAGTGGGAAATAATAGCTATTCTACTTGAAAATTTCAAATGCAGGAGGGATGCTGCATGGAGGCAGAATTTGGAAATTATTCATCATTTTAATTTTTTAACAGTTTCCCAGATGAGAAACTGTTCCTTCATTTTAGAGGCACAATGAACTTAGACTTTTTGTTTCCATAACTTAAAACCATACAAATTTGGCTATACTTGGCGGCTATATTAATTACATATTAGGAGGCAAGAAGCAGTTTGGGGAGATCAGCCACTGAAGTTTTCATCTTTCAGGGCAGAATAAAAGACACCGGCCCTGTCCTTCTGAAGCAGGCATTGGCAAACCGCAGCCTGCAGACCAAATCCAGTTTGCCTGTTTTCGTAAATAAAGATGAATCTGGAAACAGCCACACTCCTTCATCTACATACTGTCTCTGCCTGCTTTCACACTCCCAAGGCAGAGTCCCAACAAGGGTCTTGTGGCCTGCAAAGCTGACAAGATTTATAGTTGGGTCCTTTAAATTTGCCAACCCCTGTCCTAGAGGGTAGATCTGGAGAGACAACACTCCCCATAAAGAAAGAAGAATGGTTTCAACTGAAAAACACGGTAAAATTATTTTAAGGTGTACCACTGCTATTTGAAGACCACAATCTAGCTGTCATGAAAACTTGCCAAAATGTTCTTTCTTGTTCAATGTACATTTAGGGAAGTGCTTTCTGTAGCTAGTTTTTCTTTAGCTCGAGGAGCAGGTGACTCACCTCGGGGAAACCCTGGTTATTTCTAATAAGGAAAGGATTCGCAATGAGTGAAACGTGTCTCCCCTTCCGTGGGAGTTCTGGACAAATGCAGATGGTTTCCCACATCAATAGGGTGATAGCTGTGGACACCTGTCAATTACTTTGTTTTTACTGCTTCTGATTTTGATTGTGAGACAAGATATCTTTCCTGTCTTTATTTTTCATCTTCAATTGATCTTATATTCAAAATATCAATGTCTAAAAGGTATTTGGGGCCATGAAAATTTCTTAATCCTTTTCATATGTTCCCTCTGAGATAGAGGGTACGACAATCAGACAGCAGTTCGACTCCTAAACATTCCATTTGCATTGATGGGGGCTGAGACAAAGCCAAAGACAGAGTAACCTTCACATGCCCACAACTTAGGTGGGCATAAACTAACGACATGGCCAAACTTCAGCTTAAAACAAAGTTTAAATAAACTTGACTATTATTTTTCCCCATCAGTAGATTATGTCTCTGCTCACTGCCTGCTCTCGCACAGTCTCGGCCCCTTCCTGCCCAGAGCCTACAATCTCTAAAATGCATCCATGCGGATTGTAGACCTGACATTTTTAAAAACATTTTTTTAATGTTTTAATTATTCTTGAGAGAGAGAGAGAGAGAGGCACAGAGCATGAGCGAGCGAGGGGCAGAGCGAGAGAGGGACACAGTATCCAAAACTGACTCCAGGCTCTGAGCTGTCAGCACAGAGCCCGACGCAGGGCTCGAACTCACGAGCCCTGAGATCATGACCTGAGCCGAAGTCGGTCATTCAACTGACTGAGCCACCCAGGTGCCCCATAGACCTGATGTTTTAGAAGGGGCATTGGACTGGGCACTTGCAATTTGACGGACTGTGCAAGCAAGTGATGTGACCTAACCACACCATGTCAGAGAAGGAAACTACATTAATTCAGAGCATCCAGACTTGATGCCTTGTATCACCTCTCAATCGTGATTTCAACAAATAGTACTGAACACCTATCATACCGGGAAAAAATAAACATAGCCCTGCCTTCAGGGAGCTTCCCATCACATGAATGTATTGTGAGAACGGAATGAAGAAGAGTGATTAAAACAAGTACACACACACACACACACATACACACGCATGCACACACAAACATATAACCAATCAGGACAAGTGCAATGAATAGGCATTAATAGGGGAGTTCTACATTAGACAGGAGGCTTCCCCGAGAGAGTGGCATTAAAGGCAAATCTTGAAGGATGAGCCAGCTAGAAAAACAGTGGTGGGGGGCAGGGGGAGCATTCCAAACAGGTCATGTAGCACGTGTAAAGGTACTGAGACTGCAAAAAGTTTTGTACCCTAGAGTAACTAAAGTAAGACCTGCACCTGTGGCAGACATTACTAATCGATCACAGCCCTCTTTCCTGTTGAAAACAGACAAAACTTCAAAATTCTCAGCCTAGCACTCCAGGCAGCCACTGCCAATCAATTGGAGTTGGAGAACGATGAAACTGATTGGCCATTCCCAGACCGCATGGTTCCAGAAGGTCCTCCAGCCCTGGAATCTTCCGGTACAATGACTCTTACTTTATTCAGTATTTGAATACCAACTCTTGCTCTGAACATCCTCCATTTGCCTGTTTTCTTCCAACTTTATCGAATTCTTAGAGATAATGAGCCTTGTCTCTCATCCCATTCCATTTCATTCCTACAGGCAAAGCCCCTTTCCACACCTATATTCTAAAGGCTCTGCAAATGCCTTCCCCTAGTGGGATTGTGCCCACGCAGATCCATTATCCATCACTATGTAACCAATCACATCAAAACCAAGGGACTTAACACAAATGACCTTTCCCCACGGTTCTGTGGGTTGGTTGGTCTGTCCTTGCCTCCATAGCAACATTCAGAAGGGGGCTGGGTTCAGCCCATGGCAGTTGGGAGAGCAGAGATGAAGGGGCCATTCCCTCTAAATGGCCACTCACCCCGGCTTCTTCCCAGCAGGGCAGTCTTGAAGCAGAGTCACAAGGCCAGCTCCAGGAACCCCCTTGTGTCTCTGCCTTTGTGTGCTGTTGGTCAAAGCGAGTTCACAAGGCCAGTCGATATTCCAGTTCCCTCCTTGGTTATGGGACAGGCATCAAAGACACATTGTAAAGGGGTATGGGAAAGGGGAGAATTGAGGGCCATTAAATCCAGCCCAACAAAACTTTATTTCAAAATTGTTGAGGCAGCCGAACAAACAGCGAGGCAGCCTAACCCATAGCCCACTGTTCTTTCTATTCAATACTCCTGGGCCTTAAGGTATTACTTGCCTATTGGTAATTGGGAGGCCTAAGGAAATCATAATAAATTCCTAAAAGCATGGCTGGCCCTGAGCCTGATAGAGCTAAAGACAAACAAAAAACTTTCAATTTGGGATTTATGGCTATGTAACAGCATACCATTGATATAGAAGTTCCTGATAGCTTAGCTCCCAGAGAGTGAGAGAGATCACTCACTTCTGAAACACCAGGTACTTTTTCTTTATGACTTAGCTGCTATCACTTTCTACCTTGTAAAGATGGTATTGATTTTTGCAGATGTCATAGTGGAAAGAGCTTGGACTCAGAGCAGACAGGCAGAGTAGGATCCCACATGCACCTCATACTAGCTGAAGAGCCCACAGTAAACCTTCAGGCCTCAGTTTCCTCATCTGCTCAATGAGCAAACAGTAACTTGCAAGGTTGTTGCTTTCAAAATATTAATGGCAATGACTACAAAGATCATAGTGAGCTTGCTGACATACAGTAGGTACTCAATAAATGTTAGCTACCATTGTTACTATTTTTTAATGTTTATTTATTTTGAGAAAGAGAGAGAGAGAGAGAGAGAGAGAAAGTGTGAGCAGAAGAGGGGCAGAGAGAGAGGGGAACAGGGGATCCAAAGTGGGCTCTGTGCTGACAGCAGAGGGCCTGATGCGGGGCCTGAACCCATGACCCATGAGATCATAATCTGAGCCAAAGTCAGACGCTTAACTGACTGAGCCACCCAGATGCCCCTACCATTTTTATTATTAACTACATTTGGTCAGGGAAGGCTTCCAGTAAGAGGCAGGCTTGGGATGAGATTTAAAGGATGAGTAGAATTTGGGTGTTAGGGAGCAACCTGATAAAGAAAGTGGCAAAGAAATACTCAATGTGATTCATTTAGGTAAAAATACCTGGCCCAACATGGCTAAGTGGTTTCGCCCTTCAATTCACCCTCTCTCCATAGGTTTAGTAATAAAATAAGGAAGAAAGCTGGAGGCCAGGTATATAAGGATTTTGAAAGCCCGGACAAGGATCCTGGGTTTTTCCTGAGAGACGATGGGGACTCATGGAAGGAGAGAGTGACAAAATGACAAACGGAAGAAGACCAGAAGGTTAGTCCAGCGGCCATGGCATAGTGCTAGACTAAAGTAAGACCAAAGAGAAGATAATCACCTGGGAGAGGAGATGATACAAGGGGGTAAAGTACACTTGATCGTATCGTCCAAATTAATGCTTCTCCTCTCTTTGACTGAGGAGTTGGGTGGTTTAGAAACATGTCTGCAAATTCTTTGGCACTCTTCCTATGGAAGGACAGAGTTTCTGTCCACTTCCTTGATTATGGATCAACCTCAGTGACTAACCTGTAGTTAACAGAATGCAGCAACAGTGACAGTGCAGGGCTTCAAAGCCAGTTCTTCAAGGACAGTACGGCTTCCACATGGTTCTCGTTCTCTCAGGACATTCGCCCTTGGAACCCAACCCCCAGGCCATGAGGAATCTAAGCAGCCCTGTGGGAAGGCCGTGTGTTCTAGCCCCAGCCCGGGCTGAAGTCCCAGCTGCCAAGTAGCATCATCCTCCCGACATGCAGATGAGAGTGCCTCCAGGTGACCCCAGCCCCAGCCTTTGAGGTTCCCCACCTGAGGGCAAGCAAAATGGAGATGAGCCGTCCTTTCTGAGTGCGACCCAAATTCTGACTCGTGAGCAAAATAAGTGTCGTTGATACTTTAAGCTGCTAAGTTTTGGGGTATTTTGTTACACAGCAGTAGATAACTGGAGCGGGCTGGTGTATGTGCTCTCCGGGTGTCACATGCACACTCATTCTCTCATCCGTTCGGGTCAATTATCCAGAAATGATGGTATTTTCTCTGGAACATTCCCTATCACAATACCTTCTCCATGTCCTTCCTGGCATTTATCACAATTTGCAATTACATTCTTATTTCCTCGTTTGCTTGTTTTCTTTACCTCTCCCTATAGAATTGGAGCCCCCTGGGTACCCTGATCTTGTCTTTCTTGCTGCGGCTGTATCTCATCACCTAGCTCAGTGCCTGGAACACGGTGCGTGTGCTATAAATATCTGTAGAATAATGAATGAGCAACACCATGAAACTTGGATATATTCAGTTGCATTACACAGGAGCCACTTACAGAAGACATGTGCCAAAGTTTTACGAAAAAAGTATGCAACTTAAAATTTTTAACTGAAGAAATGGTTGGCATTAATGTGTTTTCTGTCATAAACTGGTGACAGGCAGCCTGTGACCCACTGCCACCGCGTACATCTCCCCCAGCTCACAGAAGAGCGGTCACCTTAGGAGCTTCCTCTGAGAAAAACGACTCAGGAACTCTCTCAAGATACACAGCCTTGCAGTGAAGAGGGCAGGGTGCAAATTCAGGTGCGACTCCAGGCTTGCACCATGCAGGGCTAGCCAGGTTCAAGTACACCTAAAAGGCCTGAGGGAATCCATTTTTACCCATTCATAGGCAATTCATCAGCATATGTAGAGATAGAGGGTAAGAGTATAATACTGTTTCTTCCTCCATTCTTTTAGTCGGTCGACAAACCCTCACTGAGCACATACTGGTATCTACACTGCAGAGGCCAGGACCTGGGAAAACAAACAGAAGCAGCTCCTGCCCTCAGGGAGGCCCTTGCCCAGCGACGGAGGGAAGTGGAGGGACATGGACACAGACACGGGGAGATAAAAGGCAAAGTGGCCGACGTATGCCCGTCCTGGGGAGAAGACTGAGGCATACACAGAGGATGGTCTGGTCCCATCTGAGGCCTTCGTGATAAATCTGTCTCTCCCCATTTTAATTTTTTTTTTAATGTTTATTTATTTGGGGGAGAGAGAGAAAGACAGAGAGAGAGAGAGAGAGAGACAGAGAGAGAGTGAGCGAGTAGGGGAGGGGCAGAGAGAGAGGGAGACTCAGAATCCGAAGCAGGCTCCAGGCTCCGAGCTGTCAGCACAGAGCCCCACGTGGGGCTCGAACTCATGAACCGCGAGATCATGACCTGATGATTAACCGATCCCGACCGAGCCCTCGAGGCGCCCCAGCCTCTCCGCATTTTAGCCCGCTTTCCCCTGACGTTACTTCTCTGTCAGCCCTCCCAGGGCACCCCGTCTCTTCAGCCCCCAGGCCTCCTGGTGGACCCGGCCCGCCCCGTGAGCACACTTGTCCTCCGATGTGGCAAACCCAGAGCTGTGGGGCAGCCCACCAATGAGATGGCTGAAATCAATTTTAATTGGGTCCCCTGACAGGATAAAATGTTTTTGTTGTAATATCGTCCCGATAAAAGGTATTGTAATATTTAAAATGTAGTATTGATCCTTCTGCAAGGACCATAAATCCTTGCAGATTTGAGAGCCTGACCGCAGAGGATGGGCTGGCTGCCTGGGGATTGTGAGAAATGCATTGCCCTTGGACTCTGGCATCACCCGCAAGAGGGGAGGGAGGCCGAGCTGGGCCGGCCCTGGTGTTCCTCCCACATCAAAGCGGAGATGCTGTGATCCCTGAGCTGACATAGGAGAACTTGAGAGAAACTGTTTAAACACGGGAATCAAAATATGAAACTAAATCACCTGCTCGTGTTTTATTAGGCCTTGTTCTGAATCAATACAAGACCCAGGGCCCATGATTCCTCGTGCTGAAAGGGAATCCTTTTTCATCCTAAAACTGAATCAGGCTGCTTAAGTAAAACAGATGTTACTGTTGACTGCCTTTCTTCCCAGCCTGTGCCCGCTTTTTTTTCAGTCTCCCCCAACCCCAGCCTCGCTCTCCCCTTACACTGCAGAGGCGGGAACCCCTCACGTTGTCCCCGAAATCCAAGTCGGGGGCTGGAAAAATCCAAAGCCCTGACAGCTCTCCATCCTCAGCCCCGAAAAGTTTTCTTTGCTGTTTACCGGAGAGGGAGACCGAGCTGGGAGGGGGAAGGCAAGTCTGTTAGCAGAGAATTTGAAGATACAGCGGCGGAGGTAAAAGGCAGAGAAGATTTTCATTTCCTGTGTTACGGGGTGCAAATAATATCAGTCTGAAAAACCTGGCAGGGAGATCGGAGATAGGAGTTTTTACATTGATAAGTATTTGTTCATTTCCTGACAACAAAAAAATATAAATCTCTTCAGAAATTAAATGCCCCGGCTTGTTGGAGCACTTTTGTGGCGCTCCGTGCAAGGCTGGCTCCCTTTCTCGGGGCCGCCGCGGGCCGGATAATCACGGCATCAGCCATTATCCTTGTATCACGCGGGCGGCGGCAGCCAGGCCCCATTCCCCCACTTTTGTGTCACTTATTTTCTCCGAGGGCCCGATTTGCATTTTAATGGAAGTAGTTTATAGACTTCTCCGCTGCCTTCAGAGTGCCACAAGTGGCATCATTAAGTGAGCTAAGCCGGATTAATGCTGATAGTAAAGTCAGATAATACAATAACAGAGGCCTCCAGTCCATTTGCATTAGGTGAGGAGCGCGGGGCTGCCTGGTGCCTGGTGATAATTTGTAAGCCCGATATGTTGTACTTGAGAGGATAAGATTAAATTTAGTGGGTTTAACTGTCATCCCAGTAAGTCAATTACTTCATCTTTTCAGCCTTTGAATTTCTTTTATAAATAAAATAAATGGAATATTGAGCTGCTCCGCAGCCATTTCGAGCTCCCATGAAGAAGAATTACACAGGCCGGACCAAAAAAATAAAAGGCTTCGGATTCAGCTCCATAAACAAAATAGAAACTCCATTCAGGTGCCAGCATGGCAGAGGCCCCGAAATATTGTCCATCTCTCATATCACAAGCATGACAGATTCCATTGTGACTTTAGTTTCTCCATAATAGGAAATATTTATGTTGTGCCTGGGCCTTTTCTATTCCTATCCCTCCCATTGTGGGCAGCAACACTGTACCACAGAGGCCAGCGCCCCTCCACTCCCTCCCTCCCCTGCCTCCAGTTGCCCAGCGCTAAATATTTAGTGTCGGGGGCGGATATTAAGAACGCCTCATGACCCGACCGCCAGAAAGGGGATGCATCAGATTTCCAGCAGGTCCCAGATAAACAGAGAAGGGCAAATCCTCTCACGCCCTCTCCCTCTCCCCAGCCCTGGGTTGTTGCCACCGCAGATGACATCTCTGGGTGGACAGTTTTCGCTATCTAGCATCAGCGACTGGGATCGTGATACGAGAACCCAACACGGCGACGTCTTTATCTGTTCCAAGCGGGGGTGGGGGAGCAATCAAGGAAAGGAAAGAAAGTCAAGCAGCTAAACCCACCCGCCAATGCGGGTCGTGTCTTAGGAGACCCCAATTCTGCTATTTTTTTTCCACCGACGGATGAGCAAACGTTTTTGAAAAATGGGTCCACTGTGTGACTGGTATTCTTAATCATGGATGGATGGATGATGCGTGAGGGACAGACAGACAAAGGGCAAACCCTATAAGACCGGTGGCTAAATAGTACAGCACAAGGTATAGATGACCCTCCCCTAGCGAGAATCAGGAGTCTGGCCGGCCAAAAGGTCTTGATTGTGCACGCCTCCTGCCCTGATCCGTTCTGGGCGCTACAGAGCGAAAGGCACGGAAGACTGTCTCGAGAGGATTAGTCACGTACACTTTGGAGAGAGATGGGAAATGTTCAAGCAATCAGCCTTTAATATATTAAAGGAATCCACGGTGGCCCATTGGTAAGAACGAGGGGCTGGCTGACTCTCGGGTTCCTGCCCATCCTCCCATCCCTGCTCCCACTCCTCTTCCCCGGAGATGCTCTCCTCCGATCATACCTCAACATTCCCTGCATTGGCACAGGCTCGGCCTCCTTGTCGGAATGTCCTCCTCTTCATTCTCAACCTGGCTAAATCCTAGCCTGCTTCAAGACCCCAGCCATGCATTTCTTCCTCTGTGAGCCTTACCCATATCCACCCAAGCAGATGAAGACCCTTTCTCTGAGCACACCCGGATAACGGCACTGTGTGTACCGTGCGGCAAACGTTTACTGACATGCCGCCTCCCTGACCAAGCAACGAGTTCCTTGCGAAAATGACTCTGCGTCACCCTCATGCTTCAGCTTCCTCATTGTCTCGCCCATCAGGTGCTGAGTGCGGTGTGAAGTGTCCTGAGTGCTAGGGACAGGAAGGTGAACAGGACCTAAGCCTTGCCCTTATGAATTCAAAGAGAGAAGAGGGGGGAGAAAACAAGGAAAGGAAAGAAAATCAAGCGGTTAATCCCTTACAAGAGGCACACGCCAATGCAAATCAGAGCTGAGTGCAGGAGGTGAAACAGACCTATAAGCAATTACAATACAATGAGTGGATATCTATTTCCCTGGTGTTCAGCGCAATACTTCATCTGCAAGAGATGCTAAGCAAACGTTGGTTAAATGAATAAAGTTGCGAATGAGATGTGGGGATTTCGCCTGGGAGATTCTGAAAATTCTTTGGGGTTTACAGTAGGCTACTGGCACATCTTTCTCTGTACCTTTCCCAATCTCCAACACTCCCCGTTTTCACGATCACTGTCAAGTATTTCAGCAGACGAGCTAGGGTAACCACTCCAGAAGGGGCCACGAGGCTCGAGAAGGTAAAGCTGAAAACCATCTCAGGTGAAATAGAGCTGTTCACATACTTCCTGAGAGTTCTCTGGCCCCGTGGAGGTTTAGATGCAACACTCGTGTCTAAGTGCAACACTCACCCAAACAGACATCTCCCAGAAAGACATCAGTTCACACTTGGAATGATTTCTGACTTCTTACTATGTGGCAGGCGCTACGTTAGTTAAGTACTTTAGAGGAATATAAAAGTGAATCATATTCTATCTTTAATCAGCTCGAAATTCTATTTCATTTGGGTGGTGTGGAGTGGCAGACAAGCACGTGGTTTGTCACAAGGAGTTGTGAATACAAAACAGCCTGCCTCCTGTCTTCTGATTCATGCTTTTAGCCAACTGTCAAAAATCTGCAAATAAACTACTATCAACAGTAACGACAGCTGCTATTTGTATGCATTTTACATTTGTAAAATTTTAAAAATACTTTATATATCCTTTATATCCTACGTTAGGTGCCAAGTGTACCTTGCCCCACCCCCTGCCCCTAGAAAACCGCCCGTGGCTGATAGAGTTTCCCATTGGGAAGCCTTTGCCAAGACAAAAAAGTAGATGTGTGCGTGTGTGTGTGTGTGTGTGTGCGTGTGCATGCACGTGCACATGTGCATGTGTCTTTCTGTGACTTCGTTCCAAAACCAAAGATATAAATGACTTTTAGATTGCCCCTTGTTTTGTATTATCCACACCTCTGCCCTTCAGTAGTGCAGATAATCGAGAGTTCGCTGTACTGTGATTAATTATTTGGCCGGGGCTGAGAGCCAAGAGTCACCAAAGTGCTGGGAGTTTCAGGTACAGACTCTGCCTTTTCTTTACACTTTAAAAGAGATGAGGATTTTATTTGTTTACTTGTTTCCCTTTTATCTGGTATTGATGGAGTACCCAATCTGAGCCAGGCACACCACTCAGCAATTTTATACACATTGTCTCAGTCAATCCCTACGGCAGCCCTGTGTGCTGGGTACTATTATTATCCCCATTTCAGAGCTGGGAAAACAAAGAGTAAGAGGATGCTGGTGACTTTCTCAAGGCCACACAGTGAGTGAGGGCTAGAGCCAGGCTGTCTGCAAATATTTTGTCAAATATGAATAATGACTTAGTAACTTCAATGTCTTGTCTAAGAACCATAGATGCTAAGCCATACTTCTGGTTTAGCCTAATTCTTCTTCTTCTTTTTTTTTTTTTTTTAAGTTTATTTATTTATTTTGAGAGATAAAGTGCGAACAGGCGAGGGACAGAGAGAGAGGGAGGGAGAGAGAGGATCCCAAGCAAGTTTCACGCTGTCAGTGCAGAGCCCAACACAGGCCCAATCTCATGAACCATGAGATCATGACCTGAGCTGAAATCAAGAGTCAGAAGCTTAACCGATTGAGCCACCCAGGTGTCCCTAGCCTAAGTGTTCTAGTACTTTCCCTTTAATGTTTTTATGATGAAATCCTATAAGGTTCCAGGTAAAGCTTTCCTGAGCCCATGCACAGCCCAAGAGCATAAGTTCTGATTTTCCAGAGCCAAGCTTAAGGCATAAAGTTGACTTAGGGGTTGCACCTGAGGCTTGGGACCCGGGCAGCTTAGGTGACGGCAACATATCGCATTGAAGTTTCCTTTCATAGGTGGTTTTCCCTTCAAGTAAAGGGAAAGAGGAGGCACCCCGAAGTATGTAATAGGTGCCAAGATGCTGTATGCAGATGGCCTCGTTAATCATGGCACCCCCGAAAGTGTTAGCACTATTATTCTCCGCACACAGAGGAGCCAGGGGCACAGCAAAATAAAGTGAGCACAAAGTCACACAGCTCCAAGCCTTCTCTGCTTGGCCGCCAAGTTCATATTCTTCCCAGCCCTTTTGAAAGTTAAACTCGCAGACCGGAAGACTACACCATAAACACCACAATGTCAGAGCCAGCGATAAGATTTTAGCCTGTATCTATGCGGTATAATACGCACTGGTCACGTTTGTTTCAGGCTATTATCCCTGAGAATAATGGTTAATTTCCCTCTTTGCATGTGAATCATTCTCTTAGTCAAAACAAACAAATAAACCAGTGCATCGTTTACTCCAGACCTAAATGTTGCTCCCTTCTTATCTCCCACCTCCATTATTTCATTTTTTGGGGGGGTCTTGAAACCCCATTCCTGTTTATAGCATTTCCAGCTGCGGTCTTAAGACTATCCCATTGTTATTGTTTTCCAGCGAGGTATCTCCAGTTTCTCGATAGAAATTATTTCTTCAGTGATCTTTGATAACCAGTTCCTGGGTCTCCCTGCCCGCCCACAAGTTGGCCTACATCCCTACCTTACAATCTTCCTATTATAGCTCTCTTTCTTTTTCCCTACAGCGAATGGGAAGTACTTTTTCCCTACAGCGAACAGGAAATACTCGGTCAGCACATCCCAGATCATACAGTCCTTCATGGTTTCGAAAAGCTCACTCACTTATGTTTTACTAATTTATTTTTACATTTTAGCCAAAAAAGAATGTGCCAAAGGAAAACAGACTTCAAATAGAATTCATCCTTTCGAAGCACAGTTCCATAGCCAATTTGACTTCCAGTTGTTTTATTATTCCAATTAATCTCTTTAAACCTCTCTAAAGAGTTGGCATTTACATTTTTCATTTCCATCGTTACGAATATTCTCCTAATAATAATATTTCCTAATGCCGACGCTATTTCTGGGTTTGATTCTGCGATACGCAAGCACTAATCAGCAACCTGAGCCTGAGTGTTCTTACAGATATCAGTGTCCTATTTTCTCTAAAATTAGCAATGTCACGCAAGCTTTCAGACGCTGTAATTACAACCGCAACAGAGCAGAAAAGCTCCCAACAGCCACCCAGGCTCCAACGGCTCCAGAATCAGCCCACCTCATCTGGAAATTCAAGTGTTTCTTTCTCCCTGTCACCTCTGGCTTTCAAACTTTCTCCCTTCTGCCTGAGCCCCTGCTCTAATCCCCGGAGACTATCCGGGTTTTGTTTCCAAGCTTGTCCCTCAATGCCGGTGGGTGTTAGCATCTGGACTGACCCTGGGTCTCTATCTGAGACCCCAGGTCACAAGATGCTCAGCTCTTGAATGCATTGGCTGGACAAAGGACAGACGAAGTCCCGTGGGAGAACTGTCTGCACAGATGATGTGAAGAAGACTGAAAATTATCCTTGTCCTCAGCTATCTGGCCCATCAATCCATCCCAGGATGCCCACATTGCTGACTCCTTGGGTTGAAGAGACTGGAACCCAGGCTCTTGTCCCTCTGCTTCCCGAAGCCTTGATCCTGTAGGCACCCTGACAAATGTATGGCTTCTTGTCTGATTGAAGACTCTCCTACCCCTTCGTTCTCTCTTTGGCAATGAGCAGTGCTGAGGAACCAAGAAGAAACCCCCTCCCTCCTTGTCCTGGGTCCCTGCTTCTGTTACTCCTTCGATGAGGGCAGTTTGGGGTGACTTCTCAGCTCTGTGACATTGGGAACATATTTTGACTTCCCTCTAGGCACCACCCGCACAAGAAAGGAAGCCCCGTGAGACCTGAAGTTCGGTGAGGTCAGGCACTGTACCCCTCCTATGTACTTAGCACTATACCCCTCCTGGCACTCAGCACAGAGCCCCATATAGCACACGCACTTGAGAAATACTAAATGATCCATGAACTTTGTAACTGAGTACCTGTACCTCGGAACATTTTAAAGAGATAATTGTAAGTATTAAATAAGGTAATCTGCTTTATGGAAGTGCTCCCGCCTCCCAAAATTAGTGGGGACTTCTAAGCAGAAACCACGCATCCCAGAGAGACATGGTGAATAAAAGAGATTTAAACAACAAAACAAAACAAAAAGATACCCAAATAGGCCCCTGTGGTGGTTTTTCAACATCCACAAATTCCTTCACGGTCCTTCCTTCCAAGGGAGCCTACGTCTCTTCCCCATGAGTAACTGAACTTAGTGACTCGTTTGCAACAAATAAAATAAAGCAGAAGCGCCAATGTTCAGCTTTAGAGACCAGGTCATGAAAGGGACTACGGTTTCCTGCCGGTTCTCTTGGATCGTTCACTCGGAGAAACCAGCCCTCACATCGTGGACACAAGGCTTATGAATGAACTGAGGCCTCGGCCACCAGCCAGGGAGAGAGTGACTCTTGTGAGTGAGCCTGGGGACCGGTCGTCCAGCCCCGGGAAAACCTTCCCATGACCACAGCCCTGGCCGACCTCTGGTCTGCAACTCATGAGAGCCCGTGGGCCAAACTGCTTCTGAATTCCCCACCCGCAGTCTGTGAGAGAGGGTTTGTTGTTTTGAACCCACTACATTTTAGGGTAGCTTGTGATGCAGAAAATAGATAACGAACACAGCCCTGTAAAGTCTCTCGCCAGGAGGCCTGCCCAGCACTCCTGGGCTCATGACTCCCTCGCTTTGTTGGGCAGGTTCAGTCTAGGCCTGCTGATGTCAGGTGTATTGCAGGGACGCACTGCTACCCCTCTTTCTCCTGCAGAGTGGCTCACGTGCCCTCTCGTTGCGGTGCCTTCCTGATATTAGCAGCCCCATGGTCATTGCCATGGCGGCTTTATATCCCCATCTCTGTTTTTCCTCCACAGGAACCCTTGGCAGAGATCAACATAGCCACAGGCCAAATGAGACCCTGACCATTTCTTGTTTGACTTACCGTTTGTTTTAAGATGTGAGCTATTGGGGCGCCTGGGTGGCTCAGTTGGCTGGGCATCCGACTTTGGCTCGGGTCATGATCTCGTAGTTTGTGAGTTCAAGCCCCACATGGGGCATGCTGTTGTCAGCGCAGGGCTCACTTCGGATCCTCTGTCCCCCAACCCCCTCTCCTTGCCCCTCCCCGACTCGGGCTCTCTCTTCCAAAAATAAATAAAACATTAAGATGTGAGCTATGGTTTGAAAACTGGAACAGTACTTTCCATTTAACAGTATGGACCGACCATCCGTATTTAGTTTCTTTCCCACCCAGGAAAAAACAACAGCGAAAGGAAAGTTTAAAAGCCACAAAGACCAAAAGACCTGGACGGGAGACAACAGCAAACGAGAACTCCCACAGACTTCAGGGGCAGATGGAAGAGGGATAACTGATTTAGAACGGACGAGGCTCAATCTGGAGCCCCACAGAGGGCAATACGTATTAAAAGTGGATCCAGTTTGCCCTGAACACCCTCAGAATGGCTCAAGACTTCCAAAGGCAAACGTCATAAGGAAGACATGGGATGTAAGGCCAAAGCCGGGGTCGCCGGTTGGGTAGTTGTACGTGGGAAAGTTGGAACTCCTGCCCTCCGAACACGCTGAGCAGCCAGGCAAACCAGTCACCCCTCCCTGCCAAGCCCCTTGCTCAGAGATTCTGGCCTTCTCTTTGGGCAAGTCAGATCTGAGAATCTCCAGACGTGGGGACACAAGCACAGTTTGGTGTGGGAATCACTGGGACAGGGGGCTTAAAATAAGGGAACTGAGTGACAATCTGTCCACTCATGACGGTATTCTCAGTGAAAATAGTGGCTTACCGGTTACGTGCTCCACAGAGAAGGCACTGGTGAATGTTTCACCTCATGCAAAGAGCTTCCAGCTGATTTGCAGGGCCCCATGCCTAAACGTGGACTGCCAGACGAGGGTCACCAGTAATTCAAGAAAATCACCGGTAAGAAAGTCGGAGACCAGCACACAAACAAAAACCCAAAACGAAATAAACATTTAAATAAGCCAAAACAGAGACAAGGACCCTGGAGGAAATAGAAGGCAGGGATCAGAAGTGAACTTTAAAAATATAATCAGTAGGGGCGCCTGGGTGGCTCAGTCGGTTGGGTGTCCGACTTCGGTTCAGGTCATGATCTCGCAGCTTGTGAGTTCGAGCCCCACATTGGGCTCTGTACTGACAGCTCAGAGCCTGGAGCGTGCTTCGGATTCTGTGTCTCCCTGTAGTTCTGCCCCTCCCCCGCTCACACTCTGTGTCTCTCTCTCAACAATAAATAAACAATCAAAACATTTTTTTGAGAAATTTAAAAATATAATCAATAATCTTCAGGGCACCTCGGTGGCTCAGTTGGCTGAGCACCTGCCTCTTGGTCAGCTCAGGTCATGATCTCACGGTTTGTGGGTTCGAGCTCCAAGTCAGGCTCTGCACTGGCAGTAAGGAGCCTGCTTGGGGTTCTCTCTGTCCCTCTCTATCTGCACCTCTCTACTTGTGCTCTCTCAATCTCCCTCAAAAAATAAATAAACAGTAAAAGGATTAAAAAATTAAAAAATATCACAAATTAGGTGACTTAAAACACAAAAATGTATTATCACACAGTTCAGGAGCCGGAAGTCTGTGAAATGAAGGTGCCAGCGCTTTGTGTGGAAGAAATGTGTTCCCAGCCAGTCCCCTAGCCTCTAGGTGGTTGCTAAAAACCCTTGGTACCTTTCGGCTTGTGGCTGTATCACTCCAGTCTCTGATTCTGTTATAACACGGCCTTCCTCCCTAGGTCCCTCTCTGTGTCTTCACATGGCTTTCTTATAACAACACCAGTTATCAGATTTAGGGTCCCCTCTACTCCAATGACCTCCTCTTAAGTTAGCTAATTATTTCTGCAAATACGCTATTTATAAGCAAGCTCACATTCTGAGGTCCCAGGTAGACATGAAGTTGCGAGGTGGGCACACTGTTCAACCCAGTACACAGAGTGTGAACAAAAATGGCGGTAACAGCAAAGGAACCACCACAGAATGGGCAAGCACACCTAGAAATTGAACCTAAACTAGCCAAAGTGAGAAATTCGATTACATATTCTGAGTTCACACAGGGAAGCAGTACTACTCTGAGTATTATGAAGTGAGGAATTTTTTTATAGGAGTTCAGACTTTATACAACTGTGAGAGGAGCTGGAGAAGTCTCACAAAGGGGGCTGAAGGATCCCAAAAGAGTCTGTAGAGAGCCCTCCTGAAGGCCGGTGGACAAGTTGGAGACTTCAGGCACAGCCAGCTTCTCGAATGGGGCTGTGAAGCGTTGCTGGACTGGAAGTCCATGGAAGGTAGCAGCCTCTTCACGCTGCTCCTGCAGCCAAGCATCTGGTGGGGGGCCTGGGTCACAGTTGGGGCAGCAGAGCCCGCAAGAGAGAAAAGGAGCTGGACACAGAGAAGGTAAGACTATGTGGAGTGGGGAAGAGGAGGACAGAGGACACATTGGAACCTGCTGGCACCTCTGTCCGCTTTTCGCCACTCACAAGCTCTGATCACAATGAGCTCCACCATGTGATGGCTGTTGGCTTCGTGTCCACCTCCCAAACTTCCAAATGTGCACAGGCTTCTCGTTGGGCCCGCCATCACTCTAAACCATCCAGAGAAAGGGGATCTGGGGCAATGTAGTTCCGCTGCAGCCACGCTGACAGAGTAGAAAATCAACACTGGTACCACTCACGGAAGGGTTCTAGAAAACGTCATCCAGGCTAACCAAGCAGATACAGTGCACCACAACCACCAAGATGAGGGAACTGTGCAGAAAGTGAGACAAAAGAGAAAGAGGAAGCAGAGGAATTTAAAAGTTTAAGACTTTAGTCCAGAAAGTTCACTATTCACAGAGAGTCTCGAAAAAGAGAACGAATAAGCTAGAAGAAAGAAAAAAGTCAACAGAGAAAGAAAATGCAGGGTGCCTGGGTGGCTCAGGACTCGTGATTTCATCTCAGGTCATGATCCCATGGTTCATGGAATGGAGCGCTCCGTCGGGCTCTGCCCCCTCCCTCTCTATGCCGCTCCCCTACTCATCCATGCACATGTGCATGCACGCACACTCTCTCGAAAATAAACGAACATTTAAACAAATAAATAAAATTCCCCAAAAGGTGAAGAGAACTGGTCTCCAAACTGGAAGGGCTCATCAGTTACAAAGAGCAATGAAATCAAGACAACCAAGGCTCATAACTGAAATGCAGAATACCATGGGCAAACATAAGATAGCAAAAAGTCAAGAGGAAGACGAAATACCAGATCACATAATGAAGACCGAGAACCACAAATGACAATATTGGAAATTTAAAGGCAGTGGAACAATGCTTTCAATATTCTGAGGAAAATTATTTCGAATTCTCAATCCACATTTCTAAACCTTGTCAAAAGAATCAAGTGTATAGATAGAATAAAGGCATTTTTAGCCAAGTAAGGATAAACAATTTACTTCTCATGAACCTTTTCTGGGAAAGCTGTTGGAGTCTGCCCTCCAGGAAAATAAAAAAGAGAATAAGTCAAGGAGTAATACAGGGGTCCAACACTTCCAAGTGGCAAAGGGAAATCTCAGAATGACATGTATTCAGTAGGCCTATGGAGTGGTGGATTCATACAGGGAGCAGGGGAATGGGTAGAAAGAAAACGCGGAATCAACACATTTGGCGATATAGAAAATGATATTGATGGCTGTTCGAGAAAGCTGTTGGAATATTTGGGAGGAAAATGACCCAAAAAAGCCCTACATTCAAAAAATACACAGAAAAGCAAGGTAATTAAATCAGAAGGCAACAGTTAAGTCCAGAGAAGATGAATAAAAGAGGTTCGAAAAATGAAATGTAATCCTAGTGAACTACTCAGCCCACGTTGTTTTTATGCAGTGATAATGATATGAATTTTGACTATTGATGTAAGCAACAATTATGATGTAATAGCATTGAGGTAAGAAGGAAGAGGACGTGAGAGAAGGAGTTCACGTAACTACCATGGTAGAAACGTAGAAGTTGGCAGATAATGTTGAAAATTGACAAACCAAGAAATAGGTTAAATACCAGGACAGCTAACTGCCCAGAACAGCTAACCCTAACCCTAACCCCAACTCTAACCTTAACTCTAAACCTTTCATACTATTAGAGGTTTTTAACATGCATAAATGGTAACTTAATAAAATGTTTTAATGGAAAATTTACATAAAAATTCAGATTTCTGATTTCTCTTTGAAAAATTAGAACTGGCCTCACAGGGCTGGCATTCCAGAAGGTACCCATATCTGGAGCTGAAGTGCCCTGAAGTTTGCCCCCGTCCTCACTATTCTCCTGTGTCTACCTATTTGCTGTCCAGGCTCTTAGAGGTCTCGTTTGGCACCTGTTGAACCTAGAGTTTGAGCATACACCTAAAAAATTATTCACAGAGGAGGACAGAAAAGATCTGGAAGAATGGGGCAGCCTCAACAAGCAAGTCGGGACAGGACAGACAGCAAGGATATCCTCGGGCACCAGGAAGGGAAAGTATCCCTCGTAGAAGCCAGAAAGGAGGGGTAAAAGAGACTGGGGTGTGCAGGGCATCCAAGGAGGGAAGCAAAGTGTGCACTAGGGGGGCAGAGTGAAGAGTGAAAGCAAAGACCCAGTGTGGGTCCCGGGATCCAAGACACCTAGCGGTAGGTCTGGAGGAGAACTCAAGCTCGGCCAAACAAAGGGGTCCAGGATGCAGTCTGTGGCCCAGAAGGAAGGGCTGAGCATTTGCCTTTATTGGCTGCAGCCTGACGGCTCAGGTCAGGCTGACCTGCTTAGTGGCCAGGATAGACCACGATCAATAGTATTAAGACCCTGGAAGCTCTAACGAAAAGGCAGCCAGCCCGTGCTCTGCTTGCTCAGATAAAGGGCCAGCTTTGATTTGTATTCAAGCTTCATGTATAGACCACAGTTCTCTTCACTACGAGGTGGAGGGCAAGGATCTGAGTAACACCCCAGATGTCTGAAGCATGCAAGGCATTCCCCAGCCCTGAGAGTTGCCCGGAAGGGGCGTCGCTGGGTGGGCCTCAGAGACCAGATGTCCCGGGAGGCCCCATCCAAAGCTCTCTGGGAGCCTGGGTCTGCTTTAAAGCATCCTCTCTTCCACAAGTGACGCCAAGCCATCACTTTCTGCTCCTGGCAGCAGCACAAACCTTTCACTTAGACCTGATGTACTGTGTGAAAACAGGAGTCTGCAGGCCATCCATTCCCAGCCCTGTCAGCCGGGAGAGCGGCGTTTCCCTCAGGAAACATCAAGAGGCAAGTCATATGTTCAGTTCACCACATGGTACCAAGTTCCCAGCCCTGACCCCTTCTGACTGGGGTTGGCTCACTCCCTCTTCGAGACCAGCTGGTGTATTCTTCACTGTCCCTTGGCATAACGAGATTCACATAGACTGATATCACCACCACGTGACACGCGGAGAGACTGGGCCAGATGATCCACGCAATCCCCTGCCTTGTTGCTACAGCGGGAGAGGGACTAACCAAGCTGCAAGGAAGACCGGCCTCAACAGGTCTGAGGGCAACGCGTCATGCCCCGTGTACCCAGCATGCTGAGTACTTTTACAGAGTTGCGGGGGAAGACATTGCTCAGAAAATGTTGCAATCCATATTTTTTCCAGATGTGAGGGTGATCTGGCTCCAACATCTGCCACCCAATACATATTTGCAATGCTTTATGACACTTTTTGTTTACAAGGCAGATATTCCCCTTTGGATGGCTTGCCCCTGTGGGCCAAGATCATGTCTTACACTGAGCATATGGTAAGTAAGTAAAAGTTTGTAGAATAAATGGGCCATGCTTACTAATTGATTTATTAAGTGTAGCAAGGGTCAAGGTTTCCAGAAGAAAAAAAAAATTCAATGTGCATTCCCCTCCAGAGAATCCTGGGATATTGAGATAGGACTCTGACACCAGCCTCCTCTATCCTACCCTTGGCTTCCTGAAAGAGGAAGGCTTTAGAGGTGCACAATTTAGAATCCAAGACTTTGAGTTTTGAGGCAAATTTGAGAGTGAAATGGAAGCAAGGAAAATGACTGAGTGCCTACCGGCTACCAGTCATTACACTGGGCACTACTGTCCCTATTCACTCTGTATTATTATTCTTATTCGCAGATGAAGAAAGACGAGAGAATAACTTTCTCCTTAGTGACGTGGGTGAAAGTGATGCTTTGCACTGGCCTCTTCCTACCGGTCGTAAGCTCCTTAGTCTCTTTTGGCCAATGGTACTGGCCTTCAAATCACAAGTTGGGACCACCATGGTAAGGAGGAAAGACCAGGAATACTGATGCTAAGTAGAGGGACCATCTGTGCACTGGCGTGTGACGTACTTGGAGAACTGCGTAGAGGAAGTAAAGAAAGGCTTCGATACCCTGTGAAGACGTTGGTTGGGGCACCTCAAGTCAAAAACTGTTGGGTTCGTTACCCACACCCTTCATTGTGTCCCAACACTGCTGTGACCTAGAGGAGCAAAGATTTACGTGCACGTGAACACACGTATACCTCATTACCAAATACAAGTCTCCTCTTTCTGACAAGACCCTTCTTTTCGCCAGAGCCCTCAGTTTACAGGAGGTCTGCGCTGCCAGTAGGAAGCAGATGGATTCTGCAGATGGATTAATTTGTCCAGGTGTTCAACTAGACCACACGTTGTCTCCCTTTCCTATTCAGAAATCTTCCAAGGTATCCTTCAGAGAAACATCTAGAGACTTCCACAAACCTCCTCGTTTGTGGCTGTGGAAATTTTATCGAGACCAGTAGCTTCTTCCTGAATCACGTTTCCAACTAATTTCCTATATTCACCTTCCCCCTATATATAGCCCCGTGCCAAATTTTCACCACTTTACAACTTCAACTAAAACTGGATGCGACCATTGCTCACAAAAACATTCCTCACAAAAGCTGGGTTGGCCTTTTCCGCTTCATGAGGATGGTGCATCACCATGAGTAGAGAACTGTAGTCTGGCGGCAATATGGGTGCTCAGTGCTTAGCTAGAGGCAGTCCCCAACTCTGTAGACCAGTGACCATGACTCAGATTTGTATCTCAGGATAACTGTAAATCCCTCCATGTCACAGACCTTCCAGGCCACCCCCTTCCCGCACCAATAACCAAAACAGTTCATGTTAAATCTGATACCTTCAGGGATCTATGTCAGAGGCTGCAAACTAGGAGCTCATGGGCTAGACCCAATCCACTGATGCATTTTATTTGGCCAACATAGTATTTGAAAGCCTTGGCTAGCTTTCCAACGCTTAAAAGTTTTCCCCTAAACAATCTGCGTTTCTGGCTTCCCTCAAAAACGTGGAGGATCTAGCCTTACTGCCTGGCACCAATCAGCGGAGGAGTGGGATGGTAGCTACTATTTAGGTGAGTCATACACGCCTGTGAGATCCACACTCCTCACCATTCCCTACTGTCTTACAGTCAGCCTTCTCTGGCCCTTGATCTTTGCCGTATACCTAGTTTTTGAGGGTATGATATGCATACCTGCATCACATTCTACTCAGACCTGGGCCATCTTCTTTTCCCTGTCTGCACTCTCTCCCTGGATCAGCACCTTTCGTTTCATGGTCTTCAATACTCTCTTTGTGTCTCCGATTCACACATTTTTACTGAAGCCTACACCTCTGCTCTGCATTCCGGATTCTTCTACGTGCAACTACCAACCCGGCGCGTCTATTTGACCATCTCATAGGCGTCTCATCCTTAACGTGTCCAAAGCCCCCTCCACCATCCAAAACACCTCCACCAGGTCCAGCCTTTTGCACTCGAATAAATGACACAAACATCCATCTAGTTGTTCAAAGTGGAAATCTGACAGTCATCTCTGATTATTCTTTCTCCCTTCACCCTCACATGTAATTCAACAGCTCTCCTGTCACTCTTACCTCCAAATTACATCTCCTGTCTGCCCACTCCCCATGCACACCAGCACCAAACCACCATTGTCTCTCACCAGTTTTATTATAAAAGTCTCCTATCACCTTTCTGTTCAAAGTATGGTCCCCAACCAGCTATATACGTGTCATTGGGAGCTTGCTAGAAATTCAGAATCGTCACTCCACACCATTAAGAAAAGAACCGAAAATAAGGGTGCCTGGGTGGCTCAGTCACCTGAGCGTCCAACTCTTGATTTTGCTCACGGCATGATCCCAGGGTCGAGGGATTGAGTCCTGTGTTGGGCTCTGCTCTGAGCATGGAGTCTGCTTAAGATTCTCTCTCTCTCTCTCTCTCTCTCTCTCTCTCTCTCTCAACAATAACAATAAAAAGAATCTAAAATGTAACAAGATTGTTCACGTGGGAAGCCCTGAGCTAACAGTGCTAATTTCCATGCCCCGCCCCCACTCACCAATTCTTTTTCATCCAATAAAGCGATCTTTAAAAAGGAAGTTAAGGGGCGCCTGGGTGGCGCAGTCGGTTAAGCGTCCGACTTCAGCCAGGTCACGATCTCGCGGTCCGTGAGTTCGAGCCCCGCGTCGGGCTCTGGGCTGATGGCTCAGAGCCTGGAGCCTGTTTCCGATTCTGTGTCTCCCTCTCTCTCTGCCCCTCCCCTGTTCATGCTCTGTCTCTCTCTGTCCCGAAAATAAATAAACGTTGAAAAAAAAATTTTTTTTAAAAAGGAAGTTAAATTAAAAAAAAAAATTTTTTTTTTTATGTTTATTTTTGAGAGAGAGAGCGAGCCAGAGTGCAAGCTGGGGAGGGGCAGAGAGAGAGGGAGACACAGAATCGGAAGCAGGTTCCAGGCTCTGAGCCGTCAGCACGGAGCCCAATGTGGGGCTGGAACCCACAAGCTGTGAGATCATGACCTGAGCCCAAGTCGGACACTTAATCGACGGAGCCACCCAGGCGCCCCCCAAAAAGAGAGTTAAATTACTTCACCTCCCTATTCTTAAAAATCTTTCATTGTCATTTTGTAACCTTAAAATGGTTTCCAGATTTTTTTGCTATGGCCAATAAGATCCTGGATGGCACGGGTTCTGCTGCTTCTCCAACCTCATCCTGTGTTCTTACCTTCATCCTCCACTGCCGTCACTCAGGTAGCTAAGGGACACCTCATACATGACATGTCCAAACCAGAATGTTCCACTCCCTCCAAATGAACTTTTCTCCATCTCAGTAAATGGCACCACCGCTGCTCCCATTGCTCACGCCAACGTTTCCTCGTCCTCTATATTAAACCCATGGCAAGTTCTGCTGGCTCTGCCTTTGAAATACGTCATGGCTCCAGGCATTTCTTCCCAACTCCACTGCTTCCGCCCTGCTCTAAGTCCCCAGGGCCTTCCACTGAGACCCTGAGATCAGCTCCTAACTCATCACCCTCCCACTTGTGTCTTTCTACTGTCTCTTCCCCACAGAGCTCCTGGAGTTCTCTGATTAGCTTGATCAAGTCACTGCCCTGCTTAAAACCCTCCCGTGGTTCCCCATCACACCCAAACAAAAACCAAATCCCCGGGCTACAAGTTGCCAGGGCTAAGATGGGGCCTCACCCTGCAACCTTGATCTCACCTATTCCCTCACACACCAGGCTCTGGTCCCATGGCCTTCTCGCTGCTGCTCACACTTGACAAGTTCATTCCCACCAAGGTCTTGCCACTTGCCATGCCTTCTGCGGGCTCTTCCCCTGTAGCTGTATGTGGCTCTCTACTGCCTTTAGATGTCTGCTTCGAGGCGTCTCCCCAAAGAGGCCTTTCCTTCCTCTCTATTTTAAATAAGACCACCCTCATCACTATCTCCTGACTTGGCTGTGCTTGTTTTCTTCAGACCTACTTTGTCCTCTTTATTCGCTTGTTTGTCGTCTGTCTCACTCCGTGGATGAACGCTGCCTGAGGGCAGGTACGACGACACTCCCAGCCCAGAGGTAGGGCTACCAGAGTTGGGGACTAAAAAAAAAAAAAAAAGGAAGGCTCAGTTAGATTTGAATTTCATACAATCAGTGAATAACTGTTTAGTGTAAATATGTCCCGTGCAATATGTTTTCAGTTTTTGGCCAACACGGTATTTCCAAACATTACTTTGGTTGTCAACACCCCAGAGGCGATTGTAACTATGAGGATAGCTTTAACATGTAACTATTATACTTTACAATTGTTCGTTGTTTAGCTGAAATTCAAACTGATCTTATCCACAATCCTAACATAGAATGTTGTCTGGAATCCCATACATCTTCAAAATGTGTTTGTGAAACACATGGATAGAAAAACAAATGAGTAATTGAAACCTCACACTTGTAAAATTGGTTGTGATGAGGGGCCAGGGCGCACCTTTTAAACTCTGAGAAAAATGTCTCTGTAGAGATTTAGGACCAAGACAATGCCCTAATTAGTGTCCAGGATAGGGGAAATCCATTTCCTTTATATTTAAAATAACTTGTTTTTAATGTTTATTTACTTTTGAGAGACAGAGAGAGACGGAGCATGAGCAGGGGAGGGGCAGAGAGAGGGGGAGACACAGAATTCGAAGCAGGCCCCAGGCTCCGAGCTGTCAGCACGGAGCCCGACAGGGGGCTCGAACTCATGAGCCATGAGACCATGACCTGAGCCTCAGTTGGACACTTAACCAACTGAGCCACCCAGGGGCGCGCCCTCCCCCCATTTTTTTTATATTTAAGCTTCTCTTTTCTCAGCAATGTATTGGTTAAATAAGATCTGATACTCTGATTTGAGATGGCAAGCATTGTTGATATTTAAAAAGAAAGTTCAGGGGTGCCTGGGTGGCTTAGTCGGTTAAACGTCCAATTTCAGCTCAGGTCCTGATCTCCCAGGTCCTGGGTTCGAGCCCCACGTCAACCTCTGTGCTGACATCTCCGAGCCTAGAGCCTGCCTGGGATTCTGTGTCTCTGTCTATCTCTGCCCCTTCCCCGCTCACACTGTCTCTCTCTCTCTCTCTCTCTCTCTCTCTCTCTCTCTCTCAAAAATAAATAAAACACTTAAAAAACGTTTAAAGTAAGTTAAAAGAAAAAAAACCCACAAGTAACACCATGCATTTGGAGTAATGATAAAGCACTTTCACATTTCTTTCATTATTTGAGCCTCTGACTGCTATATAAGAAGGTGCCAGAACAGGGCTGGTTTGCCTCCTTTTTACATCTGGAGAAACTGAGATTTCAAAAGATGAAAACATTCATTAAGATTATGCTACTTGGAACTGATAAAGCAGTGCTCTGAACCTAGATTTTGTAACTCTGAGGAAAAAATGCTTTCCAGCATATCACATTTCCTCCATAAATAGGAACCGCGGTACATTCACCAAACAAGAGAGCCTTAGCAGAGCTATAGGGGAATCGCATGGGTAAACAGAGGTACAGTCCACACACTTGGTAACTACCCTTTCTCACTATGGACATCTGCCAACCCTTGGTCGTTGGCTAGGAGAGATCTGGAGTAAAGAGGGTCATCTCTTTAAATACTATGTGTTATTTGTCTTTTCAATAGAACAGACTATCATTTTAATGTTCAATCAGCTTCAAATACATTTATTTCAAGCAGTTGGCTCTACAACGGCCCAAGAAACTAAAGGCAGAGTCTAAATTTGGGCTTCAAAATCTGTTTCCAAGTATTAATTTTGAGTGGAAACAATTTTGGTTGAATTGGGGGATTATAAATATCCCCCAAGAGTTTTTTGGCTCTTGGCCGCCTGTCTCTAAGTTTCGCTCTGGTTTCAACCTAGGGGGTTGTTAGATTAGAAGTAGACAGCTTTGGCATGTGGTTACTCCAAACGCCTGTAACCGTCTTTAAAACATGATCTAGAAATGTTGATATTATAAATGACCATTTTTCCAAAATAAGGTTTGCAAGAGTTGAAAGTGGAGTCGGATGCCAGAAAGTCTTCGAAGGAGGATTTCCATTCAGCGAGATCTGGTTACCTATTTCATAACAAAGAATAAAGAAAGATCTTGGGGCTGCAATTCATACACTTTTGGATCTGAAACAATGGGCTCAGTGGGGACACTGGATTTATAACTCTTTGGAGACACTAACTTTACCCACCCGTGCAGGAGCCGTGGATAATTTTAGACAGACAGGCACTGAAAAAAAAAAAGAAAAGATTCTTGAGATATTAAGGGGCACCAAAAGTCACTTACAGTGGGGTGGTGTTTCATTTGGAATAAATAACACAAGAAAAGCCGTGTCTACAAAAGCCGGTGGTAATATTATACCAAAAGGCAGATTATTTCAGGAAAAATCAAAGTATAGTTTTAAGTCAGTTATGACCCTCTAAGCCCAGGGTTCAAACCCAAGCCCATCATCATAAAAACATTATCATTGAAAACCACAATTGTTGCACTTTTGTTTCGAGTACACCAGGGCTTTGGCAACCGGTATGTGCGCATAAATTCAACCAGTGTCTATAAGGGAATGACCCCATTAATGTTGTGAGTAGCCCACAATTTCAGACTTATCGTGACCGTGTGTTACAGTGTTTTCTTCCTAAGGCTGCGAGAGCCTCCCCACTGGATAAAGTGAGGGCTCTGTGGCCTATAAGGAAAAGTCATTCCTGAAGTTGGCTGCTGAGGACAGAGAAAGAGAGACAGGTAGTCCCTGAGGTTTCCATTCTGGTAACGGAGGGTGGAAGGGATGGGATTTTTGGAGAAAAAGCCAGAACTGGTAGGGGCAGAGATTAAAACCCAGGAAGCCGAAGGCATCATGCGGTCCAAACAGAGAGTGATACTGGATACAGGAGAGAAAGCCAAAGGATCAGAAATTGGCAGAAAGATCATGAAATTGAGTGTAAGTACAAGGGCATAATCAGTATAAATTGTTGATTCTGCAGCAGCTTTCTGCATGCAGAGCTGAAATGGAGTTCCTGAGATCAGTTTCCCGGGGTAACAGACCCTGGGAAGGCAATTTGCGCGCAGAGGCTTCTGGGGGTGTTACAGGAAGCGGAGTCGGGTGGAGGGAGAGGTTAGACTGAAATGCAGTCTCAGCAGAGACCTCAGTCATCCCAGGAGGAGCCCTGGTGCTCCCCACCCTTCGAAGCTGCCCTCTCTTGAGGCAAGGAGACTGGGCGGGCGTTTATGATGCCCTCTGGCTGGCCAACCCCTGGGCGAGGCTGCCCCCAGGTGGGGCTGTGACCTAGGATGCTGCCAATGCTCCCAGCGGCTGGGGGAAATGAACACTTCCATCCTAAATGGGCCTCCGGGTGGCCCTCTGCAACATCGGGGCTACATGCTGCTGTGTCCAATGCGATTGAGCATTAGTGACATACATGTTTGGATTGTGAGTCTGGTTCCAGGGCACAGGGCGAGGTCGACATCCTCAGCTGAGACGGGAAATTCCACCAAGAAACAGAACCTTCCGTGTAGCTTTGGGAGCAAGCATAGGCCCTCCTGCTATCTTTTGGTATCCCTTAACCCTTTTTCTTCTAAAGAAACCTAGCTGAGCTGCCTCAACTAAGTATCACTGGGCTAAAGCCAATTATGAATAACTTTACTCCAGTTAAAACTATTGATTATCGTCCAAAGCACAAGAGGATAAGCTGCAAACCTTGTATCTTTATTTCACACATAAAGTCTGGGAAGTTACCAGTTGGCAACAGACCCTCAAAGGATCTATGTAAAAAAATTCACACTTATTTATGGAAATGCTAATTCGTTGCCCATTCCCATGGTAACAGAGGCCTTAACTAGATAGATTCCTTTATTGAAAGCAAATATATATATATATATATATGTATATATATATATATACATATGTGTGTATATATATATGTGTATATATATATATACACATATATATATATTTTAAGTTTGACAACACAAGTGTAACTCCTTTTAAGATTGCAGGCCTCACTCTTGACTGATCTCTCACTCGTTTTAATTTCTTTTTTTTAACCCAGCATTTGTTGCCACCACCATTATTATATTGTTTGTTCATCTACTATTTTGTTCCCCTAAAACTGTAAGCTTCGTGAAGGTAAAGATTTGCCTCTATCTGTTCACCCATATAGACCAAGTGCCAAGAACACTGCTTGGACCCACAGCCGGCGCTCAGTTAGTATTTACTGGATACAAATTGAACTTTTTGCAACTGCTCCGGAATGTCCTTGTTCCGTCTTCCACCACATGTGTTTGTTCTCCACACAGTTTCTTGGCTCTGAAAGAATCTGTACGTTCATTTTCTCCCGCTCACCTTCATGTCCCCGGGGCCTAGGAATCCCTGTCCCGATTCCTACAACACATTCAGACAGACTGGCACAACTCTGGCGAGCCTAGAGCACCCTCAAAATCCCGTTCTCTCACTGCCATTGTCTTCTGACCCTAAGTTGTAAGTGCACCCTCCACCACGTTAGGGTCTGAAAGGGAGGCATGGTCTCCTCCTGGGCCGGCAGAGAGATTGATGTTTTCCATATGTGCTGTCCCTCAGACTTCTTCCTTCCCCTGTTATGACTACACCTTTAATGTTCCCATTTTTAATGGGTCTAAGCTTCCAGAGCTCCCTGCTCTAGCCTGGGAAATCTTACTGAGTGGAAAATGCTCCTTGGCTACATCAAGAGAAGGGATGCAAAAATCTGCCCAGATAGCCCCGGGGCAACAGGCATTCTTTCTTCATCAAATGTCTCCACTTGAGAGTCCACACTTGAGGGGAAAACAAGTCAATGGCTCTCCAAACCAACTGGTCAACCATGAAAAGAGAAGACCTATCAGCCACGACAAGCCGTGTTCCAGGCTTGCCTCTTGTTTACTGTAGGAACTCTGCCCTGTGGGAATGAGGGCTGGCAGCTAGCTTTCACTTCTCAACAGTCTACATGGAAAGACCATTCAAACACTCGGGGTAATAGTAGTTGTTATGAAATCCTTGTCTATTAAACAATGAATGACTCCCTTCCTTCCTTCCTTCCTTCCTTCCTTCCTTCCTCGCTCCTTCCCTTCTCTCCTCTTCCTTGCCTTGCCTTGCCTTGCCTTGCCTTTCCTCCATTCCATCCTTCCTTCCCCTTCTTCACCCATATCTCCAAGGGAACAAATACCCTTTTACAATTGGAACGAATGATGGCTTGTGGAGGTAAAGGCTGACAGGCCTGTCTGTTGTACCTTGTGTTCATATGTGTGTGTGAGTACACATTCAGCTGTTTGGAAGGGGAAAAAATGCTGCTTTTCATAGAGTTTCTGTCCTTTCTTGACTTGGCAGGTCAATCTAATCAGAAGGGGAAGAGAATCCTGGCATTGTGGGGATAATAATACCTCAGCAAATACCTTCAGCAAAACTGGCTTACAGGTGTTTAAAGGCAAGGAGAACAATTTGAGAACTTGCAAAACACTGGGATTTACAATTCCACCACAAAAGATAAACATTTGTTTAAGTCAACCTGTATGCCTAGTGTGGAGGTACGCATGTGGGAAATGTTGACAATGCAGACAAGGCCAAGAGGTGTGAAATTTAAGCACATTATCACTCACTGTCAGATGCTAATGACTCTCGTCAAGGTGGAAGAGATTAGTTTAAATGCAAAAATGATTATCCTTGGCAATAGAAGCGCCAGTGAGATCTTCGCCAATTATTTGGGCTCTTGTTTTTCCTGACAATACTAGTCATTAGTTTTTGGCTCTGCTGTGCATGTTAGAATGGAGATTCAAGTGCCCCTCTAGATGACTGCTGCTCAAGCCGCATTCCCATCCAGAACATACCTGTTTCCCAATACACACGCACACAAACATCGTGTACATTTCCTGCCCCTATGGAAATGTACAAGTCCAAACACCTACCAAGAGGTAGAACAGGAGTAACTCACTTATGAAAGATGCTCCAGAAATCTCTTAAGTGTAAAATAATGTCATATTTGACCAACCGAAGGAAGATCCAGATGGGGAGGGGGACATGAGTGCCATCGATTAAAGTCTGCTTTTTTCTTAAAAAAAAAAAAAAAAAAAAAAAGACAAAGAAGGTTAAACTAATTTACTCCTGGTATTTATCATCTATGGAGTTGTTCACATAATGAGTACAATAAAATTGAATGTACTGTCATCTTTATTGGGATGAAGGTTACATTCATAAGCTCTGCTTGTTTTAATAGGTTTATTGTACAGTTGTAGACGTGTGCTATTGCACTAGGATGGATATGCTTTGAATATTTTTATAATTGTGGATAGTATAAAAGTCATTTTCTGTTAGATTGCACAAATCCATTACATTAGGAGAAGGATACATTATTGTAACAGGATTAATGTGCAACACATAAACATAATCAGTAATATTCTGTTTGATAAATTATCTCATTTTAATCGGAATGTGAAGAGATTTCGGGATAGTTCCTTCTTTGATTTGCATAATTGTATTACAGACAGGCAAATTGCATTATATTCTTCATTAACAATAGATGGCTTGTATAACTATTGTATTTTTGAAGGCACTGCTCTTAGATTCATCCTGCAATTTGTCATTTTCTGACATTGCTGGGGAGTGTAGTTGGGAGAGAATAGAGCCTAAAAAAGATTACTTGATTTTCGCTGAGTCCAGTAATATCTTGGCATCCGACTGCAGCGTGGTTATGCTATTGTTTGTTTTAACAAATTGCAACCCAGTGGCAAAGAACTTCTTTTAAAAATCTTCTAATTCGAGGACAATTCAGCCCTTGTAGATCTTCACGGCAAAGCGTCAGCCCTCCTAACAAACGCCACGTATCGAAAATGTGAATTAAAATTAAATTAGAACCATACGATTGATTTTATGTTTTTACTATGGCACATGCTCTCCCCGACAAAACTTCCCTTCCCTCTCCCGGGCCCAGACAAAAGCTAACAAGTTGCCCGACGCTCTGAATATTCTTCAGGGACACTCGCTCGGTGTTTATAGTCACTCAGTGGTGATTATCACAGCTCCTGTCCTAACGCTGAGCTAACGACAGCTGTCAGCAGCCCTTACAACCTTACAAAGCGCAGTGCAGGACCATGCGGCATTTCACCGAGTCTGACTTCCTTGGCTTTGGGGCCTGAAGGAGACGCCCCTTCTGATTAGGCCAGGCCCTACCCCCCTGGCCTCCCCCAATGCCTTGCTGGAAGGAAGTCCTGGTGCAGCAGAGAAGCAATCCCCGCTGCTGCTCTGCACCCAGCCCGGGGCCCCTCAGCAGTAACAGCACGCCCGTGTTGCATACATGAATGAATAAACGGATGAGCGAATGGAGACACGAGTCCCATCAGAATGACCGGTGTTTCTAGATGAGAAGATTGAAAAAGAAGAGCTTTCACCTTTAAAGCAAATTGTATCTCCTACCACTTTCTCCACTGAATTGAAAACGGAAGCCCTCTCACAACCCCTTAATAAGTCCCATTTGCTTTACCTGTGCTTAGCACCTGGAAGGTTCCAAAGCACCTTGACCTTGATTTCATCTGAATCTCACAATGGCCCCTTGACACAGGTGGAATGAAGCAATCCCTCCCCCATGACCCTACTGCCCTCCCCCCACTTACAAAACAAGGGTTGCCTGGGAAAAGGCTGAGTGCGAGATTACAAAACTGCTTCCTTATTGCCCTCACCACCCCTCCCACCCCACTGGAGGCTGTGCTCTACCCCGCCCCCCCACCTCACCTTCCCCCAGCCTTGGGCCCAGCCTGCTGACTGGCCTCTACCCCTCCGACCCCTCCCTCCTTCCCCTCTCCCCTGTATTCTGCACTTTTACGGGGGATCCCACACTTAGCCCCCTAAAGCCGGCTCTTTATTTGCATATGTATTTTAATTGTAAGCCTTTTGCTCCCCTATAACAAGGGTGAGCTCAAAAGACAGGTACCCGCTGTTTCAGGAACCACCGCTCCCCTCCAGCTCTCAGACTCTGAGGCCCAGAATGTTCCTGAGTCAGACTCCTCCTTCCTCCATGGTGGGTTCTGTCCCAAGACCCTGTGGTCTCCCGGGAAATCCAGCTTCTGGATGTATTCTCACCCCTCCCCTCCAATACGCATGAACTATCCTCATTATTTCCAGGGAGCTTCTAGCCCCCATGCAATTAATTCAGCAGAGAAAATAATGCTGGAGGAAGGAGATGCGTCACTCCACACGTCCAGCGTTGTATGCTTGCTTTGACTCTGGCCTCCCTCAAGCCTCTTGGTCAAATGTTCCTAACTTCTACTGAAGTTCTGCCAGTGAGCTCTTCAATGGAATCATTCCACAAAGCCTGCAGATCTGGGCTCTCCGTTGCGGGGAAGGCCCAGGTGTCTGCAGGGAGTCAGGTCAGAGACTTGCAAGTCAGAGACTTGCAAGGGAAACCAGGAGGCATACTCTAGAGGAACCAGCGCCCAGGGGGTGTAGGGCACGGGCACACCCGGAAGGAGAGGAGAGAGAGATGATGCCCATCTCCCCAGCAGTCGTCTGGGAAGAGGAGCTGGAGGCAGAAAGTGGAAAGATGTTCTCATGAGCAGCAAGGCCACGGGAGGGCAGGACGGGGCCAAGAGTTGGGCACGTAAGAGCCTCCCCCGCATGGACCGTGGGAGCCGTAGAATCATAGAAAATTCGTGTTCTCTTCCTGTTCTCTCACTAGAGATGTTACCAGTGTGCCTGGGCCCACACACCAGTCCCCGCTGTTTCCTTTGCTTTGCCTCTTGCCTCCCCATCTACTCATCCATTAAGGACCAACTCAGGGGATTCCCTGCTGCGCGACCCCTTCCCTCATCTGTCACCATCTGTCACCGGAAGTGGCGACCCCTGCTCCTTCCTTGCCAGCTTCTCTTGTGGCATTTGTCACCCTGCACTCACTCTGCAGCTGCGCATCACCGGCCACCCCTTCCAGGCCAGTAGGTGAGACTGCGCCACTCTATACCTCCGGTGCCTGCCACGGAGCCTGGTACGCAGCCGGTCCTGGCAAACGCGAGCCAGCGGGAGGCGTGAAGCACAGAGGGTGTGCTGCGTCTCATGCCTGGGTGGGGAGAACTGCGAGAGCACACCGTGACACTCATTTGTGGCAGGCTAGATAATGGTCCCCAAGGACACCCAGGCCCTAGTCACTGGAGCCCGTGAATGTCACCTTACACGGTTGAGAGACTTTGCAGACGGGATTACCCAAGGATCTGGAGGGGGGACGATTTTGCTGATTTATCCAAGTACGCCCCGAATGCCACCACCGGTGTCTTTATCAGAAGGAGGCAGAGGGACATTTGGGACAGAAGAGGAAGAAGGAGGTGTAATGACAGAAGCAGGGAGAGAAAAGGTGATGTGACGCGAGCCAGGAGCCCAGGAATGAGAACAGCCTCCAGAAGCTAGAAGAACCAAGGAAATGACTGCCCCTTAGAGCCTCCCGAGGGGGTACGGCCCTGCTGATGCCTTGATTGGGCCCCACTGAGCCTCATTTCAGACTTCTAGCCTCTAGTATTGTGGCAAGAGAATAAACGTGTGCTGTTTTAAGCCACCAAGCTTGTGGTGATTTGTCACAGCAGCAATGGGAAGCTAATACAGTTTGTTAAAACACTGGCCGCACACATTCAGTTCCGGGCTTCCTCTCCACACAGGCTGTGCTCACTCCTACATCTTGCCTGAAAACCCCAGCAGCTGCGTTCTGGCCTACACTTTGCACACACACACACCTTGCATCCAGCTCTGGGTCACCTCTGGTGCCTTTGCATGCAGCCATCTGCCCCCGCCAACGAGCAAGTTCTGAAAGGGCTGGTTTTCCGGAGGC